>NC_064758.1:11960457-12274775 GCF_011397635.1 Epinephelus fuscoguttatus | reverse complement strand
CTCTCGTTCCTCCCCTCTCTGCTCCGTTATTTTAAACCTTAAACAGAGAATTTCTCGGCGTCTGACTGTCTCCGTCCATGCTGCTGGATGCCTTTTGGTCTTTCGCTTTCAGTTCCCTCAAAGAAAAAAACACTTTAAAATCAAACTTTTTTGAGGCAAAAAGTTGAACTTCCTTTTGCAAGTTGGAAGCTTAATTGCCTCTACATGGACCCCCCCCCCCCCCCCCCAACTCCGTTTTGCTCTTAAAGAGAAGGTATGGCCGGAGCGATGGAGCAGATAATGACAAACAGTGGAAACAGGCACAGGTTGATCTCCCCTCACTCTGCATTCTATTGTACAGACGACCCTAATAAAGAATCAGCGAGGCTGAAATAGAAATGGCAGAACAAAGTTGCTCTGTGGCGCAGGGTTCATTATGGTCCGTGTCCTAAAGGCTGTTACACTGCTCAACCACAAACACAGGCCTTCAACAATGGTTAATTTCAGGATACATTTCCTGCCTGACTGCTTTACTCATTTTGGGTTTTTTTTCCCCTTGTCTTTCCTTTTTGTTAAAGATTTGTTTTACAGCGTTAGCACTTTTTTTGTTGAGCTACACTCACCACGTGGTGAAATCTCAACATAAGTGTTCGTAGTTTCAATCTGTAGGAGAAATTTGGATGGGGGGGAATGCACAATATCACTGAACTGTCTTTAAGGCTGCCATATCCAATATTTTCACATCAACAACTAGACTACTTGTATATGAAAGGGTGTGTCCTTGGGGATCAGGAATAGATGAAAATGAATTAACCCATCTTTCTGAAGGACTCTTTTTAGTGTCCAGCATGTATGTTCAGCCTGTTGAAGGTCTGAGTGCTCATGAATCCATAACATGTTGTAATGTAGTGCAGCAACACTGAATGAAGGAGTGAGGACTGATTAAGTCAGACTGAGATTGTGACCTCCGCCAGCTAAAGCCAGTGGTGTATTAACAGTCTCCTCAGATGGTTGTTCTGCCGACTTCAGTGTGTTCATGAGCTTTAAGGTGTAATGTGGAAACCACATTTAAAAAAGGAAACGGATCAGGTGAGCTATGAAATATGATCAGGAACTCATTTTTCCAGATTATCAGTACCTCAGGAACACAGCACAAGGCTGCGGAGGTAACTGGGGTGTCTGCTACTTGCCCCTGAAAGAACAACAGACATTTCTGTGTAGAGGAACAGCCTTTCTGGACTTCCTTCGAACCATCAATGAACAAGACCCACGAGAGCACCGGGGGTCAAATGTTCTGTAACATCGTACTGAGCTTACATAGCATACTTACACACAAGTGGGATGCTCAATCAAAGCATAAAAATAAGTATTTTATCTTTATTAATGTAAACTTATGCTGCGTTCCAGGCAAGTTTCTGAGCCCGTAAGTCACCACTTCAAGTCACGACTCACGACTTCCAGGCAAGTCACGCCAAACTGTCAAAGCAACATGGCAGACCATGCAGGGTTTATGTTTGTTTATCATCACTTCTATCACCAAAGGTGCCGGTTCCTTGCTCATTTGAGCGAAACGGAGGAGGAGAAACGGCGCATAAGGTCACAGATGCTATTATACTTTTTATTTTACGTTATCTGTGTGTTTGGAAACGTATTTTGTATTGATTTATTCTTGCACTGGAAACCAGCTGTTAGAGCGGCTGCCAATAATGCGTTAACATTACAGTTATTTTATGCCGTGTATCACTTGCATCAACATCGCATCCATAGGGCTGCCATTGTTGTTTAGAGGAGTAAGATAATTGATTCAGAGGGATGTGTGACGTCAGAAAGCGTAACTGGGAGTACATCGATCTGATACGAGTTCATGGGTGGTAAGTTACGGGTTTGACCAGTGCACTTTCACGGGTAGAAGGTTGTAAAAACATGAGTTACGGGTTGCCTGGAATGCGCCATTATACATGATGATAATGGAATGCATTGAGATGTTGTGTGGTGCGAGCAGCCATCGAACATGCATGTACTATAACATGCATGCTCACAGAGAAACAGACACTGTATTTTGCAAAAAGGTTCAATACATTTACCTGTATCAAGCCAGAGGAACTGATACTGAGACAAAAATCAGTCTGCCCTTCACCAATAGAGATGAACCCATACAGATTTATCACCTGACTCTCAGCTTTACAGTGTTTTTCTGAGTCTTTCAGCTCATGGTTTTGGTTCTCTGCCCACAACTTTACCATTGGTCCACTGCTTATGTAGTGCCACTTCTGGCCCCAGCAGGCAACTATTTTTTGCAAAATGGTTTTAACTAGTGCCTAGTGTACAGTGCCTGCCTAGTACCACATGGCTGACAAAGGCTGCCTCTAAAATTTCATACTAATATGCTATTTTGTAGGCTAAAACAGTATGTGAGATATTTAAGTAAGTCTGAAACCTTAGTGTGAAACTAGTAGTTCATTATTTGCATACTGTTTCTGGTGAAATATTACAGTATACAAACAGTAGACAATATGCCAGCATTAATATTCCACCAAAGTGGAAGACAATAATGTTAATATCAGACAATGGCAGACAGCGACCAGGACAGCTCTGTAACGTCAATAAGGCTTTTGTTTAAGTGTTAAGCCGGTTCAGAACAAAGATTCCTGATGAGTTGGTCTGAGCTCAACTCAAGCTGGCTGATGGCGCGGAGCACAGAGAAGCAGTCAGAGCTACAGGCTACAGTGAGGCTAAAAACAGAGTTCAAATGACGTTTTTCGAAACAACTTTTTATGTCGGGGCTTCAGGACACTTGGATTACTACACCATGTTGGAGATATTTTGTGGCTTCAATTTTGTGTTCTTGGATGTTCGTCTGGGGCGCCGTCAGCCATTAGGTGTGCTAGCCGCTCCCCCTGCCGATCTCCGCAAGGGATGTGAGGACTCTTAAACTTCACCAGAGCTTTCCTCAGCATGAGGGTGAATAGATAATGGCTGAATTTTTATTTTTGGGTGCACTATCCCTTTAAGTTGGCACAGGTAACCATGGTGATGCATCTCCAGTCGGCCCCTCGGCGTCTTATAGTGATGCACAAGGCACCATTTAATGGTGACTTTTTGGTTTCACACAGGATAAGAACTGCGGTCTCCTGGGTGAAGCTTTTTTGTTGTTTTTTTTTTCCTTTTTTGGACCCATCCAGCTCCCATCCTATGCGGAATTGCTTGCTCTTTATACCACATCAGTTGCTCTCAGTGTCAGGTATTGCCACGGATGGGTTAGGGTTAGGGTTAGCTTAAAGCCCAGTGCATCTAATTAAGACACTAAAGGGTGCCTTTAGCCCTCATATCACACACCAAGGGGCTTGACGAAGCGTTAGTATTTGACCTGTGAATGAGAGCCGGCTGCCCAAAATTCTTTAATGACAGCAAAATGCAAATAGCACATTTGTGTAGCCTGCACAAGGATGTCTTTAAGTGCAGCACATTCTTCTTCAGTCTCACACACTCACACATATACTCACACACTCTCCTGTCAGGCTCTAAAAAGCAGTGGGGATGATGTTCTCTTGCTGTATGCGTTATTCAGACTATTTTTGAGCTCTTTATCATGACATTTTGTGGTAGTGGTAATTCTTGGCTATTTGACAGATGATTCAGTTCCTGGTCCATTTTCGCTGTCAAGACATCAGGAGATGCTTTCGGCTCATCATCAGGAATTTATTTCCTGCGTGGCAGCACAACACATCATGCAAGCCATCATGAACTCCTGTAAATTTAACTGGACTTCTCAACATGCTTTTAGGACCCTCTAACCGTGAAAAACATGCTATAAACAGACATTAAGAAATTCACTGGCCAAGCACCATTAAAGCTACAAACAACCTCTGAACAACCTATAATGCAACACTGCACTCTCTCTCTTGAAAAGGAATATCTGATGTTGTGAACAAGAAAAGGTCTAGTCCTCAGATATAACTCGACCCCCGCGCTGTCAAACATAATTTACATAAAACAATATATGGTGTTACATTTGTGCCAATGCAGTATGCTTATTTTCACTCAGGAGAAGTGCCACAGGAAAAATAAATTATAAAAATGAACCGAAGGACTGCAGGTTACAGAGGTCTGGAAATTAATATGTAAGTTCAGCCAAATACACTCAGCTGGTCCGGGTGAATAGATTGGTTTGGATTGATTTTCACCACGAGCACATGACCTGCTGATTATGGGCCCACATAAAGAGAAAAAAAGAAGACATAAAAAAGTTGCAATAAAAAGTTTTAGACTTCTAGTATTTTTGCATTACTATTATTTTAAACTCTGTCTAACCCCAAATAAAAAACACAAGAGTAATCTAATCTTATTTTACATGCATTGCTGCTGTTGCTGCTGCTACAATTTACCGGTATATCACGGTATTTGTTTATAATGATTGGGCGTAGTGGCTCATTCTACTGTCAGGGGCACATCATGTATATACTGAAGTCTCTGATTACCATTGGGTTTGCTTGGCTTCACAAAATGATTCAATGTATGAACAGAACTTCACAGTACACAGGACTAATTAGACATACCAACAACTTTAACACCGCTCCCTTTTCAAAACAAAGTGTTTTAAGATTGTTGTATAACCACAGTAATCAAAGCTGACAGTAAAAAATAATGACATTAAAATGTCCTTACATTTTAAGCACTTCTGGCAGAAAAGGATTTTTCTCAAATATTCTATGCACAAGTAAGAAAGATATTAATTTACGTTATGTTAAGAAGTATTGCCGTCCCCATAAGATGTACATCAAACACAGTGTTTTAATTATTGCTCTGAATCCATCTTTCTCAACTGTCCCTAGCAGGACCATGTCCTTACATAGGTGGATTGTCATGATGTTCATAATGTAGCTCCAACGTTTGCTTTTCCTGTCACATGCAGTGCCCCAAGCAAATGCCACCTAAAGCAATGTCTGACCCTTTGCCTTCACTGTTTAACTAGTCTCGCTCACCAGACCTTTCTCAAGAAAAGAAAGGTCTGGCTGGGCCGACTCTCACTTTAAGATTGGAGAAAAAAATGCCCCGGCTGCTTGTATTTCTTTCAACCAATCACAATCGTTCTGGGCGGTGCCACAGCAACTGTGCACTTGCAAAAATATTGCCGGGGGGAAACAGGTTTTGGTGTAACACGCCCACAAAAATATCACCTACAGGACGTGAACCATGGCAGAAAAATGGCTACATCCCGCAAGATCAAACACTGCAAAAGTTAGTAAAGGACGTGTTGGAAATGGTTGAAAACTGCTACACAACCGGAGGTGGTAGGGCGGGAGTTCAGCGGGTGGCTCGTTCCGCCCAATGAGAGGCTGATCTCTGCAGCGAACTTCCGCCCACTCAGACTACTGTTTCACTAACCCCACTGATGGCCTCCAATCCAACATCCATAATTGCGTATTCCAATCAGTAAGAAGAGTTTGCAATTAATAGGGTTCCTCTCTCTCACAGAGTGTAAAACTTTTTACCTCATCTGCCATTGGCTAGTGACCTCCAAAAATGTACCAGCCAAACATATTTTTCACCATCCAAATAAAAAAATCATGCCTTGTTTGACTAAAAATAGTTCCCTTAAGTTTTTAGTATGAAAATCTAATCTCTCAAGAATCTGTCGGCAGCCCTGTGTGAAAGACGACTAGAGAGGGGGGGAGGGCGGGGCTTTGAGTTTGAACGATGCTGCGCTTTAGCCAATCACAATGCAGGGGGCGTGGCCGAGATGTGCAGGTGTCCCCAGGAAATGTGTACCTACACTTTTTTTTTTTTTTTTCCAGCGGATGTCTTAGTTACAACATGATTGAGCTAACTGGAGTAGTTTCATGTTGTATCCGACAACGGGAGGCTTTTAACAGATGATGTCCTGTCCCTGTCAGCTGCAGCCACTGATGCTTTCTAGACATCGTGATTTCCCATAACTGAATAAATACCACACATAGCAAAACAAAACTGCTTTGCTAGCTCAATCATGTTGTAACTAAGATATCCGCTGGAAAAAAATATTTTTTTCACGGACCGTCTATTGAGTTATTACCTTATTTTTATACAGTCTGTGGTTATTACAGACACCGCTAACAGCTAACGTTAACAGCTAACGGTTAGCCCAGCTAATCTATGATAACCATGTTATTAATTACAAGGCATGCACACAGAAATAGTAATGTTTGTTCAATCATTGTGTTTATAGACTTAACAAACATCAGATTAGTCTACATGGTGATACAGTGACATGAAAAATGTGATATATAGCTAAACTCTGCTGGTTTTCTACCCTAAGTATTTGTAAACAACACAACGATTCCCTGGGGGCACCGCTGGAAGTGAAGGGCGTGAGCGACTGCCAAGGCCCCTGCACTTCCGTTAGCTGAAAAACTCTGGGCTGTGCCTCCAGAGGTAAAGGAAGAAAAAAAAAAAAAGTTTTTTTGGTTTTTTTTTAACCGATGGATTTCCAGATTGATGAAAATCCAATTTCAGGAAATTCCAACCCTGCCTTCTGTGTTTCTTTGGCGTGCTTGCAGCAAAGGCTGCAGCTCATCGTGTTGGTGTGGGGGTCGTAGGTCAGCCATGACCGCGGCTGGCCAGCCTCATCTAGTTTCCATTTCTCAAATCCAACATGTTCATCTTTGTTTTTCCTCTTTTCTGGCGGTGGCTTCAAGCCAGAAATGTGTTGCCACATCTTGCTCAGAAGTTACCATAGAATGCCCAGGAAACAAGTTCCGGCAGCTGACGTTATGCGTTCCCAGCACTTAGAACATGGCACTCTTAAATACTTGATTCTGATTGGTCAATCAACAAAATTCTGTGGTGTTTATTTCTTGAGGTATCACCGCTGCTCTGCTGCTCTGTTGCTAGGGACACCATAGCAACAGCCTGAGACTGAGGAGCATCAAAATCCGTTAACGTTAGTCCACACAGGCCAAATAGGATCGGAGCAGAAACGGAAACGTACCTACTGAATGTATACACATGCTGCTTTTGCTTTTTAATGATTATAACAGTGAAGCAAAGACCGACCCTGCTGTACAGGAACCAGTGAAGGGAAGCAGGGAAACTTTGCTCATATTGAACCAGCTGTGTGTCAACGCATTGTGCGCAGATGAACGTTGTTCGATTTCTTCTGCAGCCCCCCGACAGCTGCCAGTCTGGGTGCTGGGAGCGGCACGGGGGTGAAGCTAAACACTGTTCATCTGCACACACTGTGTTACCTTGATTCCGTTGCTGTGTCAATCTGACATCCTGAATATATCCTTCAAATGCATAGTGTAGAAATTTGAGAGTATTTCTCCAGGGAGTGCAGTTAGCAACAGTGGGAGCACCATGCCAGTCTAGCTCCGAAAACAAAAGTTTGTTGGACTTAGCAACAGTAACTAAGGGGGGCGGGCCTTAGAGAAGGGTGAATTCAATATTCATTATCATTAGGCTGCCGTTGCCATGGATACAGAGTACAGACACATTTGTTTTTGCGAATTTTGAATCAATAAAACGTGTTTTAATCATTATTTTGTGTCACATCACTGAATGTTTTAGTAGTAAGCCATGTTCTAAGAGGGATAATGTAAAGTGAGCCGGTGACAGTTGAAAAATAACTCCCTTTGGGAGTTGGGTATTATTTTTCACCGTCACCGGCTCACTTTAGATTATCCCTTACATGTACAATAAGCCGCGAGGGTCAAAATAGTCTGACACATCTGGCAGAAATGGTCGAAGCTCATAAAAAACCCACATGCAATTCAAAATTTTCCATCGGCCACTGGTGGGTGTGTGTTTTACACTGCAAACTCATTTTTTACCTGCCACTGGCACTTGGCAGGTGTTAATTTTATGCCCTGTCTCTCTCACAATGTCACGGGCGCTGCCCATTGTGCTCTCTGCTGCCCATTGTACAGTGAAAGCATCTTGTCATCATTAAGACCGTGGGCTCTAGTTTCGCAGACCGGGCGAGGCAGAGGCGCAGCACACCTGCGCTTCGCCAACTGGGTGTGGCCAGGCGGATTTTCCAAGTTTGGCACACCGTGCACCTGGCGCAGCTACTCCTCTATCCCACCTCCGTCCCTCCCACCGGCGCAAGTCGGAAAGAGGGAGGAGAGAAGGCGTGGAGTGGGTTTTACACACATCCAAGCTCGCAGTGTCCGAATATACGGAACTGCGAGCAGACCTCCACGGGCTGATGATGCAAAGGTAGCCTGGGAGGAGGTCACCACAATTGTAAATCAACCTTGCGTTTCTCTCTCTTTCTCTCTCGCAGTCTCACTCTGTTTCTTTTCTTTTGACTTTTCTAAGATGACAGATGCTGAATATATACTCCCTATCTGATGCTGTGGCTGTTTGTGGTTGGCTGAGAGGGATGTGAACTCATCAGGTTGGGTTTCCATTACACGTACCAAGAGGTGCCAGTCCCCTTTGATCTGACATCAGATGTGACGGGACAGTCGATATAGAGATACATTTATGTGCTGATTGCAGATAGCTGCATTGAATAGTGTTTTTTTGGGTATTTATTGCATTGTTAATGTGCCTGATATTCTGGAAACCTGCCTGTGAGGTTTTGGTGACGTGTGCGCACTGTCCGCCGGTCAGCCAAACTTCAGCTTACACCGGCTGTGCTCCCCCTGCACTGACAGTAGCCATGGTTTCAGTTGGCGAGCTTTTAGCGTACCTTCGGCGAAGCCTTTTGGCACGAAACTGTCACTGCGCCAAGCTGGATCTGTTGACACCTCCCCCTGCTGCGCCGCCACACCCATCTCAGCGCACCTCGGTCTGCCAAACTACCAAACTGAGCGCGCATCGGGTTGCACTGCTCGAAACTAGCTCTGCGCAGGGTTCGCCACCCTGCGCCACACTGCGCCACACTGCGCTGCGCCGGGAAACTAGAGCCCGGTATGTGAATTTTTTTTTTCATATGCAATTTTAAAACCAATACACCACCCAGCACTACTTTCATGTTAGAAACACGTCAGTAACACGTCAGTAACTTGCTTGTCCATCTCCGTGCTTTATGTTTTAGCCTCAGGATAGAAAAAAAATGAAATGACAATCTGTTGACAATTAGGTCCGGTATTACTGAGTAACATAATTTATAAAAGATGTGTTGGTGTTGAGCTATTTATTTATTTATTTATTTCGTATGTTAAAAAAAAAAAAAAAAAAAAATGTATTCCTGCCTTGCAGTTATGCTGTTACAGTATCTCACTCGTAGATACAGTGACCTTGAGAGCTCAACACATTTTGGCGAAAGGAAAGATGTTCTAACAGACAAAACATAACCATATGAAGAAAACCAATTTCACGAAACACTCACAGTACATTAGTCAGTCAAGTCAGACATGCTGCAAAGACCAGTGAACATGCCCAGATACACAAGTTGTTGCCCTGGTTATGGCTCATGGAGTTACTTAACATGATATAGACTTACAGTAGTCCATACTTCCACAGGTACTTTAAAATAATAAAAAACCTGTCCACCGAAGCATCGTTATAAAAAAATCTCTGTCCAAATGAAAACAATTTAAGTGCTGTCAAGTGCATAGTAAACCAAAAGATCGTAGTATAACCCTAACCCTAAGCCATGCGAAGAAGAAGAAGAAGAAGGAGAAGAAGGAGAAGAAGAAGATAAAGATGTTGGTCAATCAGAAGGCTGAAAACAATGCTATTGCTGCAAGGCTCAATCCAGTGTGACTCTGAAGTAATCAAAATTGGGTGCTAGGTCAGTGACCTCTGGTGTCAGACACAGATGAAAAAGTCATCCTTTCACTTGGGCGTGATGCACAGACGGCTGCTGTTGTTGTTAAACTTTCGCTGTGGAGGCTGGTGTTCGCTTCCCATAAATTTGTAAAGCCAAACCTGTCCTTCTTTCCTAAACCCAACCACATGCTTTTGTTGCTTAAACCCAACCACATCAAACATCGATATGTGACAAGGACGGCGTGAGAATGTGTTGAAACGCTAACTGGAGCAGTGACTTCTGTGGTGCATTCTACTCTTCTGTTCCTCAATACAGTGGAAGCGTAACTATACGCTTCAGTGCCCGTAAATAACTTTTTGAGTCACTGGCAAAAGTGACTGGTACTACTACTACTACCCAAGCTTTTTTTTTTTTTTTCTTACCTGCCAAAATAATATATTTCCTTTTTATTTTAGTCACATATACACTTGTTCCGGTACATTTTCATGTAATAATAAGATATTTTGTTGAATACAAACTTAAAGAAGAGGCCAGAGGCCAAAATTTTACCATTAATTAATTTATTATATTGAACAAGTCATCACCACAGCCTCAGCATGTGAAGCAGTTCCCCTGTGGTAAACAGTGATGCAGTGTGTATGTCTAGAGCTTTTACTGTGAAAGGTAAGAATGGAAGCAATGAAACTGTATTGCGCTGTTGATGACAGTGTGCAAGACAATAAAAAGTTTGATGTCTTAGTTGGGAGTACAGAGCCTCTGTGCTATCACTATATATTGTTTATATATATCTATATATCTATATATATATAGATATATAGATATATATATATACAGTACAGGCCAAAAGTTTGGACACACCTTCTCATTCAATGCGTTTTCTTTATTTTCATGACTATTTACATTGTAGATTCTCACTGAAGGCATCAAAACTATGAATGAACACATGTGGAGTTATGTACTTAACAAAAAAAGGTGAAATAACTGAAAACATGTTTTATATTCTAGTTTCTTCAAAATAGCCACCCTTTGCTCTGATTACTGCTTTGCACACTCTTGGCATTCTCTCCATGAGCTTCAGGAGGTAGTGATGTTACTGATGTTACAAGCCAAAAACTGTATTCCCTGTCCACCTGTTAACACTGAAAACGGGGGTTCTGAAAATTTTCAGCCTGGACAGAGTTTCACAAAAAGTCCCTTTTCAGTGACCTAAAATACAGTTTGCATGTAAATAAAGGGCCAAAATGCATACAAAAGCTTTGTTTTAAAAAATACCCATGCACATGTGGACAAGGCAATTGGCTGTGTTTGGCCCCAATCACACAGAAAGCGTTCAATAAGAATGAAGCTTTTTGCTTGCTACTTTTGCACTGGGACGTGCCTCACATATCTGTGCTCTTGGAGCCTGGCATTTTTGCCAGAGTGCTCTGAATTCCTCGAGTTGAAAAAAACTTAAACTCAGGGCAGAAGAGCACCTCACGTCATCTTTTTCCCATTGTCCAATTGGATTATTTGACAGGCGGGCCATCTGTGGTGGTCACAACAACATGTGTGCAGTTGGTAAACAATGGAGAAGAAACTGGTGATGCTCAATCTCTTGGGAGGACCAATGGATTCCCTGTAGTTGATAATTACTTTTGTTTTGCTAGGCCGACAATAGACAGCAGGTTGTCAAACTGCCCCAGAGTCATCCTAAAATATGCCTGGAAACAGCGAAGCTCCTGGACCAACTAGTGGTACTCCTCATGATTCACCCTCTTTTTTAGGGTCTCATGTACCCACACAGATCTCTGTTTCCCTGTGTCCTACAAACTACTTGCTGACAGCCTCTCACCCTCAACCAGAGCTACAGTCCGTACCATCTGCCTGAAAATTTCAGGAACTAGATATTAATTATTGTAAAATAAAATAAAATAAAATAAAATAAAATAAAGGCACAGAAAGCATTTTTTTTTACCAGTGGCATTCAATTTACTGTATAAACATAAAAAATAAAAAATAAAAAAAACTGCAAAAATCTTTCTATGTGATCGGACCTTAGACTGCACACTATACACTAGGTATATGCAGATCCCTGCAACAGTATCTGAATCATACTATCAGAACGATAAAATGAAACAAACTAAGATCATTTGTATGATTAATGGTTAGTCAACTTTAGTGTGTTTCTGTATTTGGGGTGCATTTTGTTTTTGTTTTGTTGCATGTATTTCTCAATTTGTTAAGTTGTATTTCTACAGTGCTTTCTTCTGAATGCATTGAATGTGTTTTCGAATTGGCAAAGATGTTTTCTTCATTTGCTTGTGTTTTGTCTATTTCTAAATGTTTACTTAGGCTGCAGTGTGTTACACTCTCAAGGGCCACTGTAAGTGGAAAACAAAAACCTCCTAAACTAAAACTCCCTGCATGGCTACAAAACCACAAGGTCTAAGTGTTTCTATTAAATTTCTGAAAATCCACCCTTTAAAGATATTTCATGTCAGTTAAAACATGTTTGTGTTAAACAGAGACTATGCAAAATGACCAGCACCTCAGGGTGAAGTGTTTTCATACAGCTCACCCCAGCAATTAAAGAGAAGTGGCAGGCTTTTTACAGACAGACTGAGGTCCACTCAGAGTAAAATGAAATGTACAAGAGACACTCTTTTGTCCAGACTGGCATATTTCTCAGTTTGAAACTGAAGCTGGTATAATGGTGATGATGGTGCCACCTCCCGCTGTGGCTAAAACCAGGCTGCCTGCTGGCTTCCTGACAACCCTAGCATTACTGTATAATCAGTGCTTACCATCGCTTGCACCGGGCAGATACACAGAAGCAACACACACGCGCACACAAACACACTCGTACTCCCGGATATAAACAAAAATGCATCAACTCATGCATAAATAGTGACTCACGCACATGTGTGCACACACCGACACAAGCCGACACACACGCATCCCTCCACGTGAGCACAACACAAGCTCAACCTGAGCCAATACATGCCTCCTCATACAAATTATTCGCCCACTCTCGCACATACACACACTCACAGCTTGTGTGTGGGCCATTGTGAGTGACAGTGAGTAGTAGCGGCAGTTATCTGTGTGTGTGGGGTCGGTATGTGTCGTCTTAAAATGCCAACTGTGGGCGTCTTACTTGAAGATAAGATATTGAGAGATGTGAAGGCAAGGCTTGCAGACCAACTTCAGTACACACTTCAAGATAAATGCGCAGAAGATGTGTGTATGTGTGTGTGTGCGTGTGTGTGTGTGCGTGTGTGTGTGCGTGTGTGGTGGTGGTGGTGGGGGGGGGGGGGGGGGGATGCAGGAGGAGAGAGAGAGAATACCATTCCAATTATCTCTCTAGGCCTGTCCCTGTGACAAATGTCAGATAAGACTTTTGCAGTGATAAAACCCACCTGACCCTGAGGACTTGTGACCCTTCTCAGACTTGGTAGCACTAAGACTCTTGTTACATTGTCTCTCCTGATAGGCCGCTGAGCCCAAAGGGGAAATGGGATTTCTTTCCCGGCTGAATTAATTCAATAAAATAAAGCTTTTCTTTTTGGACTTTGTTCTATCTCACTCTCTGTGTTTGAGGCGGCAGGGTGTCGGTTTAGGATACCATCGCAGCTCGGAAAACACCCGACCAGCTGAGATATCACCGAGCAGTGCCAGATTTACAAACAGGCCAAATTTCACTAGATCTTTCATGCAATTTACGCTCACAATCTGCCTGAAATTGACATGGGATTGAGTGAGGCAGCAGAGGGTCAGTATCTGGGGCTGCAGGCTAATCACATTTTGTGACTAAGAGAGAGGTTAAAGATACAGTTCACTAGTAGGTGGAACCACTAGTGAGTAAAGAAAAGAAATCTAAGTTATCACAAAGTGGTTCAACAGGTAAAGACATGCTAACACGTTTACAAGGCCATCACTGAAATCCAGCTCTCCCTACTACTCATATAATTAATGCAGTATGAGTCACTGAATAAAACTTTGATGGAAGTAAAAAGCAAGGTAACACTTTACAATAAGGTACACAAAATTAGAGTAGTCACTGAGGAACAAATGAGGAACTAATGAGTTTATTTACCCAAGTTTGCATTTATCTTAGCAGAATGTAAAAAAAAAAAAGAAAAAAGAAAAACTGATGTTATGTGCTGGTTTTGTTTGGACATTTCTTTCAGACAAATGAAGAAAATTCACCGAAACTATTCTCCTTTTGTGAAAAACAAGGAGTTATCTGCACACTGAATAGTTTTAAGCCCTGTAGGAGGTATCATTTATTTGTGACGTTGTGACATATGAGAATGTTATGGGTATTGCTCAGTATTGAGGCTTATATAGTGAGGCTTAAAAAAAAAACGCAACACACAATTGGCTGATTATTTTATTATAGTTTCTATTTGCCTCACTATAAAAACATCACAATACCTTTGTCTGAGGAAGACCCTCTCAGAGTTGGCAACATAGCGAACAAGTGATACCTCCTTGGGGGCTTCAAAACTATTGTGTCCAGCTAATTCTTTGTTTTTCACTTTGAGCCCTTTTATCCAGTCTCATTCTTCTGTGTTAAAACTAGACTTCTAACAGAGCAGCAAACAAAGGTTACTCTCCAAAATCTTCTCAGGCTCTGCTGCTGGGTGTAAGGTGCTTAGTTATCTTCAGGTACAAAGTTAAAATAATCAGGCCCACACAGAAATGGACTGCTTAATTATTTGTCAGTGTCAGTGTTAAACATTAATGCTTAATGTTTTGTCTGTAGTCCAAAAGACATGCACAAACAAGACTTATACATGCACAAAGTGGAGAGATGTCAGGGTGAGGGGGCTGCCCTTGGTGAGGCGCCCCGAGCGGTTTGGAGGTTTGGTGACTTGCTCAAGGGCACCTCGGCAGTGCCCAGGAGGGGAACTGGCACCTCTCCAGCCACCAGTCCACGCTCCCTCTGGTTCCCAACCCAAGTTCCTATGGACGGAGCCACTGCCGTCCCAAGGGTGGGATTGTAAGAATGAGGAAGAGCAGAGGTGGGAACAGTGTTATGGCTACAGATGTTTGTTTTTTTAACAGACGAAGAATATCAAAAACTCAACATTAGCCATGACAGCCTGGGCTATGTTCAGGCCTAACAAAATGTGTCCTTAAAGGCCAAATTCAAAAGCAGTGACACTGCCAACAGTAAGCAGTTCACTGCATTTGGAGGTGGTCTTTAAGACAATTAACTAATTTACTTAAAAACATATAATTTCCCCTAGGTGTGAGATGAATGTGTCTGATGTGAGGGTGCTCAATTATGGCACCATTTAAACTATGAACAAATGTAGCCATAACACTGTAAACAGATTTCCTGGCCTTATCAATCTTTGCTGGATTGCCACCAGCCTCCCACCTGCACCTTTGGTCAATGAAGAAAATATTATCTTAATGTCAGGATGCTGGAGGTGAAGCTAGTGCAGGTCCTCCTTCATCATGCTGACCAGCTTGACACTCTTGACTTTCCCCATGATGTTCCCAGGACATCTGGTGCCGCTCTTCCTCACAGGGAGTGGAAAAACAAGGAGAGAAGGCCTCTCCACTGCAGTCCACCCCAGCCAAACCAGCAGACACTGATGTCTGGCATGCTGAGGGTGCTTACCAAGGTCTCTGCAGCTCTCTAGACACCACGCCGGACATTGCCGTCACCAATGATCCACACTGTGCCTATCAAAGTAAATGAGTGTAATAAATGCTTTAGGTAATGAAACACAGAAAGTTAACTATGAAGGGTGAATCACTTGTTTTTGCTGACAATACTATTATGTCACATCTGTAGGATAAAATAAAACAGAATATAGATGACAGTGTTTTGAATGCTTTCTTTTTGTCCTTGGAAGACAATGTAATATTAGCTGTCTAAAGTCAAGCAGCCAAAACTGGTACTTACACTTTCTGCTGTGGGTAGCAGGCGTGGTGGAGTCACAAGTGGCCATGACCTCAACACTGGTGATCTTGTAACAAGTATAACACTGCCTTTCTTTCACAATTTCTACATTTCTTTATCATGTTCTAGATAATCTCGCAATGCGCTGTTGATAACAGTAACGTTAATGTTACACATACATTTCAGTCCCCTTCGGACTTTTATCAATGTCAAAATCATAAATATGCGCGCTGGTTGCAAATGTGGGTACAAGCATATAATCTTTAATGTCAGTCGTTATGCACACTGCAAATCCAACTACTAACTTGAATTTCTTGTTTGGTATCAACAAAACATTAATGGTCAGAAAGAACACTACCGTTAAATGTGACTTAGCTTATTAACATTATCTTATTCAAAGTATAATCAAGTGACATCCAAATAAACAACTCGTTACTAAAGTTACGTGAAAATCTAAATTCAGGTCAGCTGATGTGCTTAAAATTATTCGTTATATGTATTAAATAAACGTTATGCTGATTCACTGTAAACCTGGCCAAATTACTGCAAGTCTCGACAAGATCAAGTGTTGCAAATGAACGTACCAAAATTAACGTTACATATTTAAAAATGTTGAAGCTTTTTTTTTTTTAGATTGTTTACTCTCACTAACAGCTGAATCATTGTTTCAAGATTTGTTGTATAACATTAGTTTCAGGTAAACTCAACTTACCTCAAGTTTCGTGAAGGACCTGGCACCAAACGGGAGCAGTCAACACCGCAGGGCTAGCCAAAGTAGCGTAGCTTGTTAGCCCATGACACCGTGAAAGGTCCTGGCCAGTCGCATTATATGAATACAGTTCTGCAATCAATGCTATTCCTTCTGGTTTAATCCATTTTATTACAGATCAGTAATGTTTTGGTGAAGGAAAAATCCCAGAGGCTCCATTTGCATTGATTTTGAATGGTATCAAAATATTTGATGTGTATCTTATGTCTTGTTGTGTTCTGGTTTATACCTGAAATTTTTTGTACATTGTTTAAACTCCATGTCGCCAGCTCCTTGTGTCAATGTGAAGAAGACTGAAACTGCTGTAGCATGAGGTTTGTTTTTGTTTGAATATATTACAGAGATGCTCACATTATGAAAATTATAAGATGTAGAATGCATTCCATCACTTGAATTCGGAACAGAATGTAGTGACACCACGCTGTTTGTGAGGCCAAAAGTTGGTAAATACGAGTGGAATGTTGCAAGAGACAGTTTGACTCCAGCAGTCAAACAGTGCAGACGGACATCACAACTAGACTAGAATTTCAAAAGAGATCTGCAACACCGTGAAGATGCTCAGACAACGTATTTTTGGCCGAAAGGTTTGTCTGTATCTATCTTTCTGTAGATTCATGGCTTTTAACGTGACCTTGTGAAATGAAAAAGTTTCCATGACTTCAGTGTGTTTTTCGATACTTTCAGTCAAATTATAGTCTATCTAGAGGTTTTTTGTAGGCTGGCACAGATGTTAGTGTTACCCTGATTCCCTCGACAAAAGCCAAGGGGATTTTCTCGTTATATTCGATTATTGCAGGAAAACAACAGTTTATGATACTTGTGTTTGTACTGCAAATAATCTTCAAATATTTACACAACTATTATGATTTTTCAAGTATAAATGTAATGAGTGGAAGTAAAAAGCTAATGTTATCTAAATTACTTCATTCACTACCCCAACAAGGCTGTGAAGCTGTCAACGTGATGACGCTCTGTAGTCTCATTTGATCACTCGTTAGCAACCACCTTTGTAAGACACCTAAAGGCTTAAAATTTCACAAATGGGATATTTACTGACATATCTTATGTCCTAGAACAAAATGTGGAAGTCCTTGGTGTGAAGCACAGACTGTATTTCAGGCACCTAACCAAAACCAGATTCAAAAAACTCACTGACTTCAAGACAAGGAAACCAAGTGTGCAAAAATGTACTCATTTTCGGGTTTAAGGACTCATTCCCGGACTACTCAAAAAGGCATTTTAATTTGCAGTCAATGTTCATTTTATTTTTCTTTATTCTTAACAGAAGAAACAACGATCTCATAAGAAGACTGTGGCTGAGGAGGAGAAACAGCACTCCAGCCATCAGACAAAGTAAGGACATACACTTCAATACAAAATACACTTCAGTGGTCTGTTTCATTCGCTGCCTTTATAAAGGGTTTAGAAGGATTTTACCAGAAATTAAGTAGTATTAATGCAAGTATTTACATTTTTTAGTATGTAGATTCTTGGTAGTAATCCAAACCTGTAGGAGTTAGTGCCAGAGCTGCAGACCTGACATTTGAAAGCAAAATTTTCATTGTTTTTTAACTGGTAAAATCTTGGAGCACTGAAAAAAAATAAAATAATAAATGTACAGGCAACATGTACAAACTGTCTGAGATTTCAGTGTCAAGTATTTAAGTTTGATGCAAATTGTTTCTGATTGTGTTAACTGTGACAGTGATTTTTTTCTGGAAACAATTCTTGCAAATGATTTATGATTCATTTATCTGGCCTCGAAAGTAGAAAAACTGTGTCTCTTAACCACCAGTGGCGGTGTCCAGGATGTACCTGCTGCTCCAGTCTCAGCAAAGCCAGCTCAGGCTTGGGAGGACCAACAGCCAAAGAAGGACAGCTGGGAGAATCGCCTCTTCAGTTACCTTGACGTATGTTTGATGTCAGAGTGTCAGAGCTTCACGTTAATCTCATTTTAGTAGACTAACATTTATATTTAAACATTTTAGTTAGAAATGGCTGCGAAAAAAAGAAGTTTAAAACAGTTTTCTCATAATATTGCTTTGGTTTTCACTCTACAGAAGAAAAGTATTCCTGGTAGGAGGCCTTCAGCCCCACAGGTAAGACGCTCATTCAGAGTGCGTTTTTGTTTCTACAGACATGTTGTTTGCTAACTCTTTAATTTTCCCAATACCCCAGAGATGACCACAAGGACACAGAGTGTCTGTATGATTTACCTCTGTAAAATAACCGACCACGTTTCTCTTTAGACCTACTGACACCACCTTCAGAGGCTCAAACTGCGTCACAAAGGGAATGTTATGTTGCATTATTGAACAATTCAAGTTTGTTTTTCCTCCAACAGAGAAAACAACGCCTCACACCAGTCAACATCACCAACACCGAAAAGACGGACTCACCAAACCCTGAGAGGAGGTAGTGACATTCATTCCATGCTGCTTTCAGTGTCTGTCAGGAACATAAAAAGTTGATATTTTTTCTTAATTCCTCTTATATTCACTGATTAATATTCTCACATACATAAACTTTTCCTAACCTATCATATTTTTAACTCTAAGTAACCTTAATGAAAACATGTTCTTCCAGTTTTTTGGTGGTTGCTTTAGTTTAAATCTTGCAGTGATATTCTGTAGCTAAAGTATTCTTAAAATATTTTATGTTATTGATTTTACCTGGGAGTCTTTTTGTGTATGTTCTACTGTACCTCTTGACGATGACAATTTCTTCTTATAGCAGCAGCCCTGCAACAACGAACAGCACAGATGAGCAGGACGAGCGTGATGACGTGACGCTGTTTTGCTCACTGGATGACATCACGCAGGCAAATTCAGTCGACATCACTGACCTCAAGGAGAAGCTGTTCATGGCGCGACTCAACAAATAAGTGAAAAGCTGTCACTACATTTTATGTATCACTACACCAAAATGATCCATTTTCAAACTGAAAGCAGACTGAAATAGCAAAAGCTACAGCTATGCCTGTATTGTCTGGGGTTACACCAGGGGTTACGTTAGCTTACTTAACCAACTGTCACAGAGGCGGCAACTTATAAACACACACTCTGCTCTGTCAGCCTCTTGCTTGTTTATTAAGCATGTGTTTGTGTTTTTTTTGTTTTATCTCCATAGCAACGAAACAAATGACATCTGGGACACTAACAGTTCTCTGGATAGCCCCATCGACTGCTTCGGGTGAGTATATCTGCACATGAATCAAAGTTGTAACGAGAGATGAATCCATCAAATCAAACTGAAATACCTGTTTGTGATTGGTCAGTGAAGTATGAATACTGACGTGTGTTTTGACTCGCTGTGTTTCTGTGTCAGATTTCCAAACATTGGGCAGACCTGTTGTATGAACGCAAGCCTGCAGAGTCTCCTAACATTAGAAGACTTCACTGGGACCATCAGCCGCATGGAGCAGGTCTGGAGCTCAGTTCCTGAGGCTCAACTGATGAGATACAGCAGCTACAACCGAACATTCACACTTACGTCATTCTCAGGTTTTTCCACAAACCTGAGTACCAAAATGAAACACGTGCAAAAATGTCTCTTTTTTCCTCTCACCTTCTGCAGAAGCTTGATGGATGTTAGGGACGTTCATTTGTTCAAAGACACTCAAGTTAAAATCCCCCTCCTGGAGTCCTTTAAGAATGTGGTCTCTGCCCAGGCACCTGAGTGCAAAAGGTGAGTCAGCTGCCTTTACATTCTGTTGTTTCACCTCCTGACTGTCTGTGCTCTGTATTTAAACTCTTCTCTGTGTATTCAGGATGCTCATGAGTTCCTGACTGCAGTCCTGGAACAGATGAGAGGTCTGGCCTCTCTACTGCAGGAGACAGCAGCTTTCATGGGCACACATTATACCTGCCCTGTAGAGGATCACCTGGTGATCACAATGGAGAACACCAGGACATGCAAAAAGGTGAGATTGCGCAGTTCAGGGTCACACACAGTCAATTTTTAATGGTGCCACCTTAATGATCTGGTCTTGAATAAGCCCTGCTCTTGTCCTGTTATGAAACAAAATTGTGTTGTGACCGCTGCAGCCAGTATTAATGTGTATTGTCTCTTTAATGTGCAGCTGTGGAGCACAGTCAGTGAGACAGGAGGAATCCACAAACCTGTCTCTAGACCTCATCCCTGGAGGCTCTGTGGAGGAGATGCTCCAGGAGTACCTTAAGGTAAGATCCACACATCCTCCTTCAGCCACATGATCACTGACTGATATAAAACATCATGCAACACACACTACAGACACACACAAACACACTCACACTGCCTCTGTCTGAGCATGTGGACGTGTTGTAGTTGTGTTCATAACACACAGCCTGTTTCTCTGTGCTGCTCTGCAGGAGACGGAGGTGGAGTTCAGGTGTGACTGCGGAGGGAACACATCGAGCTGCAGATCATCCCTCCTCACTCTGCCACAGTAAGTGGCACACATCTGACATAAATGATCACCTGACCTGGGTGGTTCCCAAACATGGGTCCACTGACCCACAGGGACCCTTGAAAGTCAGTTGATCTCAGCGTCAGTCACCGACGCACAGAGGCACCCTTTGTGGCAGTATGACACGCACCGGGCAGCAGCAGTTCGTGACGCTTTTTTTGTGGCTTTGTGATCATTTGAATGATTAAATATAAAAAATGTTTAATTTATGTTGGCTGCAGACTGACTTATTTGGAGCTGTATTAAACAGAGCTTTAGGCTATTAAGATTCAAATAATTTGATGACGATGCATAGGCTACAAAACATGCTGTAGGCTATATGTTATCCGTATCATTTGTTAAAATACATGTTAAATAGCTCTACATTCTGACAGCCATCACTGATTTAGAGTTTATCCATTATGCACAAAACATCTCTGGTTTCCCGTTCCCACTTCATTCAAAACCCCACAAATGAATCTTCTGTTTGTTTGGTGACCACTACGCTATCAGTGATGGTTTTCAGAATGTATTATGATACAACACCTTACCGTCTGGGTTTGATGTTGCCTCCAGTGGCATGTCGCTGTCTCCCCAATTATGCCAGCCATGCGCTCGTCTGCAGCAGATAGTTGGGACTGCGAGCCTCCTCCTCCTGTGGCTGCTGTGGTTTTTTTGTGTGCGTTATGCGCTTCTTTGCCTCCAGTTTCATGTCAAACCATTTACGCTTCACCTCTGACATGGTTCTTTGTACCACGGAGACAACATTAACAGCATCTGTTACCTCCCTCCAGGCCTTTGCTTTGCCTGTCCCTGTCACACCACTACTAACTGAAGAAAATAAAATGTTTTTTCTTAAGTCCACTTCACCCAAAATTGTTTCGATCTCCGCTTAGGAAAAATTCTTTCTTCTTTCCCTCTCTTTCTTTGTTTGCGCCATGACTGACAAGTCGACTGGATGCACCTACACCTCCTTATATGGTGGTCATTGGATATTCATGGGCGGGGAATTATGCTAATTGCTGATTACCGGGAGCGCGCTGTCACTTTACGATGGATTGGCATTCATGATCATACACACGTGTTTACGATCAAATCTGAGTTTCCCGCGGCATTCCTGAATCCGGAGTAGGTTTTTAGTAGCGTAGGCTTTTATGTGCAAATCTACACATAGATTTACTCACTTTTCATGAATGAGACCCACTGCATGTAAGGAGCGTAGATTATCATGTCATCCCTGAATATTCAAAGCTGACGCAGGGGGGTACGTAGGGTGTCATATTTTAAGGTGTAGGTCCACTGACAAAGCATCATTATCTGACAAGTTACAATGAGAATGTGTTGCTCCACTTTGTCTTTAGGCTCAACATTAATCCTTTCATATTTTCATACCTTATCCCTCAGAGTGCTCATCCTGCAGCTGAAGAGATTTCGCTACTCTCCCTTCTTTGAGCTTGAAAAGGTTGATGACCCTGTCAGGCTGATAAAGGACATTGCCAGTCTCCTCCACACAGGTAAAGAAAAACAGAAACACAAAAATCAGGCTCAGGTGAAAGTAAACATGTGGACAGTGTGTGCTGTTGTTTTGTGTACGTGTGAAGCTAACTCTTATGAACTGTGTTCCTTCACAGGATGGAGGCTGCTACAGCTTGGTCAGTGCCATCAGCCATTTTGGCTCCACAGAAAGGGGTAAGAGAAGCACACACTGAAGGCTGAATGTGACCGTCTGTCGTCCTCTGTCATATTGTAGATAGAAACGTTTCAGGTCCTGATGGTAGTTAGTAGTGGTAGTTAGTAGTTTTTAGTGGAACTTTCCTTTTCTGTGTGAAATTGATGGTTATTTTTTCCTATTTTGATTGATAAATTTAGTTATTAGCACTCTGCTTTATTTGGAACTCTTTTCTGCTACCTTCTTATATTTTATGTAGAAAACCAAAAAAGTTTTAAACATCATGTCATATTCAGAATCTTTTTGATATCACTCTCTAAGTTGTAACTAAAGGTTTTATGAATGGTTAAGAAATAAATAATAGGTGAGTTACACACCGAGCTGTCGTGATTCTGAAAAATTCCCCTTTGTCTGTTATCAGTTAACCTTCATAACCTCCACTATGTTTTAAGATATTAATCAAGATCTCTCTGTTAATAGGACACTACATCAGCAAAGGCATCCACCCAGACTACAATCCAGACGAACCAGATGATCAGTGGCTCACCTACAATGATTCAATGGTCTTTGAGACGTCCGGCAAGTTAGTCTGTGAGCAGCGGGAGAGGGGTGCTTACATCCTGTTCTACAAGAGAAGTAAGAGGACAACACCGTCACATCCTTAACTCAAGTCCTGAAGAAGAGAGAGATTTTTAAATGCGCCAACATAGTGTTTATATCAAGTGTGTTGTCTTCATTCTCAGTAGTGTAACCCAACTGACGACCTGATGTCACACTAAGAGACCTGGATACACCACACAGAGACAGGATGACCATCATGGAGCCAGGAGACCCGATGTGGGACAAGGAAGGTAAGTGAGTTACTAAACTTGTCTGTGTTCTTGGTGTAGTTGTTCAACGTGACGGTGGACAACAGATGACCAGGAAAGACGACTGGAGGATGAATGAAGAAGATGTCCCGTGGCCAGGAGCAGCTGACGGTTCCCTTGCCCTTAGGAGGATGGGCCCCCCCAGAGAGCCTGGTTCCTCCCAAGGTTTCTTCCTCTTGTGGGGAGTTTTTCCTTGCCACTGTCGCCTCAAAGTCGCTGGACAGCAGGACAGACCCAACTCATCTCCTCAGCATTGACACCGCAGTTGTAGAGATGGTCCTGCATTGTCCCAGAGTATGGCTTGCTCTCTGGGGTGAACTACAAAAAGAAATTCAAAGAAAATAAATACTATTGGACTTTAAGATTTTGTTGGTTGTATTTTAATGTATTTGTCAGTGGGGGTTTTTATAGCTCCATAATATAGCACCAATTCCAAAACAAGTTGGAACATTGTGTAAAATGTAAATAATAACAATCAAATCCTTTTTGACTTATATTCAAAATGAATAAAGTCCAAAGACAAGATATTTCATCTTCAAAATGATAAACATATTGTTTTTTGTAAAATACGCACTTATTCTGATTTTGATGCCTGCAACGTGTTCCAAAAAAGTTGGGACAGGGGCAAGAAAAGACCGGGGAAGTTGTTGAATGCTCAAAAAACACCTATTGGAACATTCCACAGGTAATTAGGCTAATTGATAAATGATCGTATCATTTACCAACAGGTACAGGGGGCATCTTAAAAAGGCTCAGGTGTTCACAAGCAAGGATGGTCACTTTTTGAAAAACTGTGTGGGCAAACAGTTTGAGAAAAACTATTCTCAATGCACAATTACAGAGAATTTAGGGATTTCACCATCAACAATCTATAATATCATCAAAACATTCAGAGAATTCTCTGCATTTAAGGGGCACAGGTTCAGTCCAATACTCTGCATGCTGGAACAGATAGCTGGTGAGTCACTGGCGTCCGCTGAATGCACACAAACAGCAAACAGTTCAAAGGTGTGCAGCGGTACAGTTAGGAAGCAGACAGGAAGTGGAAAAGGAAACAGGGAACAGGAAAAGGTTCTATGTTCCCCGCTTACAAAAAAAGGTTCTATGTTTCCTGGGTTCTATGTTGCCCGCTCAACCAAACGGGAAACATAGAACCCTTTTTGTGTAAGCAGGTAACATGGAAGCTTTTTTTGCAGAGTTAAGTGGGGAACACAGAACCCGGGAAACATAGAACCCTGGAAACATAGGGATGACCCCAGTCTAACTAGGGGGGTCCGGGGGCATGGTCCCCCGGGAGAAAATTTTGAAAAACAACCCCTTAAATGGTGGCTTCAGGCGACTTTTAAGGGAATTATAATGGCAAAATTTTGACTTAAAATATGAGACTGACCTACAATAGAACTGTATACTCAACCTGCTGCCCCTTGCTGTGAATCATCTTCCTCCTCTTCCCTGACTTCCCCTGACTTATATGTGTGTAAAAGTAAATGCAGTGGATTTTTTATAATATAGCCTACTGTAATATAATATAATATAATATAATATAATATAATATAATATCTAATACCAAATATCAGCTTCAGTGGATAGGTGAAAAACATTCTGCCCTCATTCAACCTGTAACTGTGCACAATGGACTAGGCTGAATTACGGAAAACAATAATGTTGAAAGAAGCCTATTAAATCAACACAATGCAAACATATTGCTAACCAATGCATTGTTAATACTTTGTTGGTATCTTTATCTTGAATGTGGTTGAGTGACAGAAAGAAAGGGGTCAAAGTTCAATCAGCCGTGGAACAGGGGCTTACAGAACGTGACGCAAGCCACTTATTACGTAGCTAACGCTACCCTTCAGACGATAGAGGATGGTGGCAGAGAAACTTGTAATGAGAACGTAGCAAATGCAACCTTTCTATTCTACTTCAATAAAATCTGAGTTAACACAGCATGTCAATCACGGATATTTTATTTTCTTAAGTTACTCTTGGATTTCTAAAATCTTTGGTGGACATAACGTCAGGTAATGTTATGCTTTTGTAGACTATTTGCAACATCAACACTATAAGACAATGTTTATGCCAGAAAATGGATCATAATGGTGACTTCTCTGACATTATAACCAAGATTGGTATCATAAGTATCTAATATTGCTAGATGAGGTTTCAGTTTCACATCAAGAGATATTTCATAAGTTCTTATGACAACTTATGAGTTATTCTATAATTAGGGGTACATTTCACATCAGCCAAAAGGTGAAGAAATCACTATAACTTTTTTGATAAACAATGTTGTTGTTTCCATAATATGCCCCCTGAATGTGCTAAATTCATTAATTGCCATGCTTAACCTCAAATTACTTTTTAAATATTTTAATGAAAATAAACTGTTGATTCATGAATTTGTCAACTGTGTTACTGACAAATGTGTCATAGAAAACATGAATGAAGTACTACACATTTTTTTTTTTAATTTGTTTGAAAGTTCTAGAGTCTATTCACCAGGGGCTTAAAGGTTTTCTGTCTGACTGCTTTCAAAATATGAATTTTGAGCTGGATACTGGACATTCTATAGGATACTATCATCATGGATGAGTATTTTTTCAACATAAATCCACATTACGCTGAATTTAGAGTTATTCAACATCCTTATGCAAGACTTCCCTCAATAGTGAAACCCCACACCATTTTTGTTAGAGTTTAGTCAACACTGAATAGATTTATAACAAAAAACTAATAAGTAATACAGTTGACCGACAATGGAACACAGTTGACAAAGTAACACAGTTGACAAGTCGCATAACATAGCCACACAGCCATGTGGAACAGGCAAACAGAAACCAGGGATGTGGAAACAGAAATCTTTGTTGAGAACATAAGTTGGTTGAGAACAGCTGAATGGTTTACTGGGGAGGAGGCGAAGCAGGAGAGTCAGAGGCAGGCGAGGTCGGCAACGAGAAAGCAGTCCGGGGACACATGCTGGGAAGTTTTGCATTGGAATGACAGAACAATCTGGCAACGAGGGTCTGTGAAGCTGGGCCCGTATTCACAAAGAATCCTAAGACTAAATGTAGCTCTTAGTGACGTCATTCTAAGAAAAAGTTTTCTTAGAATTTTCCCTTGGTAAGATAAAAGTTATTCACAAAGCATCTTAGGCCTTAAGAGAGCTCCTAAGGTGAAAAACAGTTAAGAGGAGGGGGGAGGACTTTTAAGAAGCCTAAGAGTGTCTTAAACAGAGAAGATGGCAGAAAGACAGAGAGGGAGGAGAGATATTCTCTGTATATTGAACGACAGTGATTTAATAAGACGCTACCGGCTTGATTATGCAGGGATAATGTTTGTGGTTGACCTCATCAGGGATGAGCTTACTTTTCCCACCCAGCGTAGTAACGCAGTAACGCCCGCTTGGGATTGCAGCACATACCAGTGCTTCTCACACTCATCGCTTGTGCGTAAAAGGAGAGGGAACGACGCATTGATTTGTCGGGCAATGCTCTCCCAAGTCTGCCTCTTCCCTTGTGCCGTGATCCCGGGACCGAATTTCCCTCTTAAAACTCCTTTGTTCTCCTCCATGAGCTGTGCCAACAGCAGGCACTGCTCTTCTGTCCAGTTCGGCTTTCTCGTTCTTTTTTTTCTCCATTTCATTTGTTGTTTTGGTCATTCTGCCAAATCAAACCGCTTTTTACAAGGAGGCCAGCAATCACAGTAATTGCTGACAGCTGAGTCTGCGTCCACCATTAATATCAAATAGATTAAGAAGTAAAATTACCAGCATGGCAAGTAAACATTATTGTAAATATAATAATCGGCATGTGAATGAGGTACGTTGAAACATTTTGAAGCTGTGTAACAATTAATTTAATTTTGCTGAGTTTCATCGTCATGGCATAAAATTATTTTCACGATTACACATTTCTTAATACAGTCTAAGTTCTATGATCGGTTGATTTCACTGTCCATTCATTACTAGGAGCGCATTTGTTTTTCTTTTATCCCCTTTGTAACAACCAATCACAGCTTTTAGAGGACTGCGTCATACCTAGCAACGGGGTCAACCACACCTCCTCACTAAGATAAAAGTTTCTGTCCCCTCCTTGCTCAGAGTTGCTCTCAGAAACTTCCTGAATCACTCTTAAGCTAAGATTCCTTGCAAGGAATTTTTAGGCTAAGTTAGGAGCTCTCTGAGAGGACTCTGAGAATCTTTGTGAATACGGGCCCTGGAGTTTTTATAGTGGAATCAAAGTGAGTAGGTAGGTAGGTAATGTGTACTGAATCATTACCTACTCATTTTGATGTCTCACTTTACTTTAGGGTACACAAAAAGGGTAGGTAATGATTAACTAATAGTTAGTTCCTCATTCATTCCACAGTTTTACTTTACTTTAGGGTACAAAAAAGAGTAGGTAATGATTAACTAACAGTTAGTTCCTCATTAGTTCCTCAGTAACTACTCCTCTGAAAATTGATCAGGAGTTACTGAAGAACTGACCATTAACTAATAGTTAGTTCCTCATTAGTTCCTCAGTAACTACTGTAATTTTTGTGTACCTTACACAAAAAGAGTAACTAATAAGTAGATAATGATTCAGTACTCATTACCTACTCATTTTGATGTCTCGCTTTACTTTAGGGTACACAATGATTAAGTAACAGTTAGTTCCTCATTAGTTCCTCAGTAACTGCTCCTCTGAAATTTGATCAGGAGTTACTGAAGAACTGACCATTAACTAATAGTTAGTTCCTCATTCATTCCAAATTTGTTTCATAGTAACTACTTTAAATGTTGTGCACTTCAAACAACTGTACTGTGAACAACGGTGTAATCAATATACAGTACTTTACACGCAGCCCCCATGATAAATTCTTTAAGCATAGCCTACCTAAAATGTGACACACTATCATATTTATTTCTAAGGCATAATTGTACAGAATAACATGGATGATCATATTAATGTGTATGTGGTCTGAAAATAATGAATAAAACTCTTCTCAAGAATCCTGCTGTCTGATTTTTTTTTTGTAAAGGAACTAATTGTAAAGCTGATGATGAAGTAATGAAAGACTACTCATTATGTGTCACTTTACTTTAGGACATAAAAAGGTTAACTAATGGACAGGTTATTGAGCAATGATTCTGTACTGATGAAGTAACTAGTTCACTAATCATTAAGTTGTGATTAACTCCTCTATGAAATTTGATCATGAGTTACTGAAGAACTGACCATTAACTAATAGTTAGTTCCTCAGTAACTACTCCTCTGAAATTTGATCAGGAGTTACTAAAGAACTGACCATTAACTAATAGTTAGTTCCTCAGTAACTACTCCTCTGAAATTTGATCAGGAGTTACTGAAGAACTGACCATTAACTAATAGTTAGTTCCTCAGTAACTACTCTTCTATGAAATTTGATCATGAGTTACTGAAGAACTGACCATTAACTAATAGTTAGTTCCTCAGTAACTACTCCTCTGAAATTTGATCAGGGGTTACTGAAGAAATGACCATTAACTAATAGTTAGTTCCTCAGTAACTACTCCTCTGAAATTTGATCAGGGGTTACTGAAGAACTGACCATTAACTAATAGTTAGTTCATCATTAGTTCCTCAGCAATTACTCCTCTGAAATTTGATCAGGGGTTACTGAAGAACTGACCATTAACTAATAGTTAGTTCCTCATTAGTTCCTCAGTAATTACTCCTCTGAAATTTGATCAGGGGTTACTGAAGAACTGACCATTAACTAATAGTTAGTTCCTCATTAGTTCCTCAGTAATTACTCCTCTGAAATTTGATCAGGGGTTACTGAAGAACTGACCATTA
Source organism: Epinephelus fuscoguttatus (assembly GCF_011397635.1). NCBI lineage: Eukaryota > Metazoa > Chordata > Actinopteri > Perciformes > Serranidae > Epinephelus > Epinephelus fuscoguttatus. The sequence goes on along the minus strand of NC_064758.1, from coordinate 12,245,639 downwards.
ACTAATAGTTAGTTCATCATTAGTTCCTCAGCAATTACTCCTCTGAAATTTGATCAGGGGTTACTGAAGAACTGACCATTAACTAATAGTTAGTTCCTCATTAGTTCCTCAGTAATTACTCCTCTGAAATTTGATCAGGGGTTACTGAAGAACTGACCATTAACTAATTGTTAGTTCCTCATTAGTTCCTCAGTAACTACTCTAATTTTGTGTACCTTATTGTAAAGTGTTACCAAAAGGAATGGATTGAAATAAAAAGAGAAAGGTTGAATATAAAACCCAGATGGCGGACCATCTGATATCTTAATGAAATCCCAGTTTAATTAGGCCTTCTTGTAGCCAGATGTGAACTGGATGAGTTTCGCCAAAATGTTTAATTAAAAAAGGTGCATTCACCTTAGTGCATGAGCAGTTTATTGATGGATCGTGCAAAGTTTGCTTTAGATAACTTGTGAACTGCTCTTTCAGGTCAGCAAGACCAATAGCATGCACATTTTCAGGTGACTAATGCCCCTGAAATGCAAGTGTGTCTGGTCCTGAGGCCTTATTACAGAAAAATATTTTTACTGCTAGTCCTATCTTAAGTTTCAAAGATAGGAAAAATCATATCTTCCTATTACAGAAGCAATTTCTAAACTCATGGCTGTGTCCTCTTATCTCAGACCTCCAATCTTATCGTCAGAAATCCTATATACAACTATAACTGTAAATTTGATTCTTCAATCGGCACTCGCCCTGTCAGGCTTGTATCTGTGATTAGAATGTACTGGTAGGCTAAACTAGATGGACAAGCCACAATATCAACAGCTCTCACTTGTCACTGGCTACCTAGATGGCTATCATGGACAAAAAGGATGAGCATTCAATTTTAGCTACAAGGAGTCTGAGGCACTACACATACTGGAGGACATTGAATAAATTCAAAATTATTATTTTATCAATATATACCCATAAATGGTTAATTGACTCCCACTTGTATAGTGCCTTTCTAGTCTGCTGACCACTCAAACGCTTTTACACTACAGAGCCACATTCACACACACATTTACAAACTGGTGGCCGAGGCTACTGAACAAGGCACCCAAACAGTTACACCCACTCACACCATCAGTTTGGGGTTTAGTATCTTTCGCAAGGATACTTCGATACACAGACTGGAGGAGCTGGGGATCTTCTGATGACCCGCTCTGCCTCCTGAGCTACAGGCACCCCAGCAGTGAATACAAGGTCCTTGAAATTTAAAATGTCATCTCACGGTTTGAGAAGTCTTTCAGTCATATTTTGGTGAGACCAAAAAAAAGAAGTGAGGTTAGACTTTGCTTTGTGATCAGTTATAACCAATACCACATCCCCACTGTCACTGTTATTATCATACAGACCTAGCAACAATGCTGCTGCAATTTTTGGCAGTTATTTTGAATTAAGGATGAATCTATGCCATCCTACTTTCTTCTTTAAGACAGTTCTGTTTCTATCCTAAGGTCAGATTTATTCCTAAGTACAGTTAGGAAACAAGTTTATGTAATACCAGAATTCCCAAATGTCATCCAAAACTGAGATAAAATAAGATTTCAGCAGGGTTCGACATAAGCAATGGCCCGATGGCCCAGGGCCAATCAAAAAGTATGTCAGGCAAGTTGACTGACAGGTCACAGGCCCGATCAGGCCAGTTACGCTGTAAGGCTTTTTTTTTTTGTCAGGGGAACAACTCCAGCAGATTTTTATACAATACAATAACGTTTATATGTTTAAGAATGGAAAGTGCACATCAATAAACATTCCTTTTAAAAAAAAGAAAAAAAGAAAATGCAGATGCACCCAATTGCAGCCAGGGGCTGATTTACATTGGTAGTCCCCCTGCCAGATGTTTACCAGCATAGTTCCTAAAAGATAGTATAAAATCAATACAGTACACATAAAATATACAATTACAATATTAGATACATTAAAACACATAACAGTCTTATCGTTGCAGTATAGAGTCGGCCAGCGACACATAACAGAAGTATTGCACACATCATATTGCCTCCAGTGCCTTAAGTATGTATATACTTTACGCCGTGTTTCTGGGTGCAACCAGGTAACAAGCAGACGGGGGAAAGGGGGCTGTATGGGGTGTGTGAATAGTGTGTTAGCCTGTAGCAATGCAGAGTCCAGTACATAGATCTTGTTGTGGTTGTGATCAGTTGTGATAGACGACAGTAATAGATGTAGAGACATTGGGGGTTAAAGTGCTGGAGTAATGGAAAACATTAGAAATTAAAGTGCTGTAGAGCTATTTTCCAAGAGCTGTTAGTTACTTTGCAAAGTACACAGTAAAAATTTGAGCCTGAGACCAGAAAAAAAAGACAGATAGATAAATAATAATAAATAAGAAAAAGAAAGAGAAAAAGAAAAAAGAAATAAATAGTTAAATAAATAATACACAAAAAAGAAGGACAAAAAGAACCATAGAATAAAATAAAAGAAAAAGGAGAGAAAAGAAAAAGACATATGTTGTACATCAACTCATTAACTATGGTTACAAATTTGTGTACTTTTTAGCCACTTCTTAAGATTTATTTTGAAAGTGGCATATGTGTTACAGTCCCATATCATAGATGGTGTACTATTCCAGATGTGGCTTCCTGCAAACTAAAGTACTGACTGCTGAGGTACGCCTGAGCGGAATTACACAATCCCCTGGCGTGGTGGCCCTGGTCGTGTAACTGATGTTGTTATTCTGCTGGGGGCGGTGCTAACCCTTTCAAGTTTTTATATATTGCGCAGGCATACTTGAACTGAAATTATCAAAAGTAAGAAGATTATATTTATGGAGTATGTGGCAGTGATGATGTGATACAGGTTTTTTTGTCCAATATTTTGAGCGCTCTTTTGTACAGAGAATCAATCTGAGTAAGTGCAGCTTTATAAGTGAATGACCAGTTAGTGAATCAATATTCGATGTGACAGAAGACCACTGCATGCATAAACACCCTAGCTGACGCTGTTGTCAGAGAAGGCCTTAGTAATTTGAAATTGGAGAGACTGAATTTGATCGTTCTCAAGATCTTTTTAGTGTGGCTCTTGAAGGTGAGGGTTGAATCCAGGATGACCCCTAGATACTTGAACTCATTAACTAGTTCAAGCTCCTCTCCTCCTAGGAAGACACCAGAGTGTCTAAGATCCTTTGGTTTTTTAGAAAAATACATACAGACAGTTTTTTTTTGTATTTAACAGTAGACATGAGTAGACATTGTGAGTATGCGGGCAGTCTCTTGAATAGTTTTTGCTGATGTTTGTAAAACTAGTGGCATATCATTAATATAAAGTGAAAATAATATAGGTCCAAGGATCGAACCTTGCGGGACCCCAACTGAACATGTATGAAGAGATGACTTAACACCCTCAACAACAACACACTGTTTCCTATTAGTTAAATATGATTTTATCTACATGGTTGCCTGATCTGAGAAATTAAAAGAAGAGAGTTTGTTTAACAGCACTGCGTGATCAACTGTATCAAACACTCTTTTCAGGTCCAGGAATACTGCACCAACACACACTGATTTATCAAGAAACTGTTTGGTTTTCTCCAAAAATAAATTAATTGCCGACTCTGTCGAGTGAAGCCAAACTGTGTGGGGTGCAACGGAGTATGGCCAAGGTTCAGATGTTCAGTTAGTTGTGTAAGCACACATTTTTCAATTATTTTGGAGGTGATTGGCAGGATGTTAATAGGCCTATAGTTACTCATGTCTGTCCTGCTTCCAGACTTGAAGATGGGATTAACTATGGCAGTCTTCCAAGAGGATGGAACAACTGAGTTTCGTATAGATAAATTAACTAGATGTGTGATTGGTCCAGCCAGAGAATCTTTATTAGCTTTTAAAAACATGGTGTCAAGACCGTAGATGTCCTTGGCCTTGGAATTTTTTAGCGAGCCGGTAATGTTAGCCACTTCAGCTTCTGTGACCTGTTGTAAATGAAATACCGGCAGCACATAATTGATAGGGACCGAGTCATACTCTGAAGGGGGAAAAAGTTTGGATATGTCTTCCACTTATTGTAAAAAAAAAAAAATTGTTTAGTTCAGTAGCCAGAATGTCTGGACTTCTCACTAGTTTATTATCAATAATAAGTTCTAATTCATAGTTATTTTGTTTATTCTGTTTACCCGTTAGTTTATTAATATTATGCCAAATTTTTTTCCTGTCACCCTTAGCACTCTCCATGATTGCTATAAAAAATTTTGCTTTGGCCTTCCGCATTGCCTGAGTTACCTTGTTCCTTGCAGAATTTTAACCGGTCTGTGGTTAAGCCGGACTTTGAGAAAGTCTTAAGAAGATCACACACTTTCATCAAGTTCAGACAATCAGGGGTTAACCACGGTAGTGATGCTTTTCTTTTCTTTTGGCTCACCCTCCTGGAGAAAGATTCCATTATTTTTCTGATGTGTTTATGAAGGGAATCTGTGCTGTTGTCAGTGTCTTCACAGGAGGTGATCTTATTCCAGTTCTGTTTTTTTAAGGCCAAATTTAGATTTTCTTGCTGGCTCTTTGGGATGAAATTAAAAGCAGGGTTCAACGCTAAGGTTTTTTTTTCACTGGCCCGGTTGGGCAAGTTGGTCAGAGATCTACTTGCCCGAAGTCAGTTTTTACTTGCACTATAAAAACTGTTTAATTTGAGCGGCTATGAAATAACAAAGACTGCAGTTATTTTTATGTTATGTAATCTTTATTCACACTGTATTTATTAATTAAAACAACATATGTCATGTATTGTAGCTTAATTCCTACATAAAAATGACAGTGTCAGGGCTTAAAGTGAAAAATTTGTCAATCGTTCTCCATCTATAATTTTGCGCCCTACTTGAGCCATGCCCACCTCTATTTATTTTTCACCCCTCTCCCCAGTTCTGCTGTATTAACACCGCGTTTAATATATTTTGCTTCCATCTCTCTGCCCTGCTCTACTCTACTTTAACGAGACTTAGCTCTCTCTCTCTACTCTACCAGTAGACTACCACATCCACCTGTTGCACAAAACGCACACAGCAGTGTTTCCCCTAGGACGGAGTTGTAGCAGCAGAGGTGAAGCACACGCATGAAAAATAATTTTCACATGCACGAAACTTTTTTGTATGCTTGCAAAGCACAGCCTGCTGGGATGTTTCTGTGTATCTACTGGCACCAGAAGGGCTCTTTAGGACTAAGTACGTACAGTACATGAGTGCACAGTAATGAGCAGGTGAAATGTCTGTCTAGCTTACATATGAGGTGTCTCAAGATTTAGGAACATACAGTTTTATTGAATATAATAAAGTAAAAAGTCACTTGACATGTTGCTGTTTTGTGCAATGACCTATTTAAGTGTTGGAAGTTGTTATTTACGTGACAACGCCTGAACGCAACACAAGCTCAGCATGAGTGCCGTGCTGCGCTGCTGTGTGAGCAGCGTGTTTGTCTGTGCGTAGGAGCAGTCTGTTGATGGTTATTTACACAGTGTCCATAACAATAACTTTGTCAGCTGACAAACTGCACTGGGCTCGGGGTCAGGTTTGGTCAGGAAAATGCAGCCTGAGCCGCTCTAGTGCGCTCACCTGTGTGTATGGTGGAACTCCGCCGTGCGCGATACAGAGAGCAGAGGAGAATTAGCCCCCCGGCTAACGCCGCTGATGGATGAGGCCCCACAGGCGTCAGTTCGGCAGCCGTCTCGAGGATACCAGAGCCATGACTTAGCGGCGCTAGCCCCCCGGCTAACACCGCTGGTGGTGGAGGAGGTCTTGCAGGCGTTGGTTCAGCAGCCGTCTTGGGGATCCCAGGGCTGCGACCTAGCGGCACTAGCCCCCCAGCTAGCGGCGCTGATGGATGAGACCCCACAGGCGTCGGTTCGGTGGAAGAAGCCCCGTCGCCGTTGGTTTAGCAGCCATCTTCAGGATACCATGAGTGGGACCTAGCGGCGCTAGCCCCCCGGCTAACGCCACTGATGGATGACGCCCCGCAGGCGTCGGTTCGGCAGCCGTCTCAAGGATATCAGAGCCAGGACCTGGCGGTGGTAGCTCCCCAGCTAACACCGCTGGTGGAAGAGGCTCCATAGGCGTTAGTTCGGTAGCCGTCTCAAGGATACCAGGACCGGGACACGGGTGGACATCTCCTGACATGAGCAGACAGATGAGGAGGACACAAAGGGCATGAACTCCTCCCCACCTGCCGTTTTCATTGTGATGGCAGAGGGGACGCCATGGGCACCTCAGCAGATCTTTAACTGTTGCGCGTCCAAAGCCTGGGTGTTTGTTCACCAAGTGATTGTCCAGGATGTAGAAGTTGGGAAAGTTTGTCATCTGTTCACCGACAGTTTGGGTATCTGTGAGAGTGGCTTTTTGTCTTAACGTAGTAGTCAGGACCATTAACAGCACATAGAAGCCACCGCCACCACTGCTGCCGCCATCTTTCTTCTTTCTTCTATCCCACTTTTCTCGAGCCTTCAGTGGATTTATTGGGCTTTTTGGCCAAAGGTGCCCTCACCTTTGTGCATTGAAACGCCAGAGGAGGGGGAAACGTGCCGGTGTGCTTGTGCATCTCCGCCAACATGGACATCGCACACCGCTGCCAGGTATATTTCTCTCCAACGTGTGTTCGCTGGCCAATAAACTGGATGAACTTCAGCTACTGATGGTGAAAAATGAAGACTTTCTACATCTGCAGTTTCGTGCTTCACGGAGATGTGGCTGTGGATCGATACCAGAATCTGCGCTGGAGCTGGCAGGCTTCCAACTCTTTAGAGTGGATCGTTACACGGAACTCTCTGGCAAAACTAAAGGTGGCGGTATCTGTTTTTATATATATATATATCATTAAGAGTGGCTGGTGTAATGACGTGACAGTGATCCAGCAGCACTGCTCTCCTGATCTGGAATCTTTTTTCATCAACTGCAAACCTTTTTACTCCCCCCATGAGTTTGCTTCATTCATTCTGGTCAGTGTTTACATCCCACCGCAGGCCAACGTGCAGGAGGCACAGCGCACGCTCGCCGACCAGATAACTACTGTGTGTGGAGCGGACTCCTTAGTTATTGTCCTTGGCGACTTTAACAAAGGTAACCTCACCCATGAATTCCCCAGATAGAAACAGTTTATAAAATGTCCGACCAGAGAGAAGAATATCCTGGATCGCAGTTAGGCCTACACAATTGTTAACAACGCCTATCACCCGGTCCCCCACGCTGCACTGGGCCACTCTGACCACAACACCGTCCACCTGATTCCCTCATACAGGCAGAAGTTAAAGCTCTGTAAACCTGTTGTGAGGTCATCTAAGAAGTGGATGAGTACACAGAGGCTGTGACATCATCCATCAGCTTCTGTGAGGACTGCTGTATATACCATCACGCACTACGGTGAGGTATAATGGACTTAAATGAAATGAAGTTAAATGAAATGAAATTTTATAGACATTTTCTCTCTCTCTCGCTCTCTCTCTCTCTCTCTTTTATTTATTTATTTTTTTTCACTTGGGCCAGTAAGAATATACAAGGGGCCAGTAAAACTCTGAACTACTGGCCCAGGGGGCCAGTGGGGAAAAAATGTTATGTTGAACACTGATTTCAGACTTTGGATGTTTCTGTAATGAGGCCCCTGAATACCACATATTCCAATTCCATCCATCCATCCATCCATCCATCCAGCCAGCCAGCCAGCCAGCCAGCCAGCCAAGTAATGCACCCAAGAGGTTCATCACCCCAGGAAGGCTTTCCAGCTCCTCCTGGGGGACCCCAAGGCGTTCCCAGGCCAGATGAGATATGTCATTCCTCCAGCGTGTTCTGGGTCTGCCCCAGGGCCTCCTACCAGTGGGACATGCCTGTTACACTTTCAGCGGGAGGTGCCCCGGAGGCATCCTGATCAGATCCCAGGAACCATCTCAACTGACCCATTTTGATGCAAAGGAGCAGTGGTTCTACTCCGAGTTCCCTCTGGATGTCCGAGCTCCTTACCCTAACTCTAAGGCTGAGCCCAGCCACCCCACGGAGGAACTCATTTCGGCCACTTGTAGCCACAATCTCATTCTTCCAGTCACTACCCAGAGCTCATGACCATATGTGAGGGTTGGGACATAGATCTACCAGTAAATCGAAAGCTTTGCCTTCTGGTTCAGCTCCCTCTTTACCACGATGGTCCAATGCAGCAACTGCATCAATCTGAGGCCATGATTCTTTGCCAGAAACCGGTGGATTGAACAGAACAGCTAGATTTCTCTGAGGCTTGGATTCACCAAGGTGCCAACTCATTCTACAGGGGTCCAGCTACATCCTGATCTGAACCCAGCTTTTTTCGGCATCATGCTCATTTTTGAAACATGTATTACTGGTCACTTTGTTTCTTAGCTACTAACCCATTTCATGTTTCTGCAAATCACTGTTACACAGAATGGTTCTTTGCACTGCATACTCACAATCTAATCTGCATATTGCAAACCAAAGCATCAACCATCACTGACATGTGAAATTAAAATAAAACATGCTTAGCGGACAACTTTTTTTGTGAAGCTCAGTAGCTATGACCTGCATGACTGCTAGATAAAACTGTCCTTTTTTAATTCTTTGTTGCAATTGTTTTTAGCTGCTCTAGTGGCCGGTTGGCCGGTCTGACAGTCAACCATTTTGGTCCAGACTTAGATATATCAACAACTACAAGAAAGATGTCATAAAATTCTGGTCACTGACTTTGACGATCACCCGACTTTTCATCCAGCACCACCAGCAAGTCTAAATATTAAATTACCCAGGAATATATCTCAACTTAAACTGGATACACAGAGGATTTGGTACAGACATTCATGGCTGCCATTACACTGCATCCTAATGACTTTGGGGATCATCTGACTTTTCACCTTGTGCCATCATCAGGGCAAAATTTCAGTGTGTCCAACACTTTGCTTTAAGATCAAATATCTGTAAAACTAATGACATCTTCGTCAACTTCAGCTGCACTTTTTCTGTAGTACCAATGTTAGTATTCTGACATGCTGAATTTAGAACATGCTCCAACACTGTATCTAAGTGCAGCCTGACAGAGCTGCTAGTCTGGCTATAGACTTGCAGTCTTGTTGAGATCTGAAAGAAACTGCTGTGACAGTTGGATGAGTGGTGCTTTGACTCCCATGTGAAATGCACTTCAGGTGCACATGCCTGTCTTCTGTGACCTTTTTTCCCAACATAAAGCTGAGACAGACTGGCTAAAAACACAGTTCACCATCACTGCTGACCATTCACTGCAACAGCTACTACAACACAGTCCAATTGTCAGCAGTTGAAGGCATTCAGCCTGTGTGTGTGTGTGTGTGTGTGTGTGTGTGTGTGTGTGTATGTAGTATCTAGCAGCACCTGCCTCTGCTGTTGCATTGTAGCTGTTACCATATAGAAACAGAGATGGAAAAAAGACAGTTACCATATTGGATAGTGATCCAACATTGAAAAAGCCACAAGTGAATGAAACCAAAATGCATTACCATTAAATGGACTGGTATTTGATCAGAAAGTTTCAGGCAGAAGCAGTTTCAATCCCTTTGGTCATACATACACTGTATAGTACCATTACATGTAGCCTTTCTATCATGGTTAAGTGGACTGGTGTCAGTGCCAAAATAATGGCTAAAATCTTTGTCTAGTTCACTTAAATGTTTTTAGTTAAATACAGTACAGGCCAAAAGTTTGGAGACACCTTCTCATTCAATGCGTTTTCTTTATTTTCATGACTGTTTACATTGTAGATTCTCACTGAAGGCATCAAAACTATGAATGAACACATGTGGAGTTATGTACTTAACAAAAAAAGGTGAAATAACTGAAAACATGTTTTATATTCTAGTTTCTTCAAAATAGCCACCCTTTGCTCTGATTACTGCTTTGCACACTCTTGGCATTCTCTCGATGAGCTTCAAGAGCTAGTCACCTGAAATGGTTTTCCAACAGTCTTGAAGGAGTTCCCAGAGGTGTTTAGCACTTGTTGGCCCCTTTGCCTTCACTCTGCGGTCCAGCTCACCCCAAACCATCTCGATTGGGTTCAGGTCCGGTGACTGTGGAGACCAGGTCATCTGCCGCAGCACTCCATCACTCTCCTTCTTGGTCAAATAGCCCTTACACAGCCTGGAGGTGTGTTTGGGGTCATTGTCCTGTTGAAAAATAAATGATCATCCAACTAAACGCAAACCGGATGGGATGGCATGTCGCTGCAGGATGCTGTGGTAGCCATGCTGGTTCAGTGTGCCTTCAATTTTGAATAAATCCCCAACAGTGTCACCAGCAAAACACCCCCACACCATCACACCTCCTCCTCCATGCTTCACAGTGGGAACCAGGCATGTGGAATCCATCCGTTCACCTTTTCTGCGACTCACAAAGACACGGCGGTTGGAACCAAAGATCTCAAATTTGGACTCATCAGACCAAAGCACAGATTTCCACTTGTCTAATGTCCATTCCTTGTGTTTCTTGGCCCAAACAAATCTCTTCTGCTTGTTGCCTCTCCTTAGCAGTGGTTTCCTAGCAGCTATTTGACCATGAAGGCCTGATTCGCGCAGTCTCCTCTTAACAGTTGTTCTAGAGATGGGTCTGCTGCTAGAACTCTGTGTGGCATTCATCTGGTCTCTGATCTGAGCTGCTGTTAACTTGCGATTTCTGAGGCTGGTGACTCGGATGAACTTATCCTCAGAAGCAGAGGTGACTCTTGGTCTTCCTTTCCTGGGTCGGTCCTCATGTGTGCCAGTTTCGTTGTAGCGCATGATGGTTTTTGCGACTCCACTTGGGGACACATTTAAAGTTTTTGCAATTTTCCGGACTGACTGACCTTCATTTCTTAAAGTAATGATGGCCACTGGTTTTTCTTTAGTTAGCTGATTGGTTCTTGCCATAATATGAATTTTAACAGTTGTCCAATAGGGCTGTCGGCTGTGTATTAACCTGACTTCTGCACAACACAACTGATGGTCCCAACCCCACTGATAAAGCAAGAAATTCCACTAATTAACCCTGATAAGGCACACCTGTGAAGTGGAAACCATTTCAGGTGACTAGCTCTTGAAGCTCATCGAGAGAATGCCAAGAGTGTGCAAAGCAGTAATCAGAGCAAAGGGTGGCTATTTTGAAGAAACTAGAATATAAAACATGTTTTCAGTTATTTCACCTTTTTTGTTAAGTACATAACTCCACATGTGTTCATTCATAGTTTTGATGCCTTCAGTGAGAATCTACAATGTAAATAGTCATGAAAATAAAGAAAACGCATTGAATGAGAAGGTGTGTCCAAACTTTTGGCCTGTACTGTATATCAGACTATTTCTATTCCTAAAGAATTTTTTGGCACTTTGGCAAACAACTTTTGATACATACAGTACAGGCCAAAAGTTTGGACACACCTTCTCATTCAATGCGTTTTCTTTATTTTCATGACTATTTACATTGTAGATTCTCACTGAAGGCATCAAAACTATGAATGAACACATGTGGAGTTATGTACTTAACAAAAAAAGGTGAAATAACTGAAAACATGTTTTATATTCTAGTTTCTTCAAAATAGCCACCCTTTGCTCTGATTACTGCTTTGCACACTCTTGGCATTCTCTCCATGAGCTTCAAGAGCTAGTCACCTGAAATGGTTTCCACTTCACAGGTGTGCCTTATCAGGGTTAAGTAGTGGAATTTCTTGCTTTATCAATGGGGTTGGGACCATCAGTTGTGTTGTGCAGAAGTCAGGTTAATACACAGCCGACAGCCCTATTGGACAACTGTTAAAATTCATATTATGGCAAGAACCAATCAGCTAACTAAAGAAAAACTAGTGGCCATCATTACTTTAAGAAATGAAGGTCAATCAGTCCGGAAAATTGCAAAAACTTTAAATGTGTCCCCAAGTGGAGTCGCAAAAACCATCAAGCGCTACAACGAAACTGGCACATATGAGGACCGACCCAGGAAAGGAAGACCAAGAGTCACCTCTGCTTCTGAGGATAAGTTCATCTGAGTCACCAGCCTCAGAAATCGCAAGTTAACAGCAGCTCAGATCAGAGACCAGATGAATGCCACACAGAGTTCTAGCAGCAGACCCATCTCTAGAACAACTGTTAAGAGGAGACTGCGCGAATCAGGCCTTCATGGTCAAATAGCTGCTAGGAAACCACTGCTAAGGAGAGGCAACAAGCAGAAGAGATTTGTTTGGGCCAAGAAACACAAGGAATGGACATCAGACAAGTGGAAATCTGTGCTTTGGTCTGATGAGTCCAAATTTGAGATCTTTGGTTCCAACCGCCGTGTCTTTGTGAGACGCAGAAAAGGTGAACGGATGGATTCCACATGCCTGGTTCCCACTGTGAAGCATGGAGGAGGAGGTGTGATGGTGTGGGGGTGTTTTGCTGGTGACACTGTTGGGGATTTATTCAAAATTGAAGGCACACTGAACCAGCATGGCTACCACAGCATCCTGCAGCGACATGCCATCCCATCTGGTTTGCGTTTAGTTGGACGGTCATTTATTTTTCAACAGGACAATGACCCCAAACACACCTCCAGGCTGTGTAAGGGCTATTTGACCAAGAAGGAGAGTGATGGAGTGCTGTAGGACTTGCCTTACTTGCCACACTCAGGTATAATCACACTTGTCATATAGCTAACAAAGACGCATGTAAGTACAGATGAACGTGTCTTCCTTCTGACTCAATACTGTCAGAAAATGAGACACATGAAAAAACAAGTTAAACATTGTACAAGCACTAGCCCCTTTTACACTGCCGGATTTTCCACGAATGTTGGGCCGTTTTGCCGGCAAGCTGCAAGCGTTTAGACCCACAGAGCCGCACTGGCTAGTTGAACCGAGGTGCCCAATTTTCCACCTCGTAGGGAAGACATATTGGCGGAACCCTTCTAGTTTAAAAAGTCGTAAGCGTGCAAGCCATTAGCAGTGGATAAACAAGAAACAGCTGATAGCAGGAATTAGCGAGCAGCTAGTAACAAGAGGGAAACGCAAACCTGACAGACACTGTAAAGATGAGCAACTGGGGAGACAAGGAATTGCGCGCCATCCTTGCCCTCACAAACGAAGACGCCATTAACCGTCACATGACGGGGACGGTGAAGAACGGCCCGACTTACGAGAGAATTGCCAAAGGACTAGCCGCTGCTTCCCTCCCACGTCACTGTTTACGTCACACACTGAGCTACATATTTTCTTACTTGCTCACGCCCCCCATTGCCCCGAAAAAGGTGCATTCTGTAAACAAAAGTAGGTAGGCGGCATTTTGCCGCACTCCCCAATTTTGTTTTGATACTGCCAATGCTGAAAGAAGACTGATTGGGCTTTCCTGCAAATTTACACAATTCCTGTTTACAAAGGGCTACTATTTTTTAGGCTCTGTTTACACATGGTATTAACATGTGTCTTAGGTGATCCATTTTTCTGGAAAGGGACGAAACGATCTGAAACTCAGAGCCCACGTGACCTCAACAACTTACAACTCTGTGTGTTTGTTTTGGGGATGAAAGAAACAACTAGACGGGACTTACTTTGAAAACAAATTGTGTTTTCAGCAGCTATTGGCAGGATGGCTAGCGATGAGGTAATGTATCTATTTGTATTTATATTATAATATGCCGCTGGTGAAACAAAGTAATGTTAAACTTTGTATTAGTACTGTTTATACATCGAAGTTCTTAACAGTAAGCCTACAAGCAACAGATTGGATAAGTTAGCTCGATAGTCAATTTTTTTAGAATGCTAAAGTTGTCAGCTTTCCTCAGTAATGTTTTATCTTCATATCAATAAGCCAGCAGTGAAATAAAGTGCAATAGCATTGCCAGCACAACATGTTACGTTATAAGCTAGTTGTATTACAGTAAAGTCTACTGTGACATTGGCTAAACTTCCAAAGACGGTAAACAGCAATTTGCATTACACGCCATGTTGCAAACTAAGTGCCGTAGGCCCAGAGTACCTTTATAGCTATTGCAAAGATTACAACGAAATTGACTATCAATTCTGATGGTGTATTCACACATAAAAGCAATTAAAAATGAAAGTTCAAAATAAAGTAATAGTAATGATACACACATCTATCTATCTATCTATCTATCTATCTATCTGTGTCTGTCTATCCCTTATTAGCGTAGTTATATGTGATATTTGATGCATTGCAGTGGTCCTATATAAAAGTACTGTAGTTGAAATGTACATCTGTGCAGTGATTTATAGATGTAACAAAGTAATTCAGTTCTGATAGTATCATATACACACACTGTGGTTCCTCTTTATTTTTGATTTACTGATTCATTTCAGCCTGATAAACAAATAGCTAATCTTCATCTTGCTTGTTTCACAGGACATCTCCCTGCAGGACCTCAGCACTGAGGTTGAGGGAACAGGCTCCAGTGGCAGCAGTTCCTCTCACCCAGAGGTTTCTGGATTTTTGAATAACATAAACAAGTGCTTATTGCAAACAATACTGCAGTATGTGTGAGCGATGAGTTACTGTTGTTATTTGAAGGCTAAATTATCAGCACTCACTGCGGACCAGAAGGATCAGCTCCTGGAGAAGGTCATGTTGAGGCTTCCAGGACTAATGTTTGATGCATTAGACTTCCTCAAGCCTGACCCAATCCCTGAGACACCAACCCACGGACAGCCACATTGGTGCACTTGCACTTACTGCAGGGAAATGCCATCTGACTTGGAGCATAAATGCTGCAGACAGCGGCCTGAGAACTGCATCAGTCGGTCGGCATACAGGGACCTGTATGTCTTAGATGAGGGTGTTCTGCACCTGGCACGTGCAGCATGGAATGACATCTTTGCTGTTGATGAAGATCAGGAGCCAGGCATCGAACACCGTCAGGACAGACATACAGCCTACAGACAGTTTGTGTTGTGGCAATATGGGCATCTGTGAGAAGGAAACAGAGTGGTGATTCCCAGCTGTACTGTCTGGAGAATCCGGGACACCTTCCCAGATGCTCAAGGACACTATACAGACTACATACCTTGTCGGCTGATCTAAGAGCAGGTGCCCCATGTACAAGGCTGTTGCCGCAGCGGCCTGGGTTTGACTCCGGCCTGTGGCCCTTTGCTGCATGTCACTCCCTCTCTCTCTCTCCCCTTTTCACGCTTGTCTGTCCTATACATTAAAGGCTAAAAAGTAGGTAGTACACGTCTGTATTAGTCATTCAAAAAGGGAAACCAGTCAACTGACAGGACGGATTCAAGACACAACTTGTCAGTTAGCACAATAACAACACAACCTGATGTGGAAAGAACAAAGGATATTTACTGTGCATCAGCAAACAACATGAACAATTATGAACCATTTCTGCTAAAGAGATAAATGGCCAAAAAAAAAAAAAAAAAACTTACCTAAAACACAATTTCTGTTTCACGCCCTCTTGACTTCGGTCATTTGTTGATTTTCTCATGTTGTTTTTCTCCTTGTGCACAAAGCTGAACTGCAAATCAGAGTGATTTCATTCACTGATGGGCTCCGCCACGTCCAATGCCGATTCAAACTGAAGAATCGACTGAAAAACAACCAACAGGGGCCGAATAGTGATGGCAGCGCAGGACACACCTACATTGACCGATGGCTGACAGTTGCCTTGGTGTGTGCACATTAAATCTAACTGCGCCAGCTTTTATCATCTATTTGTAACTCTGTGTATTACGGCAATTATTATCGAGATGAATGGCTTGATCGTTCGCAGTGCAGGAGGCTGTTTAGACTATCATTAGATATTTTCTCTTTGAAATGCTGTTTCGTAGGAAAGTGCAGTTTTTTTTGGACTTTAAAGGCTCACAGTGGGGAGCCTCTCCCATAAACTCCTCATTTATACCCATAAACTTTTCACATCCAAACTGAAATATTGACAGGAGGTCTCTAGGCTGTTTGGACCTCCCGCTGTGTCCGCCCACCAGGATTGGCTGGACGGACCCATAGACTCATTTGGTTGAGAGAGGTGTGTTAGTTAGGTATGGTTTTGCTATCACAGCTGGCTCTATTGCAATGATTCAGTGGTTTCTATGGATATAATCTCTCTCCTGCAGAGAGGTCCACACAGAGGCATATTCACACAATTACCAAGTGGAGCTTAATGCATACTATCTTTAAGCGTGCTTTATGTTTAAAAAAAAAAAAAACAGTTGTACAACAAACCTGTCATCAAGCTTTCTAATTTGCAAGTTTCACTGTCTGGATTACTTTTCTGTTGATCCCTCCTGTGTATGAGGTAACTCCTTTCCTGTCTCTTCTGCTCCGTCAGCCTCAGATACTGTGTCTTATCATTGGTGCCACTTTCTACATCATGTGTCACATCTTGCTTGCATAGAACAATAACCCCACACTGCTATTTCCGAGTTCCTGGTTTGGCTGCAGGGATGACAACTGCCCATTTTTAGGAGAGTTCCCTCTGGCAGGTTGGCACTAGATATTGTAGTGATGATGTTTCCACCTCCTTGTCCCTTCTTGTTTCTTTCTCTGTCTGTCTCTCTTTATGTGACTCTTCTATCTTTGTCTTTATTATTGGAAAAGAACCCACCGGAGTCGACAGGCAAGTAAAAGTGAAACTGCACTGTGCAAACACTATGAATTACTCATGCCCTGCCTCTGCAATACTGAAACATACACTATATAACTGCTGAGGCGAACAGTGGGAGCAACAAACATACAGTGGGTGAAGGAGGTAAAAATTAACTTTAATAATGCAGAACACTTATATGGAGTATTTAAAAAGATTTGCGTGTTTAAGCTCTGTTACAGATATATGTTTAAAAATATTTATATGAAGAAGTAATGGGTCTCAAAATGATTAGATCATTTCTCCGGTTTCTCCCTAAGATGAGTATTCCAGGGTACCCTGTGGAGTTGGTCGTGCTATGGAGTCATTTCTTAATAAAAGGGTTTGGAAGCCAAAAAAAGGCTGTGATAGTTTCAGTCTTCTAAGTGACTGAATATCTATCTGTGATATTTATCCATACACTGCATAATGTACTGAACTTTGAAATGCAAGTGCCACTGAATTTAGAGCAGGATTGCTTAAAATATAGACACCAAATTTGAAAAAAAAGATTTACCTTTCACATCTGGGCTACGAATTAAATCAGCCCTATCAGGTTACATTCTGACATAGGAACCAAAAAAGTTAGATTATTCAATGGAAACCCCAAACTTCAATTTTCTGTCTGAATAAATAAAAATATTTGTTATTACCTACAGAAAAGAACCGTCACCTTATCGTGGTGGAGGAGTTTGAGTGCCCTAATGACCCTAGGAGCTATGCTGTCGGGGTCATTTTGCTCCTGGTAGGGTTTCCCATGGCAGATTGGTTCTGGGCGAAGGGTCAGACGAAGAACGGTTCAAGAGACCCTTCGTGTACCCGGCCTGGAGGGTTACTGGGGCCCCGCCCTGGAGCCAGGCCTGGGGTTGGGGCCCGTGGGCGAGCGCCGGGCCTTCGCCCATGGGGTCCGGCCGGGCCCAGCCTGAACCGGCTACATGGGCTCGTCCCCTTGCAGGCCCACTGCCCGCAGAGGGATCCAGAAGGGTTTGGTGCTATGTGGATTGGGCAGCAGACCAAGGCAGGGGCCTTGACATTCCGATCCTCGGCTACAGAAGTTAGCTCTTGGGACATGGAATGTCACCTCTCTGGTGGGGAAGGAGCTGGAGCTTGTGGAAGAGGTTGAGCGCTACCGGCTAGATATAGTTGGCCTCACCTCGACACACAGTTCTGGCTCTGGAAGCTAAGTACTTGAGAGGGGTTGGACTCTCTCCTTCACTGGAGTTGCTCCGGGTGAGAGGTGTGGGCCGGGGTGGGCTTTCTGATAGCCCCCAGACTCTCTGCCTGTACGTTGGGGTTTACCCCAGTAGACGAGGGTTGCTTCCCTGTGCCTTTGGGTCAGGGAACGGGTCCTGACTGTTGTCTGCACTTATGCGCCGAACAACAGTTCAGAGTACCCGCCCTTTTTGGAGTCCCTGGGACGGGTGCTGGACTGTGCCCTGACCGGGGACTCCATTGTTCTGCTGGGGGACTTCAACGCTCATGTGGGCAGTGACAGCGGGACCTGGAGAGGCGTGATTGGGAGGAACGGCCTGCATGATCTGAACCAGAGTGGTGTTCAGTTATTGGACTTCTGTGCGGGTCACAGTTTGGCCATAACTAACACCATGTTCAAACATAAGGATGTCCATAGGTGCACGTGGCACCAGGACAGCCTAGGTCGCAGGTCAGTGATTGACTTTGTAGTCGTATCGTTTGACCTGCAGCCATATGTTCTGGACACTCGGGTGAAGAGAGGAGCAGAGCTGTCAGCTGATCACCACCTGGTGGTGAGTTGGATCAGATGGCGGGGGAAGACACCACGCAGACCTGGCAGGCCCAAATGAACAGTGAGGGTCTGCTGGGAGTGCCTGACAGTAGAATCTGTCCAGATGATCTTCAACTCCCACCTCCGGGAGAGCTTCGACCGCATCCCGAGGGCAGAGGGGGACATTGAGTCCGAATGAGCCTTGTTCCGCTCTGCCATTGTTGAGGCAGCGGGTGCGAGCTGTGGCCGCAAGGCCGCTGGGGCCAGTCGTGGCGGTAATCCCCAAACCTGCTGGTGGACACCAGAGGTGAGGGGACCGTCAGGCTGAAGAAGGAGGCCTACAGGGCATGGTTGGCCTGTGGGTCTCCGGAAGCAGCTGATGGGTACCGGCGGGCCAAGCGGAGCGCAGCGGCGGCAGTCATGGAGGCAAAAACTCGGGCGTGGGAGGAGTTCAGTGAGGCCATGGAGGAAGACTATCGATCGGCTCCAAAGAGGTTCTGGCAAACTGTCCGGCACCTCGGGGGGAAGGCGGCAACTTGCTCACATTGTTTACAGTGGGGGCGGGGAGCTGCTGAGGTCAACTGGGGACATTGTCTGGCAGTGGAAGGAATACTTTGAGGAGCTCCTCAATCCCACCAACACATATTCCAGTGAGGAAACAGAGATGGGGGTCTCGGGGGCGAATCGTCCAACTTCTGGGGCAGAAGTTGCCGAGGTAGTGAAACAACTCCGAGGCGGCGGAGCCCCGGGGGTGGATGAGATTCGTCCTGGATATCTCAAGGCTGGATGTTGTAGGGCTGTCCTGGCTGACACACCTCTGCAACATTGCGTGGACAACGGGGGCAGTGCCTCTGGAGTGGCGGACCGGGGTGGTAGTCCCCATTTTCAAGAAAGGGGACCAGAGGGTGTGTTCCAACTACAGGGGGATCACACTCCTCAGCCTACCCGGTAAGGTCTACTCCAGGGTGCTGGAGAAGAGGGTCCGGTCGATAGTTGAACCTCAGATTGAGGAGGAGCAATGTGGTTTTCGTCCTGGATGCGAAACCGTGGACCAGCTCTTTACCCTCGCCAGGGTGCTGGAGGGGGCATGGGAGTTTGCCCAACCAGTCCACATGTGCTTTGTGGATTTGGAGAAGGCTTACGACCGTGTCCCCAGGGGCATCCTGTGGGGGGTGCTTCGGGAGTATGGGGTTGGTGGCCCCTTGCTAAGGGCCATCCAGTCCCTGTACCAAAGGAGCATGAGTCTGGTTCGCGTGGCCGGCAGTAAGTCGGAACTGTTCCCGGTGAGGGTTGGACTCCATCAGGGCTGCCCTTTGTCACCGGTTCTGTTCATAACTTTTATTGACAGAATTTCTAGGCGCAGCCAAGTGGTGGAGGGTGTCAGGTACGGTGACAGGAGGATCTCGTCCCTGCTTTTTGCGGATGACGTGGTCCTCCTAGCTCCATCGAACAGTGACCTCCAGCTCTTGCTAGGATGGTTCGCAGCCAAGTGTGAAGCGGCTGGGATGAGAATCAGCACCTCCAAGTCTGAGGCCATGGTCCTCAGCCGGAAAAGGGTGGATTGCCCACTCCAGGTCAGGGGGAGGTCCTTCCTCAGGTGGAGAAGTTTAAGTATCTCGGGATCTTGTTCACGAGTGAGGGTAGGATGGAGCGGGAGATTGACAGGCGGATTGGGGCAGTGTCAGCAGTGATGCAGGCGCTTCACTGGTCCGTTGTGGTGAAGAGGGAGCTTAGCCAGGAAGCGAAGCTCTTGATTTACTCTGGGTAGTGACCAAAAGAACGAGATCGCGAGTACAAGCGGCCGAAATGAGTGTCCTCCGCAGGGTGGCATCCTTAAGGATAGGGTGAGGAGCTCGGACATCCGGGAGGGACTCGGAGTAGAGCCGCTGCTCCTCCACATCGAGAGGAGCCAGTTGAAGTGGTTCAGGCATCTGGTAAGGATGCCTTCCGGACGCCTTGCTTGGGAGGTGTTTCGAGAGTGTCCAACCGGGAGGAGACCTTGGGGCCACCCCAGGACACGCTGGAGGGACTACATCTCCAGGCTGGCCTGGGAACGCCTCGGGGTTCCTGCGGAAGAGCTGACGGAAGTGGCTGGGGGGGAGGACTGTCTGGGCTTCTTTGCTGAGGCTGCTGCCCCCGCGACCCGGACCCGGATAAGCGGAGGACGACGAGTATGAGTACAAGTACCTACAGAAAATATCAATCGTAAGATTCCACAGCACATTATTCACACAGATTTAAAGTTGAATATATTGATGGTATTTCAGTTTCAATATGAAGTAATCAATACTGATTATATTTTACACTGAGATATTCAGTCGCTTATAAAAGGACAATTCTTACAGCATTTCTTTGCTTCCAAACGGCAAGTATTCTTTTTTATTTATCTAATTTCCAGTAGTGCCCCCAGATATTTTTCATAGGCATGGCCAGATGGAGCAACTGAAGATCTTGGGGCAGTGCACTAAAACCAAAAGCCATAAATGAATTTTAGTAATTAAGTTATGCTGTTGAAGTGTAGTTGAAATAGAGAGTCAAGGGACTGCATACTGATATACTTTGGTTTCTTATTCTACAGTTATTATCATTAATTATCCGATGTGCACAGACATAACATTTTGAGTTCCAAAACCATCTTGTTTTAATGTGTTATGTATCTATACATGTAAAGTGATTCATTTTTATTCAAATAGGCTAGTTGTCCTTTTCCTGAAAAAGACAAATACTGTATACGGCTTTAATTTGAAGGGTAAGGGTAAGAGTGAGGAACAAAAAACAGGTTTAAAAACACTACACAGAAGCTTCCCATAGTACGCGTTTACAAATTATGATGAGGGGCAGCACAGGCAGCACCACCATTTGTCCATACACACATGGACAATGTCATACACATTCCTGCTGCCTGGGGGAAATATAGCGATGTGAGAGCAAAGATGAGGAAGAAGAAGACTGGGTTTGGTTGGAGGACAATGTAGGTTTCAAACGTCACCTAAAGCTGACTTTGCAAATGTTTTTATGCTGAAGGAAACACCCAGGGGAGTCATAGTGGGAGCAAAAGGGGGACTGATTCACCCGGGGCCCCAGTGGAAGTTTGATTTTGTTTGATCAGTACCATAACTAAATTAAAATTGTCTCAATAAATTGTCTGAAAGACTAAACTTTGTATTAAAAAATAGTGGAGGCCCTCTGAGGACCCTCTCACCCCTTAAAGGTGCAATATGGTTTAGTCCACCTAGAGTCAAGTGAGTGACTGCTGCTGGAGCACGAGTGTAGGTCAATTGGAGGCAATTGGGCTATTGGGGTTCAAAAAAGAATACATAGAATGTTTTATTTCATCCATCCATCCATCCATCCATCCATCCATTTTCGTAATCGCTTATTCTCTTGAGGGTCGCCTATCCCAGCTGACATTGAGCGGGAGGTCGCCAGACCATCACAGTGCTTACACATAGAGACAGACAACCATTCACGCTCACATTCACACCTACGGACAATTTAGAGTCCCCAGTCCCCAGTCCCCACACACACACACACACACACACACACACACACACATACACACACACACACAAGCATCCAAAGCTTTTACTGTAAAGTAGGACATGAGAACATGAAGCTCTCCTTTCATATTATGCAGGCAGTTCTCAGACCGCAGCAATAGTGTACAGAGATCCCATGGGACCCTATTACCAGTGACACTACCAGACTCCAGCACCCTACAGCAAGACATACTGACAGAGGAAGAGAAAGAGAGAGAGAGAGGAGGGGTTAAGGAAAAAGACAAGACAGACAAAACGCAAATTAGAAAAAGAGGAAACAAGGAAAACGAGCGGAAAAATTGGCATTGGGTGGAAGAAGAGGGTGGGACAGTGTGACAATAAAGAGAGGAAGAAGAGCAGAACAGGGTGGGAAATGAAGAAAAGAAGCTGGTGGAGGACTTGTGAAGTGACAACAAGAGAGACAACAGAGATAGGGTAGCAAGACAGTGAGAGTAATAAAGGAGGTCAGAAAAAAACATACAGATTATTCAAGATGAAATGGTTGTGGGGAAACGTTTCCTTTTGGTTTCAGGAATCATTTCAGGGGTAAATGTTTTGGGACTTGAATTCTCATGTAAACCTTCTGAAATGCCACCATCTTTCCTTCAGCATGGAGCAAACTGCAGCACAAAATTAGAAAAGTTTCTTCTTCTTTTCTTAGCTTTTCTAAAGCTATCTCAGTGTCATTAAATGGATATCTGTGACCTGCTTTAATTGATGATGATTCTGATATTTTCTGCTATTCTTTCTAATTTCCACACAGATCAGTGCTCTGTAATTACAGCATTTTTCCCCATTCCTTTCAGTGTCCTATAATTGGCTTTTTGACACATAGAAGCTCTATAGCATGTGCTTGTGTGTGTGTGTGTGTGTGTGTGTGTGTGTCTCATACGGTGTATAATTGCGTTCTTTTTAACTTCTGTAGCTGCGTGTCTCAACATGTCATTAAGCATCTGTCTAGGTCTGACTGTGTATTCTGTGAAAGTACTTGTAGGAAAGTATGTGTGTGTTCTCGTGTAACTCATGCGGCGGCGGCGGCACTACTTTTCCTCCACATAATTGTGTACAGTTGTTGAGACAGTCATTACTGTGACAGATGAGCCAGAGCTCGTCGTAGTTTTTCTCTTCTCTCAACAGGCAGATGTCTCCTCTTGATCTCCGTCTGTTGCCTTTTGTCTCGCTGCGCAAAGCGTTTGGCGGGATATTCTCCGAGTCAATTAGCTAACGAGCAGCTAACGAGGAGATAAGGCCAATTAAGATAATAGTGATTGTGATGATAGTAATTATGACAATGAGATTGGTGAGCCACCAGGTCAGCTTCAGGGAGAGGCAAAGTAGGCATGGATGAGAGGTAGGAGAAAAAAAACAAAAAACAAAAAACAAAAAAAAAACACCACCCCCTCCTTTACAAATAACTTGTATAATTGCAATAGTGTGCAATTAAGAGGAGACACCTAACATCTTTTTAGTGATTGAAGAGCTTATGCTGTTTGCGTTAACTAGCAGATCCACTTTGATGAGAGTGAGCTGTAAGTATTTTCACACGTGGTGACAGATTTTAGGCAGCAGAAAACAAAGCTGAGCAATTAGCCACAAAATGTGTGCAAACAAAATACATGTTGTTAAAAGCTAATCAGGCACATGATAATTTGTCACTTCTATGGAAAAAAGGGGTTTGTCATTCTATGGTGTCGCTCGGCTGTGACTGACAGCAGTGGTGCATGTATCAGTCTGCTTTTAAGAAGCTTGTAATGGGCTAAAGCGCCTCGGGAGAGGCTAGGAGGTGTGTATGTGTGTTTATGTGTGTGTGTGTGTGCCTGAGGGCATTGAATGTGTTCTTCCCAGAGGGTAACAAATGTGAAATGATCATTTCTTTCCTGCACACACACACACACACACACACACACACACACACACACACACACACACACACACACACAAGCATATAAAGAGCTCCAATAGAAAATAAACAACTACTCTGTCAGATGGCCACATTCAAATAGTGAAAGCTTATTTAAACAACACATCCAATACAAAAAAAATGTTTTATTATCTGGCTCTAACTCAACCACTTTGAGCAGAAACAAATACACACACACACACACACACACACACACACACACACACTGATCTGTTTTGCCGTAACCTCGCCTATAACCCCCTCTCAGCTACACAAAGACACAGTAAGTGTCTCGGGTTAGAAATTGGATATGTCAAATGCTCACTCTAGCGTGAAATACATAATAGTGAGAAATTTTCCTCTTTCATTTTCCTTCTTTCTATTTCCATCCTATTTTTTTAACTTGGCACGGCCAACTCCCCCCCGTGTTGCAGCTCCTGTCACTCCTTGGTCATCATCACACTTACAGATGCAGTTATCAGACACTTATTTAACAACCAATAGGTGCTTTGACTTCAGTGACAAGACCATGATCCCCAACTGGCTTCCCACACACAAAATGTCTCAGGTAATTGGATTAAAAAGAGCTGGAATAAACATCTTTTGCATTTAATGTCAGACAGTCACTGGATTCCTGAGTTTTAAGGCCTCTCTACAGCAAGTCCATATTTTTCTTACGCTATTTTCTAATCTGGAAAAAAAACAAAACATATATAACGCACGGAAACCTTGCACACTGAATCTGAAGTATTTTATTGTTTTATTTGTTGCGAAAATTCACAATACGAGACGAAATGGAAACACAGACACATTCACTCCCTTGCCTCTGATTGCCGCCACTCTCTGCTGGTATCTTCCATTTGGCACTGCGGGTACCTGAAGAGGCTGAGTTATCCTCTATTACATCACCCTCCACATTATCATCATTTATCCTATTTACAATCTGATCTGTTGAAGTAAGCTACCTGAGTTATGAACTGATACATCGCACCCCGTTCCTCTCTCTTGTTGCAGCAACCCGGTCTGACTCTGAAGTCGTTGAAATCTGGCGCTTGGGTAGTGACTTCCAGCATCAGACATAGACCAAAAAACAAACAAACAAACAAAAAAAAAAACGTCCTTTCACGTCAGCATGACACGCCAACCAGTGGACATTATTGTTTCGTGGCACCCAACTGCATCAGGGGGGAAACATGGCAGGACAACAACGAAAGTTAAGGCAGTGAAAGTCCAAGAAGGGTGGGGTGGGTCCAACAACCACTGACGTTCACCCAGGAGGCCAGTGTTTGCCTCCTGTAAGACTGTAAAGCCAAATCGTGTTCTTTTTTTCCAAATGCCAACCACATATGTGTGTTGGCAAAACGTTACCATGTACGTTAGTTGTTGAAGGAAAAAAACATCAAGTGTTGCACTGACATAGTGCCTTGATTTTAAAAGAGACACTATGCAAACAGTAAATCTCCTGTGAAAATTAAAATTAAAATTAAAAAAAGTATATCTTTAAAAGACACAATGCATGTAACAGGCAGGAGTTGACACAGTGTCCCAGAATGACAACAACCAATGCGCCCAGTGTACCTTGCACGTCGTATCTGGACGTGGAAAGTCCATGACCAAACGTCAATATGTGACAAGGCTGGAGTGAGAATGTGTTGATGACATCGTTCATGTGTGTATGTTCCGCAGGTTACGCCACATTTTCTTCACTGTTTCGTGGTTAAACAACTATCTGAAGGCTTTTGACTGATAAAAAAAATTGCAGATAACCAAACATGGTCTGAAAACTCTTATGGTAAACGAAAATAATCTAAACGTGTTTGATGCAAGATAAGGTCCTGAATCAGTGTGCAATGGCCTTTACTCCTTAAAAGATATCATCACCCTGAGCTCTTGCTCTCAGTCTAAATCAGGAGTGTCAAAGGGGTCCAATCAGGCCCACTAGATGCACACCTAACCTTGATGTGCTTGTGAAGGCTAAGAGGTTCAGGAGCAAGTTAAACACTGACGAGCATACTTCATGTAAAATGCCCCTTCAGAGACTCTTCCACCCTGTCCATAACACAGTTCTCTGAAAAAACTATGAATACTTATTGAGGTCATATTTAGATATATTCAACATTGTGCAAAATATTGTTAAACAGCAGCTTCAGTACAAAACAATCTATCAGATTCCTATCTTAAAACAATATAGGTGGAACCCTATTGCTATGGCATGGCCAAAAATTTAGATTTGTAAATGGTTTGTAAGGCAGGGGATAACTTCATCTGCTCTCAATAGCTTCCACTTTAGTTTGATGTTGTCATGCCAGCATTACTACACAGAGATGGAAAAGTATTAAAAAATCCTCATGTAATGACAGTGAGTAGTAGACTGACTGAATGTGGACAAACTGAGACATGTTGTTGGAACTACATCTATTTTTCTTAGGACAACTCAGGCTTTTCATCATCTGCTTTTGAAATGAATGGACAATCATTCACAAAGTCCATGTTCTTCTTTGCACTAAAACAAAGGGACAAATTTGGTGTTGTTATTTATAGGTTATTATGCATTGGTTTTACTGGTCCAGCCAACCTGATATGTAATTGGACTGTAAATGGCCCATCAACTGAATGAGTTTGACACTGATAGTCTAAATGCGAGGCACTTGCCAGTTAAATGAAAGATAAGAATAGTAAATTGCAGACTGCAGGATGTTAATTTGCAAGATAATTACAGATATAATTAGTCGTGGTAAGTATACATTTGAATTAGCTGGAATATTGTACAACTCCTTTATGATTCCTCCTCAGTTTGCAGGTTTAAGATGATAAACAGGGACACTGACAGAAGGGGAAATCAACTCCCACTTCTAAAAGGAGAGATTTTAAAGTGTGAGACGTTACTTCAAAGGACCTTTGTCTCTGTGAATGATACCATCCTACAGTCTTTAATCATTCAATTAAAACAAGGTCTCAAATCTCTTGTTCTTCATTTCCATTTTTATCACATCTATAAAGCGATCCATCTGCTAATATGTACTTACTTCATTCTCCCTTAAGCTGTTGAATGAGGTGTTTCTGTACTCATTGCTGATGGGCGCAGGGATGCATCCTGCAAGATAAAATCATAAGAGAAGAAGAGTGAGATTGAATAATGGGTCTGAATGTACTGTGAGCACTGCAATTAAGATTATCGTATTTAACTTAACAACAAAGCCCTTGAGGATAATAGATTTGCACTAAGTACGCAGTTTGGTAGAAGATGGCATGATGGAGGATTTGTTTTTGTGATGGAATATAAATATAAAACATAAAAGAAAAAAATCTAAGTGGTGACTCAGATTAGTTTAACCCAAGATATGACTTCTAGTCTCTGCAGGTCGAGCTTCAAAAACACTGGAAGCATTTTTTTCCTTTAGACCCTCCCTGCCTGATGTACTCCTGTCAAACAGAGCCCCAGTTCATTATGCAGGCTGTCTGTTAAATTAGGGTCTCAAGCCAAGATAACCCTGATGACATCATCAGGGTCCCTTTCAAAAGCACCTTCAGCACTTCAACTGTTTTTACACAGATGGGGTGCTCCTTTAGAACCACTGTTTGACATGCGACAGATGAATGTTGACTTTGTTCACTATGACTGTTAAAATGCTTGAGTAATGGCTGTGGATGCCTATCAGGAAAAAAAACAAACAAACATACTATAGCTGCATAAAATGACACAAAGTGCAGCCAGATGGTTAAAGACAACAACAAACTGATAAACTTGTTAAAAAGTTTATAATGTGTTAGCCATCATTTACATATTTACACCTGTTTACTTATTTACTGTAAAATAAAAATGGAGGACCTGTAATGTCATGACAGCTCCCCAAAAGTGAAGCCAGGACATCTTGATCGTCCCCTTGTGCAAGGTAGGTCATAAACCCCACCCCTCCAAGCTAGCAGATGGGACATGACAGCTGTGTGTGTGTCAGTCAGTATACTCGTAATCAACGGTGTTGCTCGGGAATGGTAAGATGACGGTATATTGATAGCCACAATACTGTTACTGCACAGACTCTGCCTCCAAATGACCACCCGCGCAAGATGAGAGCAGCTATATCTGGAATATATTGGCTTCTTTTTGGTTCAGTGGGGGGAAATGGAGATGTGTCTTCTTCTTTACATTGAGTCACTGATCTACACTTTAGCAACATTACCATTCATTAAGAGCTGTGCTCCTAAACAATATTCTAACTTCTTTTAGCTCTTTTTTGTTCTCCACCAACTCCTGCAGGAAATATCTGGCTCTTAAGCTGTCAAATGCTTCACTATTGTCACCAGATAATTGCAGACTTTCTCTGCTATTTGGTGTGCAGCGGGTTTAGCAGAGCAAAAACAGCTGTAATCTAATTTGATGAGATTGGTAGGAATGAATCAAACACAAATGTTTCTGGCAGTAACAGCAAAATAATGTGCTAAAAACCATTAAAATATCCTCTCGAGCTGAGGGACACTGCATGATAGGATGCTAGCTCTCTGTGGGTTTGACACTATGAGCGACAAACTTCATGTTACACAGCCATTTGATCAGTTGCTATAATAAGAATACTGATAAGTGAAGCTTTAAAAATGAGTTCTTTTCCCTTTAAAGTCCTTTTTATTTGTTTGACAAAAACTTTGAACAGAGTGCAAACACAAAGTACAAGTGTGTCAGAACCAACGCAGAGCTGATTTATTCAGAGTAAAATATCCCTCAGTCATGTGAGCCACTCTTGACACCGATGTTTTGACAGATCTTTTTTTTTTTTTGCCTTCACATCTTACCCATTTTTGCTGCGACAGCTTTCAGTAAGGTGTGGAATACACCTCACTGACTAGTGAATGCATTTAAATATATATGTGCTATGTGAGGGGAAAAAAACATGATGACAATGAGGATGCATCAAATCCAATCTCCTTTAGAGTTCAAATTTAAACTAACAAATCTTAACTGCATAGAGCAAAGAAAAATATTGTTATTCAGACGGTGTCTATGGCAACGTACTTGCATCAGTGGCCCTTCAGTGCACAAACAAGCTGAAGTGCCAGGAAAAGCATAACACAAGACAGGACACCTTTTTGCTATTCAGCATCACCAGATGTATTATTTCTATTTTGTTAAGTAGTACAGAATTTGTCATAAACAATTAACCCGCCTTGCCCATATGCACGCTTGAAGTATTTTCCTTGCTGTTTTGTTTTTGTTTTTTTTTTGTTAAGAAATAATACAGCAGCCAAATTAAATTCAGGATGAATATCAGGCAACATAGAACTACTCTGAGATTGGTGCTCGCCTATGCCACATCTAGATAACAACTCTGCAGCAGTACAGTTCCCAGTAAGAAATTGGATGAATCATTTTGTCGTTAATGACACAGAAAGAATACCATAACAACAACAAAAAAATAGCTGAGATGCCCTAATATGCACAAGATGCTATAGGCTCTGTTAAGGTTTCCAAATAGAAGTGAGTAAGTGAGATCTTCTTGACGAGAGCAACGTATATTTAAGCGGATTTATGTAAGATGACAGGAAAATGTATGATTTTTTTGCAGGTAAAAAAGAACAGCTCTTGGTCACTGCACCCCCAAGCAGCTGAAGATCCAATAAATGTGGAAAAAGGTAAAGTTCAACTCCTGCAGGTGCGGTTCCTTCGTAGCGATTATCATCCTCCACCACGCTCTGATGGCAAAAGCAGATAGACAGCCTCCGCCTTGTATGTTTACTGCCAATATTGCTTTTAAAGAGACGCCGTCCTTCAAGGCTCCTGAGGATGGCCCTGACATTTCAAGGGAACATTCTCTGAAAGGTGGTGTCTTTATTGTGAAGTCTATTGAAAGTGACAACAACAGCCCGCCTCCCCTTTCTATCCAACTTTGGCGCAGATGGAAGTGGTCGTCTTTGACCTGCCGCATTTTACTTCCACCCTTGATCTCAAGCCATTTATGAGCATTACATTGCCTGGGGACACTGGAAATTTGAGAGGAAATAACTTGGGGCAGAGGGAAATAATGTGGTCCAAGCTTTTATGACAAACAGAAAATGCCTTTTTTTTTGGTTTTGTTTTGATGAGATCTTCAATATTTCAGGGTAAGTTCAATGTTTAGGTAGAATAGCATTTAAATTGAGTAGACAAAAAACAAACAACAACAAAAAACATAAATACATCCGTAATTTGTGAAAAATTGCAAGATTTTACCATAGGATGGATAAATCATGATATAATCTCTACAAACGGGAACAGGACAAGATTTTGGTATCAGAAGCGTTCTGGTTTCCGTTTGTTGTCTAAGTAGTAAACACCAATCACATTTGAGCAACATGTGAACCGTCCATGTGGAGAGGCAGAGCACATTGGCTGAAATTCATTCTCTGAACTCAATGGTTTTCGTTCAACAATGACTTAGTTATATGTTACCTTTTAAATCTACCTGCATTAATATGTAGATATCTGTTTATAGAGATCAAGTCAAAATGACCAGTGCACGAAAAAGGCAGGCCCAAGCCCAATATACCCCTGCCAACCTGATCTCACAGAAATACGTGAAATGACCACGACCTCTTAACACTGCATTCCGTGGTGGCAGCACGTAATGGGTTGAAATTACGTGCCGGTACCATGGAAATAATGCCAATGTAAAGTCAATTAGGATCCTTTTTCACACGGATTCCCTGATTCAACAACGTCACGTCAACCTCGTTTTCCTCACTGATATCTTTAACATTCCTGTATACACACAAAAACATGGAAGTGTCCTTGAGAACTCAACAATATGACAGGTTAATGTCAAGGCCATAAAATAAAATAAATGTATTTTGCCAGCTTTTGATAGCGTAGAGCTTTAAAGCATTGTGCTCTGGGCAGATGGGGCTCTGTTGTGTAGCTACTGTCTGCCGTCTGTGGGCTTCATTCCATTTCAGATTGCCAAACAGTAAGCCACTAATAAATAAATATAAGAAGAAAAAAATAACGCTGAGCACGGAAGAACCAGAGAGGAAACACCATCACATGGAGGGAGGCAGCCACCGCGGCAACCCGGCCACCCTCCACTCCACCAGGGGAGAGCGGACCCCAAGACAACGCCAGTGCCAGCGCCACAGAACCAGTACCCCCCCCCCCCCCTCATTTTAGTAACTATCTACAGTAAAAAAGAAAAAAAAACAAGCGAAGAAATAAATAAAAATCATTTTATATACTGGGCCTTCAAAGTGCTCTCTGAAACTACACCTGGCATGGCTTGTGTCCAAAAAATGAAAAAATCAAAACTTTGTCGTAGAGCTAAACCAAATACATCATTGGAAAGGTCTCAACCTGGAGAGCAACATATGTCAGTATGAAGATTCTACATGGCTCCTGCTTTCAGCCATTCACCTTTGAACCTTGACCTCAGTGCATGTTTGAGGGGTTATAACTCAGCAACTAAAGGGGGTACAGACATGGGACCAGCTGTTATAGAGAGCTCTTGACCTCAGCTATCATGTGAGTGTAGTCAACAACTGAGGGTGCTGTCAGATATGGATAAAATATGGATAAAATTAATTTTCACCCATTTAGAAATTAGATATTTAAAATCTGATTTAGGGCTGTCAAAATTGCTCAAAAATGACGTTCGAATTTTTCTTCTAAAAATAACTCATAGGTTCGAACCATTCGAATTTTTTTTTTTTCGCATTATGTCCACAAGAGGGCAAACTAATACAAGGAAACATACTTGTAAATGTATTAACACAAGAAAACATAACTACCTGTAGGTATTTTTATTTCAAAATAAACATCTTTGAAAACATTTACATACCTACACATTAAAACACATAAAACAATTATCTATAACGTTACGTTATAAACGACCGCGGACGTCCCGCTTGCCCCCCCTCTCTGACCCATGGCCACACCACCCATGTTAACCGATTGTGTCATCCACACCGGCTGCACCGCGCAGCTCCGTTTCAGCGTCTGGTCTATTTTCTGCGAGAGCTGCGAGCGAATGTGTCAAGCCGGGGGGTGACGGAGACTACAGCTGGGAGCAGAACCTCTTGTCGACCAGCAGCACTTCTGCGGGCGGTGTGGCCCTGGCGTTTATGCAGTGCGTTCAGTGCAGCGGCCCAGGCCAACGCACACTCGCAAAGAGGACAGCTGCTGTGGTGTTTTTTTTTCTCCACAATCGAATATCAATTTTCACATTTGAAGGTCCATTTTTTTTTCAAATTCGAATTTAAATTCGAATTTAGAATATTCATTGACAGCCCTAATCTGATTACACAACTGTGTTTACCACCCCCCTTAAAGTCCACAGTTTACTCTCAATTGAGTATTTACAACTTCCAAATCTAAGAAAAACACTTACATTTTTTAAAAACTACAATTCCCTGGGACCGCGCCATGCAGTTTGATACATATCAGCAACATAGTTGTAGTTCTTCTGATATGCAAAGCAGGGTTCTAAATAGGGTTGTAAAAAGATATATCTACCCAATATATCTAATATCTAGTAAAGCTGATCTAGTCATTACACTGCATCTAGATGAACTTTGTTAAGAAAAAGTAAAGATGTCGGCTATTTTTCGATTTTTTTAGCTAATACGCTAGAAACAGCGTTTTTAGGACGGCAGGTTTGTTTGCGGCTTGTAAAATAGAGTTGTAAAATAGAGTTGTAAAATAGGGTTGTAAAAAGATAGATCTACTGAATAAATCTAATATCTAGTAAAGCCGAAGTAGTTATTACACTGCACCTAGATGAACTATGTTAAGAAAAAAAGCAGGGATGTTGGCTAATTTCAGATATTTTAGATAGTACTCTAAAAACAGCGTTTTTGGGACGGTATGTTTTTTGCGGCTTGTTGTAAAATAGAGTCGTAAAAAGATACATCTACTGAATATGTCAAGTGTCTAGTAAAGCCGAACTAGTAATGACACTGCACCTAGGTGAACTACGTTAAGAAAAAATAAGGATGATGGTTAATTTTAGATATTTGAGCTAGTACTGTAGAAACAGCGTTTTTGGGACTGAATATTTGAATAGGCCTATATCAAATATCTAGCACAGCCAAACTATCATGTTATTATTATTATTGGTGGGAAATTATAACAGAGGAATATATTTGCTGTTTTAATATCAAGAACACTTGAGATCCTCACTGACTTTACATTGGCATTGTTTCTGTGGTACCGGCACGTAATTTCAACCCATTACGTGCTGCCACCACGGAATGTGGTGTTAAGAGGTCGTGGTCATTTCACGTATTTCTGTGAGATCAGGTTGACCCCTGCCACTACCACTTAGCCCTAATCCTCAATTTTACACGTCACGTCTAGGGTTAGGGTGTCCCGATCCTTGTCGGGACAGAGAGGTATAGAGAAGTGTTAGAGTTAGGCATGGCCCCCCAAACTGAGGTTTTTCAGGGGCATACTCCCCAAACCAAGTGTTATGAGAAATCATTGACTAGATGGCAAGAAAAGAAAACCACAAATTTATTTTCTTAATTTATAAATATTTAAAAATATCAATAATCATTGTATTTTCTTAGTTTAATGTTGTTTCAATGTCTTATGGTCATTTACCTTAAAACACGCACAACAAAGGAAATCACAAGTAAGCTGATGTCTCTGTAGCTATACAGCTAGCTAGCTGACCTTACATTGTTATTGGGCATGACAGTCCCGCATTTTGACATATTTCCATATTGCATTCTGCCCTGTTAGATGGCATATGATGCCCAAAATTTAACTAAAGTCAAGCAACAAGTTGCTGCACTTGACTAGACTGGCAGGGTAGGAGCTTGGGTTGCTAACATTAGCCTACAGAGCAATGCTTGTTGGCTAATAATGACTCAGTGTTCTTTTTTAATTTGATAATTTGTTTGATCGATTGAAAGTATAAAAATCAAAGTTCTCAACCAGTACCCCTTGTGACTCTGGTCTGAGGGGCAAGCTGACACTAGAAAACACAGAGTAGGGGTAAAAAAAAAAAAGAAATGGGATTGGGCCAAAGTCTTGGCCTGGATATCCACTGGTTACACCAGATTACCCAAAAATAATGGCCACTGCACCCAGAGGCTTATCATGGTCAGACTGATAGCCAGTGGGTTCTAAAATTGATCTCGATATAGTTGTACTACTGGAGCTTTCCCCACGTGTGCCATTAGGCATCTCCAAATCAATTACAGCCAATCCTCACTTTTCAAGCGATCAAAACTGTCAGCCAGAAATTAGCCGCACAGAGGAGCTAATACTCCAAGGAAGAGCAAATGACAGTAATTTACCCTCCACCTTCCTATCATACAACAAACTCCTCACTGTTCCTCAGCTCATTTTGGCACAAATAGACTCTAAAGACAAGCTCTTATCTCATCCTTTAAAACCTCGGTGTAATTGTCCTCCTTTGCTCTAAGATGGGAGTTCACACCTCTTCTTCCACATCTTGGTTCTTTTATGTGTCTGATGTAGTGGTGAATCACATTCAGCCATCTTTTATGCCCCCTTTAATAGACACTCACGGTAATTGCGCCGTTAACTTTGGGGACTTCTGGCACGGATGCTCGTGAAAGAACGGGCCTGTTTTGGGGATTGGATGAGATTGGAGTGACCGACTATTTTGGGCTTCAACTGCTGTAATAATGATATGCGGAGGAGGGAAGCTTGATGTTGCATATATTACACAATGGTTTCCAGTTTCATTCAAGTGCTGTCACATAACTGTATTCTCCAAGCAATAGATACAGACTTCAGAGGTTTTTGCGTAAATTCAGATGAGGCAGCTAGACAGTAGCTTTACCATAAACTGAAATGAAACAAATCTGTAAGGGAATATAAGGATGTCAACATTCCAGAGAGGCAATGAAAGTGGTATCCTCTGGCATTCAGTGTTCAGAGCTTATATACAGAGGCCCTGGTCCTGGTACGTGACAGTAGCCAGCTCACACTCCCTGGAATACAAAACAGGCTTTGATTTAAACAGCAAGTTTCCCGAACTCAACATGATACGGCCAGTCTTCAACCCCTGCACCCCTGCTTTTCTGCCCTATGCTGGGGGTTAAATGGCTTTAACTCGAGGGGCAAAAAAGGCAGGATGGACGTGAGGTGAGTTGGAGGGTGCTAGGGATTATTGGCAAGAAGCCCAGGGGTGTGGAATAGTGGGGGTGCAGTTTGCAGGTGCTCAGTGATGTTGGATAGGGTGAAGTGCTGGTCAAGCACTGCTGCCTGGTTGTCTGGAGTGACCCATCGCCATGGACGGTCCACCGCAGGCTAATTTCATCCTCCAGTGAGCAGGGGTGCAAAGGGGAGCTGGCTGTCCTCCGAGGCCCACGTCAAGCCCCCTCTTATAGGCTTGGGATTGACATGGTTCCCCGAGGGGCGCTGGGTGCTGGTAGGGAGGTGGAGGTGTTGAAGCAACATGGTGGGCTGGGAGCGACGAGGAGGAGCTGAGGAGCAAGGCAGAGGTGGATGAGAGAGGCTGACTCACTGAGACTGACTGAGTCTGTGAAGGAGACAGCTGATAGATAACTGGGAATAAGAGTCTGTTTCAGTGGATGAGGAGGTTGGTAGTCAAAGGAGGAAAGACACATGGATTAAAAGAGATGATGGATACAGGGGAACATCTTTTTATTCTCTGACTAGACTTAGGTTGTCAGTCAGTGGCTTCTCTATCAGCTCTGTGGGTTAAGGAAGAAGGATATGTGCTCCAAAGACATGACACGGCAGAACTGAAAGTTTTAAATTCAAGTTTTTCAGGTTCATCCAAGCACCAGCTATTCTTCTGTATCCCACAAATTCTGAAATACTATTTGAGCTAGTATTCAAATAACATCTGGAAGTCATAGCGGGTACAGCATGGCAATAGCCAGCATAAACAATAATGAAGGCCAGTGCAGAACACTCAGAGAGGATAAAATCACCTGCAATTTAATGGTTCCATAGTTAATCCAGTCAGTGTACAGAATAACTCCATCAGTGCAGCAACAGACTCATGTCATATTCACCAATATGTTACCCGGAGTTCTGCTTCAACAGATATAATCATCTCATCTACAAATAAACTTTAATTATGTGCACCTTGCTTTTATTTCTGTATTTGGTGTTAAGCTACTGACACTGTAAATACGTGTTCAGTCAGAACATGAAACAAATTTTCTTCTCTTAACATTGACACAAATTACACAACTGGACAATTTGTGCAGTCTATTTATGTGGCAGTGTTTCAAGTGTAGAGACTTAAGCTCTTGTTAGCTAGCTGGAAATGTACACATCAACCATGTGTGTGTAGCTGTGTGAAAAGCAGTTCTAGATTCATAAATAAGTGCACATTTTTTGCTTGATCTGAAATATTTCCATCTCACAAACTTGTGTCTCTATCTCAGTTTGCACTGCCAAGAATGTCTGGCCATTAACTCCGTATGCAATTCCATCTGTTCTGTCTCAACACACCTGAAGGCTTTAAATGTGAAAACCTGTTTGGAAAGTGCTCACTTTCACTGACAGCAGCTTTACACGCAAAGAAAGAATGAGACTTGTGAGTTTTACATTATTTTTCTTTGGCTATTTTAGCAGCATGGCTCTGATTTTTTTTTTTTTCCTTTCTGAAATTCAGGGTTTTTTTTATTTATTTATTTATTTTTTTATCTAGCCTGTCCCAGGGCGTTACATACTGCTGCTTTGTCAAGCCCCTTGCAGTGTAAGGGACCCTTAACTGTCTTTTTTTAGATGTGGCGGGCTCTAAAGAAATCCAAGGTAAATCCATCCATGGCAATACTTGACGCTGCAAGCAATTGACACAGTATAAAGAGCAAAGAAGTCTGCATGGGGTGGGAGGGAGGGGAGGTGGATGGGTCAAACAAAACTGGAATTTCATTCAGGAAGCCACAGTTTGGGTCCTGTATGAAACCAAAAATCAATGTTATTTTACAAAATGTTTAAAAACAGTACAAAAGACACACACAGTCCAACACGCAATGGAGTGGGTGCTGGACCAATGAAATGTATGGCTAAGTAAAAAACAAATAAGTCTGCACACCAAGTAGCTCCTGTTTAGAAGGATTTGAATGCAGAGTGACGTATCGAGCCACACGGTTCTTCCTCAGACATCACTCAGTACGACAATTCTTTTAAAAGGGAGCTACTTGGTGTGCAGATTTATTTGTTTTTTACTTTAACATAACGTTCCATTATTTACCTACAGTCATCGCACACTGACGCTGCTCACGTGATGCATTTAACCCACAACATGATCTTTTGTCTAAACCTAACCAAACAGATTTGTAGCCTTACCCTCACTAAGACCTTTTCACAACATTAACCACTTGTTTCATTCTGTTTCAGCTGTGCAACACATAAATATGCTTAAGGGTGCCCTATGTGTCTCATATTGACGCACAGGGCACAGAGAATTGGTATCTGATGACCTGGAAATGAAAATGCATTAGGCTAGCCCCATAAATTCAATTATCCCAGACTTTTCCGCTAGCCCCACCAAGAGGTTGATATTTGCAGTTTTAAGTGAAATGTCTCAATGACACACCGATAAGTTTCATGACAGCATCTTGCCTGGTTGTGAAGTGATTGCAATGACAAAATCTGTCCACGGACATAAGTAAACACCTGGCAAAACACTCAAAACCAGGTCTAGATAATAGATAAAAAGATAAAAGATCTTATTTAGATAAATAAAAAAACACTATTTGAGAATTATTGGTATTCCTAAATACTTGTTCAAATTGATTTCATTCACAATAACTGTACACCTTCACTCGAGAGTTTTAGATAAAATAACACAGTATCAAAGAACCCACTGAGGTGTCAAACCCGGTTGAATAAACTCAAGGTTCTTATCTGTTATACCTGAAAGCCAGATTCAAGCACGAGCCTTTATTATCTGTGTTATTAGCCACAGTCAGAAAAGCTCTTAGCCGCATCGACCTGTCCACATGGATCTCACACTGCAAATTGGAAATATATCATGTTCATCAGACGTTGGCCCCATCCATTGTGGCAGCCGCATTTACAACCATTTCATATTTATAAATAACACAATTAGGTGGATAACCTTGAGAGGGCCCTTGCCATTGTTTTTTATGATAGCCATCCACGGTAATTACACATTGATTGAGTCTCCTGACAAATAGAAGGGTCGAATGAGAGACAGGGGCCGATCTCTCTCTCTCTCTCTCTCTCTCTCTCTCTCTCTCTCTCTCTGTCTCTCTCCCCATTATGAGTGATAAGTATAAGGTCCTGCTGCTCTGTTCTGGTCTAGGATGACCCCGGCAAAGTGCAAAAGAGGGAGGAGTAGGAGAGTAGGGTATAAAAAATGAAAAAATAAAAAAGATTTCATTATCACTTCACATCGTTAGTAACAGATACACAGCGACAAGACAGTGGTAGCTGATAAATCAGATATGGGGGTGACGACAGGAGCTAATAGGGGTTTGATGGTTAACTAACAGCCTGGATTTATTAAACTTGGAGATAACGACTTGCCTGCTCACATCCTTAGTTCATAAACTTAAGTGAAGAATTAAAAGTAGAAGAAGAAACCTTGCGGCGAAGACACTGGGAGAGAGTAAGTCATGTACTTTGCAATAACACTAAAATACGATTACATATATAAAATATCATAATAAAGCAATTATATCCTTGTCATAATTTGACTAGAATTACAAATACTTCCTTTTATTTCTACTGGTCTTTGTCTCATTTAAGTTATTTCTCTATTTTTATGAAGACTTATGTAAACCCAGTGATGCTAAGTGCTTTATAAATAAGCTTTATTACCACTGGTAGAATTAATTTTATCGAGCCTGTGCTCTGAATGCATAACAGCCTCCTCGTAATTTATAGCTGTATATGGATACAAATGCATTGGCTATTGCTGTTATTTTTCAAAGTGCCTTTGGTTTATTGCTTTCAGCCACTTGGTGAGGGATCAATACAGACATTTTTAGATCAATGTAAGAGTTTTAATAAAAGGGTTTACTGAATGCCCTTATAATGACCCCTGGACCAACATTAATGCAGCAGAGAAAACATTCAAGGTCCAAGCAGGCTAATTGTCCAAATCGGTGCTTTAAAGGGAGAGTTTGGATTTTTTTTTTTTTTTAAGTGGGGTTTTATGAGGTACTTATCCACAGGTAGACCAACAGCTCCTGTGTTCAGGGATGTTAAATTACTGTTTTTCTCAATGGAGTCTGGCTTTGAAGAGGTACTGTAGGCTACGAGGGTAAGCTTATCACTTAAATTGCCTGCTAGATGTCATGTTTTCTCAGGGAAAAGAACGACTGGAGGCAGACACAAACAAACCGAGAGCATAATTCACCGCATTTTTTTTTTTTTTTTCTGCAAGCTCCAGACACTGATACAATCCTGGGCTGTAGGTAGAGGTGCTAGAAGCCACAGATGGGAGCCAGCTGCATTCATAGTTGACAGAGTTAAACTGGTTGTTATTCTGTGAGGTGTGAGAAGTCTGCTTCTCTTTCTTCAAAAATCCGCCCAGTAGTGTGTTTGTAAACAAACGAGGACTGTTTAAATCAGACTCAGGTTGAGACTCCAGCCAGCCAAGGCCAATGGTGTCTTTACAGGCTCCTCGGATGGTCGTTCTTCCAAATTTTGGTGTTAATGATGTTTAAGTTGTAATGTGGACTCAACATGGACGCTACAAAGATGATTTGTTGTATTTTATTGCTCTGAGAGTTTAAATAACATGTTGATAATGAAGAACAAAGGAAACAGATCAGGTAAGCCGTGAAGTATAATGGGGAATCATTTTTCACATTTTTCTGACATCACATGGATGCAGCACAAGGCTCTAAAGGTTACTGATACATCTGCAGTGTTACTTTTCCTCAAAGAAGCTTACATGGCCCATGTGAGATGCTAGAAGAAAGCAGGAAAGAGATGCTGAAATCCATTAAAATGAATGTTAGCTTTATTGATGTCAACTCCAAGTCCACAACTTGGAGTTGACATGGAAAAGGCTTATGACTGTGTTCCTCGGGGTATTGTGGGGGGGTACTGCAGGACTACAGAGTACTGGGCTGGCTGCAACTAGCCATCTTGTCTCTGTATGACCAAAGTGAGAGCTGTGTCCGCATTTACTCGACATAAAGTCAAATACGTTCTCTGGGGGTGTTGGCCTCCGCCAGGGTTGTCACTTGTCACCAAACCTGTTTGTGATTTTCATGGACAGGATCTCAAGGTGCAACGGGGAGGAAGGGGTCCGTATTTGGGATCACAGAATTGCATCTCTGCTTTACACAGATGATGTGGTTCTGTTGGCTTCATCACACCGTGACCTCAAGCATGCACTGGGGCGGATTGCAGACGAGTGTGAAGCAGTTGGAATGAGGGTCAGCACCTCCAAATTTGAGGCCATGGTTCTATGTTAGAAATTGGTGGATTGTCCCCTCCGGATTGGGGGAGAGTTACTGCCTCAAGCAAGGGAGTTCAAGTATCTCTGGGTCTAGTTCACAAGTGAAGGTAGAATGGAGCGTGAGATGGATCAGCATTTTGGTGCGGCTTCTGCAGTGATGCGGGTGCTGCGCCGGACTGTCGTGGTGAAGAGGGAGCTGAGCCGGAAGGCAAAGCTTTCAATTTGCTGGTCTATCTATGTCCCAACCCTAAACTATGGTCATGAGCTCTGGGTAGTGACCAAAAGAATGAGATGGCGGATACAAGCAGCCGAAATGAGTTTCCTCTGTGGGGTGGCTTGACTTAGCCTTAGAGATATGATAAGGAGCTCGGACATCCGAAGGAAGCTCGGAGTAGAGCTGCTGCTCCTTCTCGTCGAAAGGGGTCAGTTGAGGTGGTTCAGGGAGGTTCGGGCATCCCACTGGATGTGTTTCAGGCACGTCTCACTGGTAGGCGGCCCCGGGGCAGACCCAGAACATGCTGGAGGGATTACATATCTTGTTTGGCCTGGGAACGCCTTGGGGTCCCCCAGGAGGATTTGGAAAGTGTTGCTGGGGAGAGGGACATCTGGGGTGCTTTGCTTGGCCTGCTGCTTTGACCCTTCCCTGGATAAGCAGATGAAAATGGATGGATGGGTGATGTCAACTTATACATTACTGGTACTGCACTGAAGAGAAGTTTTGTGGGGCGGGTAGCACTTCCTGTCAAATGTACATGTACTAACAGAGTGTAACAGAGAAATCATCAACATTTGTGGCTATGTGTCAGAAATCAGAAGGTTCAAAAGGTCCAATATATTTACGTGTATCAACTTGAAGGAACTGTAACTGTACAAAGACTCAGACCACCCATCACTAATATATCAGCTTCATTTTCCCCTTGGAAATCCCTGTCTGGCAGCAAGGTTAAGCAGTGACAATATTCTAAATATAGCCTACACTTAAACTGATATTGATTTTTCTTTAAGTGACACTTTTTTTAAGTGGCTAAAATACATTTTGTTGCCGACCCCAACGCAACAGTACATTGCTTAGCTTCCATGTCAGACCTGTTTCTACAAACTGAGGGCCTGCGGAATGACATGTGCTGTGTGTAATATATTTTATATGGATAAGTACCCCATAGAACCCCACTTCAAAAGATCTGAACCATCCCTTTAAGGCAATAAATCCAGTCCATATCTGTCACTCACAATCGCTAAGTACAGATAAAAAAAAAATTATATAAAACATTTGAGTCCACAAAGCAACATCTGACCCAACACTAAATGACATTTCAGTGCAAAGGTCATGGAAAATTTCCGCAAAGCACCGTCCTTATCTGATTTCCAACTGGTGACTATAATGCAAAGTGTCAGTGCAGGGTTAAAGGCTGCAACACTGTTTGTGGACATGTCACCCTTGATTCAGGCAAACACACGGGCACACACACATATGTGCACGCACCCATACATACATATATGTCAACAAATGAGTGTTTCTGCACACTGACTTAATAAACATAAACACAGACACAAATGCATACACTGGCACACATGCGTACTAATATTTTGTTATGTATGTAAATACATGCATAAACATGTGCACACACAAACACAAATGCATACATTTGCTACAGAAGCACATATACACACACAACCACCCACAAACATACACTTTTTATTATCAGTAGGACAATTTTTGCTTGTGGTAAAATGACCCTGTTGTCATTTGTCTTTACATCTCTTCCCTTGAGGTTGAACTGGAGAGAGGAAGAGTGAGAGGAAGATGGGGAAGAGAGAGAGATAGATAGATAGATAGAGAGGAAGAGAGAGCATAAGAGGAGAAAAAGAAAGTGCCGGAGACTGCAAATCCGTTACAAAGGCGAGTCATTGATTCTGGGATGGGGAATTAATGAAGCCTCGGCCGGATATGACAGTACAGTGTCAGACAGTGAAGAGTTATGCAGGCCGTTGGGCTCTGGCAACCATTAGCTTACAGATAGTGTGTGTCTGAAGATGACAAAAGAAGAAGCAGGACAAGTTAAAAAGGCATTCATTAAAAAAAGAAAAAAAAGCTAATTCTCCAACACGATGTAGGCGCATCTTTAGGCGTCACAGTTGCTCTTAATGGTAGTTTTCACTCAGAGCCGTACAGAGTCTGCTCTTATCTCACAAAAACGCTCCATGATGTCGTTTCATTTCTGATGAGTCATGGTCGCGATAAATCAACTGTAATGTGTCTGTTTTCGTGCTTGATTTTTTTCACAAAGACAGTGTGTTTCAGGCTAAATCAAATGTTCTTTTATCTTGATGTTTCAAAAGAGATTAAATGTTACTATTATTGCTGTACCAATATCATTTGGCTCACTGTATGTGCATGGATATCTGTGTGTGGAGTGTATGGAAGATTAAAAATGCCAAAACAAATCAAAGAATTTAAATGAAATACAATGTAAATAGCAAAGGAGTCTACTTCATCACTTTATATTCAATAAATATGAAAATATCAATTAAATTGTAATCTGCATGAGAAATAAAGGAAAAGACAAAAAAAACCATGTATAATAAGCATCCACTTTTAAGAGGTTTCCTCTGTCTTTCATTTTTATCCATGTATTAGTTATTATTCATTGAAACACATGTTATATGACAATTTTGCAACCTTATTATGATCAAATCACAAAACAGAGAACAAAGTGAACAGATGTATTCTTAAAATTCTTTACTGTGGGCCAGTCAACTACTGTGACACTACTATTGACTCTAAAATGGGAACTAACTAAAGATAACTAAAGATTATCATATATTTAAACTTGAATGAAAACATTTTATTTGAATTTTTACACACTGATTACTATAAACGCAATCTGCTCATCAGGAAACATATACTGATAGACTGGAAATAATGCTTTGCTGACATGTTTCTGTGTTTTAATCTATACTAGTCCATACCCATTGATAGCTTTGTCACCTTCTACCTATGCCAATCCTCAATGCCTATGAAAACCGTGGGACAGACAGAATGACTGACTGACAGAATGACACAGTGACAGTTTCCGTGATTATGTACAGCATACCATACCATGACTTAGTCATACCAAAAATCTGAAAAAACAACAAACATTCGGCCACAGGGGGAGCCACAGCAATCGGTCACATTTTAGCCATTTTTAAGCATTTTTCTGTTGTTATAGCGCCACCCAGTTGCCAATTAGAGTTAAATTTCTCCAGTCACCTTGAGGCATCCTGTTCTACATATCTACCAAATTTAGTTAAAATCGATATGGCGGTTAGGCCTAGATAAGAAATTAGCTCTCTAGCGCCCCCATTTTGTTTGATGGGGTCAATAATGGAGGGGTCCCCTCAGATTATGTGTGGTCATATGCCTACAAAGCTGCGTGGTGATCGGTGAAACACTTGAGATGTTATACACGTTTATGTGATGAGCCACGCCCTCTGCAATATTCATTGCCTTACAGAA
Organism: Epinephelus fuscoguttatus; assembly: GCF_011397635.1. Classification (NCBI taxonomy): domain Eukaryota; kingdom Metazoa; phylum Chordata; class Actinopteri; order Perciformes; family Serranidae; genus Epinephelus; species Epinephelus fuscoguttatus. Next base: position 12,202,035 of record NC_064758.1, on the reverse strand, counting down.
GCTCAGTTTTAGTAAGTTTTCCAACTTTTGCCAAGAGGGAACTTTAGATATTGGTCCCTAGATTATGTTCACTGAGTTTCATGCAGATCGGTCAAACTTCCTAGGAAGAGATCAATTTTAAGTGTTTTTCAAAAAATTAAAAATGGCAGAAAATCTATATAACTGGAAGTTATGGGTTCTTGAGGCAAACTGGTTCCTCATGAGGAGAGGCATCTCTGTGCAAAGTTTCATGTCTGTACAACATACGAGATATGAGATATGCCCATTCAAAGTTTGCAATTTCAGTTGGTTGCTATAGCGCCCCCCTTTGGCCAATTGATGCAATATTGCTTCATTCGCATCCTCCCATGACCCTCTACCACTGTGCCAAATTTCACATGGATTGACCAAGTCACTCGTACTCGTACTCGTACTCATCGTCCTCCACTTATCCGGGTCCGGGTCGCGGGGGCAGCAGCCTCAGCAAAGAAGCCCAGACAGTCCTCTCCCCAGCCACTTCCATCAGCTCTTCTGTGTGAACCCCGAGGCGTTCCCAGGCCAGCTGGGGGATGTAATCCCTCCAGCGTGTTCTGGGGCGGCCCCGAGGTCTCCTCCCGGTTGGACATGCCCGAAACACCTCCCAAGGGAGGCGTCCGGAAGGCATCCTTACCAGATGCCCGAACCACCTCAATTGGCTCCTCTCAATGTGGAGGAGCAGCGGCTCTACTCCGAGTCCCTCCCGAATGTCTGAGCTCCTTACCCTATCTCTAAGGCTGAGCCCAGCCACCCTGCGGAGGAAACTCATTTCGGCCGCTTGTACTCGCGATCTCATTCTTTCGGTCACTACCCAGAGCTCGTGACCATAGGTGAGGGTTGGAACGTTGACCAAGTCAGTGAGGAGAAAAACGTGGAACAGAGACACACACACACACACACACACACACACACACACACACAGAGTTTTCGTCATTATATAGTAAGATGAAGAAGTCAAATGCTGCTCAGCTGAGAGGTGGCCTTTGGTTTTCCACAATTGGATGCTTCTCTTTGAAAAGCTATAAGAGATGTATCTCTGTAACACTGGTTAGAAGTAGGGCTTGGGGAAATGGAGAAAATCAAATATTACCATATTTTTGATCAAATACCTCAATAACATCATTGTTACAATATTACAGTGTTAACTATTGGTGCTTTCACAAAATATTTATTCAGTGAGATTTTTGATAATACATATAGGGCAGATAATAGAACAGTTAGAACAGTTTATAACATTACATCACTTCACTGTAATGCCTTTTGTTGGATGTAGCCTGCTGTGTGTTTACACGCCTGCATATGGGTGTGTCTTTATCTCTGTGTGTCATACTCAGTTACTGGCCACAGATAAATAATAGCACAGAGCCTCGGAGCAGCACCGGCGCACATTAAACGATAGATCTGAAGTGACAAGTGTTGAGGGCAGATTCATTGCAAACACACTCGTGTGACAGTCAGCCGGCTGGCTGGAAAATCACTAACAGACTCGAAAGTTTGCAGAAGACATCTCAAAAGAGAACAAAGCTCCTGGACAGCTTTGATTTTGTTCTCATATTAATGCCAATATTTCATTAATGGTACCTTTTAAAAGTTAAAAACATCTGAGCTGTGAAAGTGCAGCAATTTTAAAGTTCAGGGTCCCATACGGGTGTGGGACAGCTTCAGACCGGAGCCAACATTTCGACAAGTTGTTCTGAAACTCTCCACTCTGCTGTAAGAAGACGATAGAAATGCTGAGAAACAAGCTGTGGGATCAAAGTCTTTAGCTCTTTTATTCTCAAGGGCTGTTTTGTTGAGCAAGTCATGAAGTCGTCGTTTTTTTCTTTCACTTCTACATGAACATGTGGCGATCCAGACAGTCAATCATCATTTTCAGGTAATATTTCAGCCATTTCATCACTGCAGGATATCTGCTATGATTTAAACTCGTGAACAATTTAAAGGAAGTTTGCTAACAGTCTAATCTCGGCCGAGATGAAAAATGTCAATATTCATTCCTGTCAAGGAAATATATGACACCTGAGATTCCCTGGAGAGGAATGAGGGACACGTAAGCATTTTCAGCACAGGCTCAAGATCTCTCTCTCTCACACACACACACACACACACACACACACACACAAATCTTTTTTCACACCACAGACACCTTTTCAAGCCATGATAGCCGCTCATTGAGGGAAGGTGGCAGCACTGATTATCTGGAGGTATTCCTGTCTGACCTGGATTCGAGGGTTATTAGGGTGAAGTGGTCCGACTGCCTGGTCCCCTTCTCCTCCCTCCCTTCCTCCCCCGCTGCCTCCCTCCCTCCCCTCTCTCCTTCATCGCAAGCCATTAATGCAGAGGCATAGCTGCGCCCGCATCTAAATGTTTCATTATAGCAGGAGTGGAGATACCAATTTCTTTGCCCATCTCTCCTCACTTCTCCCGACGCACACTCCTCTTCAACCCGCCCTCCACCCCGCCACCCTCCACCCTGCACCAAGGGAGGAGAGCAAAGCATGACAAATTGAAATAAATGAGAGAGGAGAAAAGGTGGTGTGGGGACAATGCCAGCGCCCGGCTCCTCCTCTGGTCGGAAAAGGAGAAAGACGACAGAGAGAAGAGGGAGATGATGGGGAAAGCAGGAAAAAGGCAGCTTGTGAGGATCCAGGCAAATACATCAACAGAGAAAAGAGGGAGTGGAGGGGACTGAGCGATGGTGAGAGAGACAGATTATTTATCCAACTATTATTATCATTTCACCACCAGCTGTCTCTTAGTCCGCTGTTTCATCCTCCGCTCCCTCTCTCCGCTGTGAGTAATGAGTGGCAGTAATTGGTGGATCTTATTGACCTTTCCAGCTCTTCATTTTCTATGTGTGTGCATCTGTATGCATGTGTGTGCACCACAGGTTGCCGCTCAGGTTACGTACATTACAATATGTCCTCTTATTCGATCCAGCTCACAAAGCGCTCTTAACAATGTTTTGCTATGTAATGTGACAAATTGGGCCGACCCTGTCAGAGAAGAGGATATAGGCAATAATGGTGTCTAGTCAAACAGGGCCACTTGTGTCAAAACAATTCCACTCCGGTCAGCTTTACCTCCTACTCATTAGGAAAACTTGGAGCAAAATGAAATATAGACTTTTTTAATGATAACTCCCTGTGTGAGGGAGATTCTTCTATTTTCTTTTTTCACATTGTGATTTTCATTGAAAGTAATTGCCCTGCTTGTCGATTAAAAATTGATTCTCTCCAAAGTCAAGTTAAATAAAAATAAAAATGAACAAAACATCAAAGCAATGAGCTTTACAATACAGAATATCATAAACTAGTGTACAGATTTGCTCCAATAAAACTGGTCTATTGATTAACTGATTGATAAAATATTTAATCATGGTGTAAATTCAAAAAAGCCTAAGAAGATCAGCTCAAAATCATTGCTTGAAATCATTCCTGATGATGATATGATCCTACTTGCTTTTTGTGACCTGAAAGGACTAGTGTGTAGGATTTAGGAGGATATTTTGGCAGAAACAGAATACGATATAATAAGTATGTTTTCCTCAGTGTATGACGACCTGAAAAAGAAAAAAAAATGTTGTGTTCTCCTATCCTTAGAATGAGCCATTAATATCTACATAGAGAGCAGGTCTTTGTTTTTGGAGATCACCATGTTGCACTGCCATATTTCTACAGTAGCTCAGAACGGACAAACCATACACTCCCGATAGGGCCATTTGTGTTTTCGTGTAGGCCACCGTAGTAAGAAGCCCACCTGCAATATGCAGCGCCAGAGTTACACTGATAATGTAACATGGAGCTGCTTTATTCAGTAGGTGCGTTTCCATTACCCCTAGAAATACGCAAAACCTAAATAGCAATAGAAAACAGGTAACACCTGAATTTTGCAAAACCTCTCAAATATCACTTAAAAGTTTTTACGCTCTCATGAGGTGGTTTTTCAGACATGTCGATACAGATATATGTCGCAAAAGTGTAATGGAAACACTTTTAGTGCATTAACACGTCAAGTGACCCCACTACATCACCGGATGGGTTCTTTTCCATCTGGTTTACGGCGGCTGCTGTATAACCAAAACAAAATGACACGTACATGTGGGCAGAGGAGACTGCTATCATCCGCTGCCTTCGTCTTTTGTTAAAAATGGTCACAGCAACAGCAGTAGATGCAACCAAAACCACATTGCCAACATCAATAAGTTTATGGAGTAGACTCTGGATGTCCATTTTTTTTTTTTTTTTTAACCAGAATTACACAATCCCGCAAGACGGAGCTTTACGAGAATTACGGCTTAGATGTCAAACACCTTTCAATGGAAACACCTGCAAGCCACAATTGTACTTTATTGAAATTGACAAAATATCACATTTATTTTGCACAAAACTGTAATGGAAACACACCTAGTGCCTCTAGCGGTTTGAATCACCTGGTTCATTTGTTTTGGAGAGGAATTTGGCTTACGGTAAAAACAAAAAACAACCCCTTATCATCTTGATCAGGAAAAGGTTAGCATACAGTATGTTGTGGGTGAGCCCCAAGATGCCAAATAGTGTCGGAGATGCACTGATTTGTTACATGAAACTGCTTTTTCAGTGTTTTCAGCAATTCTAATCTTGTGGTCTGTTTGTTACGGAGAAGAAGAGACCTCTGTGGATAAGTAGGCTGCCCATAAAACTTCCTGAAAAATGAACAGTGAAGGAATTCTGGCCAGGAGATGATTTTAGCTGGTTGCAATCTGCAAGTCACACCACTAGACACCACCGAATTCCACCTAATAGACTTGCAGCTGGAGAGGTGCCAGCTCACCTCCAACAAGGCACCGAACCCCCAACCACCGAGGCCACCTGCCCAAGGCCATTCGATGCATGTATAGGTTCTGTTTGTGCATGTGTGTAATTCAGACCTGTGTGTATATGACAACTATGAGTGGAAAAAAAAAATCTGCATGGATTAATAAAGTACATCTTAAATCTTACACACTTAACCTTTAAAGAGGATCTATTATGTTAATTTTCAGGTTCATACGTTCTATATTTACATGCTTTAATGGTCAAAAACACTTCATACTGTCTGTGTTGGAACACCTGCATTCATCCTCTGTCTGAGAAGGCATTGTTTTAGCATCTGTCTCTTTCAGTCACCCTCCCAACCAAGCTGAGCCTGCTGTGATTTGTCAGCGTTTCTGGATCTTCCATATCTCGGCATGTCTGCGCTGTCATTGCAGCTGAGTAATGAATATAATGGCAAAAAGCAGCATTTCTAAATCACCAATAAAAGCTTCTGGACACAACCAGACATTCTCCAGCAGGAATATGATCCAATCAGGGAGAAATTAACAACACTGCCAACAAAGATTACGTGTTTCCCTGAAGTAAGCATGAAGCTACATGTACATTATCAGTGTAACTGTAACTGTGGGAATGCCTGTATCTGAAAATAACTGCTTTCTACCATGAAAATAGCCCATAAAGGCTTCTCAAAACAACCAGACATGTTCCAGCAGAAAACTGACGTGTAAACAAGGAGAAATTCACAACACTCACAAACAAAATTACATGTCTGATGTAATGCAGTGTACTTGCAGCCTGTGAATGACTGCAACTGAGAACAGCGGTACTTCCTATGATGAAGCGGCCCCAATGAAAAGTTTCCAAAAACAACATGCTTCAGCAGGAATACGATTCAAAATCAGGGAGAAATTAACAACACTAGCCAACATTACATGTTACTCTAACATTAGCATGTAGCTTTATTAGCAGTGTAGGCTACACAATATTACAGAAGTGTGCCTGGATGTGTTAACCAAATACAGAAATCCGGCGTTTACATATGGCAGTTAGAGTAGGCTGACCAAACGTCCTCTTTTGCCCGGACATGTCCACTTTTCACGTCCTGTCCGGGGCATCCGGGGGGTGTTTATAAATTGATGATAATGTCTGTGTGTGTGTGTGTGTGTGTGTGTGTGTGTGTGTGTGTGTGTGTGTTTGTGTACAGCGCGGGCCCCATATTTCTCTCCGAACCCGACAGTCATTCTGTTTTGTTATGTCTAAAACCGAACCGAGCTGACATTATTTAATTACTAAAGCACTGAGTCTGTGTCACACAGTTTTTATAGTTACAGGCTATTTAACAGGCCGGGCATGCGCCGTGGGTGCTCCGCAGAGAGGGAGACCTCCGTGTTTGAGACGGGAGCGGGCGGCGGGAGGTCTGAGGCTTCCAGCGAGAGGAGAGGGAGAAATATAAAATAAGATAAAATAGGAAAAACCTTGGGAGAGGTAGAAACAAACAGTCAGTGTGTGTGTGTGTGTTCTGTTCAGGTGTTGTCACGTAAATAACAGTCCCCAAGCAATAAACAGGACAGACAATAGGATTTTATTTATTTTTACACTACATTTTCACTGAAAGCTGACCGAATCCGACCTGAGCCCGAATACTATTTATACATTTTTGACCGAACCCGGACCGACCCGTCGGGTAGGCCTACTGTAGGGACCCGTCGGGCTTGGATCAGGTAGCCACACTCTAGTGTGTGTATGTGTCCTCTATCTATTGGGGCCTATCTGAATTTCTGTCTTTGAGAGAGATTATTTTGTAATATAACTGAATTTTCTATCCATACATATAAACTTTAAATATAATTGTATATATCTTTGAGTAAACTGCGAGTATCATTTAAGTAGGCTATCTCGTGGCCGGGCCGAGTGTCCTCTTTTTTGGAAATCAAAATATGGTCACCCTAAGTTAGAGTAGAAAAAAAATGTTGGAAACAGAGTGTTGAAGGTCTGAGGCCTGATGTGTTTGATCACATGGATTACTTTTACACACATTGCTCTCTTTATTTGAAACTCTGGCCATGTCTAATATGAACATCCTTGATTGTAACACTGTATGACACAAAATATGGAAAGGCACAATAGGTCTCCTTTAACACTACCTCTTATTTGATAGAAGCATGCTTAATGCACCATAGACATGTGACACGGTTGGAGGAGAAACTTTATTCAATTTGTGAGGAGAGAGAAATCCAGAGCCGAGTGTTTCAGCTTTGGGAAACATGCAGCTGACTTCAAACCAATTGTGCAAAACGAGAAGTTTGACTTTGATATTCAAATCATATGAGAGAGAGAGCATCTGTATCAGATTTGTTTTCATCATTATTGTCATTACCGTACCATATTAAACAAATACATTCAGGAGGTTAATACTCGCCATGCGGTTCAAAGAGCCTCAGGAACAACTTTCACATTTGTTAAAGCGCAATTTGATCTTTAGTAGTGCATGTTTGCTATCTTTCAATATTACTAAGAATGATAAAATGATTTAAAGTATCAACTAGATAACATAAGACTTTTGAATATGAGTCAACAGCCCTGCTCACCGGCTTTCAAAGCCCCAGTGCCATTGATGATTTGCAATCCATCATGCAATCCATCACTGACCTTTATTTATTTAGTGGTATCTAGTATTTCGCTTTTTTAATCCAAGCAATTTCTGTACAGTAGGCCAAAAGCCACTGGCTGGACATCATTGTTTAAAGGGGACCTTTCCTTATTTTCTGTCAAATGTATATATACGTATATAATGTTAGGATGTCAGATGTTCAAATTCAATGTGGTCAAAGCTTTTAAATAGTGAGGTAAAAATATGCAAAACCCTCCGACTTCAGGCCATTCTGAATAAAACTTATGATGGATTTCTTTATGGTCATCTGCTCAAGGCAAGCTTAAGCAGGTATGAAGCTAAAATACATTATGTAGCCTTCACTACTACATGAAGCTACATGCTAACATCAAAGAAACATGTAATCTTGGTTATTGATATTAATTTCTCTCTGATTTCAGATCACATTCCTGCTGGAACATGTCCGCTTGTGTTTAGAAGTTTTTAATGGTGATGTTTCATGGTAGAAAGTGCTGTCACTTTCTGTCGCTACAATAACGGTGCAGAGATGATCAGATGGGGAAGACTCAGAAACACTGACCAATCAGAGCAGGCTTGGCTTTTTGGGGGAGGGGGGCTTAAAGACACAGTGTTTTAGAGAGAGGATGAATAAGGTGTTCCAGCACAGACAGTAGGAAGAAAATAAAGTATAGTACGAGAATGAACTTGAACCTGTGGTGGATGGGTCCAACAAACATCAGCTTTAACCTGAGAGAGCGGTGTTCACCTAACCATGTGGTTTTCTAGCCTAAACCCAACCACGTGTGTTTGTTGTTGAAGGAAACAAAAGGTCAATTTGCAGTCTTGTACCAACGTAGTGCAGTTATTTTGAAAGAGACCGTACGTAAACATTAAATTTCCTGTGAAAACACAAGCATATCTTGAGAGGAGACAATACATGTAACAGAACGTGACACAGTGTCCCAGAACATCAACAACCGACGAACCCAGGGTACCTTGCACGTGGTATGTGGACGTGGACAGTCCATGACCAAGCACGTCAATATGTCTGTCTTTGGTTGAGTAAGGCTTCATAATTTGGTTGGGCTCAGGTATGTAACATTAAAATGACATGTTTCTCTTTCTCTCTCCAACTGTGCTAATCATCTGTGTACATGTATTTAATTTGTAGAAGGTGGTTGTGGAATCCCTAATGGGAAGAGACAGAGTGGAGCATGTGTCTGCACTTGCCTGACCATAGTTAAGGGATAAAACTAAATCAATCAATCAATCAATCAATCAATCAATCAATTTTATTTATAAAGCCCAATATCACAAATCACAATTTGCCTCACAGGGCTTTACAGCATACGACATCCCTCTGTCCTTATGACCCTCACAGCGGATAAGGAAAAACTCCCCAAAAAAACCCCTTTAACGGGGAAAAAAAACGGTAGAAACCTCAGGAAGAGCAACTGAGGAGGGATCCCTCTTCCAGGACGGACAGACGTGCAATAGATGTCGTACAGAACAGATCAACATGATAAATTAACAGTAATCCATATGACACAGAGAGAGAGAGAGAGAGAGAGAGAGAGAGAGAGAGAGAGAGAGAGAGAGAGAGATGCAGGTAATGACAGTATCTTACAACAACATTAATGAAAGTAATACTATTATAGTTATAGTTCTGGTTACTGCGGTACAATATGTTGAAAGTATGTATTAATACCTGGCAGTATACATGTGTGACAATAATCATATGTGTATAATAACAGAAGAAGTATGACTAATGACTAATGATGGCAGCAGCAGCAGGAGGCATCTGGCGGGACCACGGCAGCAGCACAACCACACACGTCACGCTGTCCAGGCACCGCTGTGATATGAGTTAATCTGAGAGACAGTGGAGCACAAAGGCTCCGGAGAAGAAGCTGAGTTAGTGACATCCAGAATGGCCGGGTTAGCTAGATGCAGTAATAGGATCAGAGAGAGAGAGAGAGAGAGAGAGAGAAGGAGAGAAGGGGCCCGGTGTATTATAGAGGGGTCCTCCGGCAGACTAGGCCTAAGTCAGCCTAACTAAGGGCTGGTATAGGACAAGCCTGAGCCAGCCCTAACTATAAGCTTTATCAAAGAGGAAAGTCTTAAGTCTAGTCTTAAATGTGGAGACGGTGTCTGCCTCCCGGACCATAACAGGAAGATGATTCCACAGGAGAGGAGCCTGATAGCTGAAGGCTCTGGCTCCTGATCTACTTTTGGAGACTTTAGGGACCACGAGTAACCCTGCGTTCTCAGAGCGCAGTGTTCTGGTGGGATAATATGGCACTATGAGCTCTCTAAGATATGACGGAGCTTGACCATTTACAGCTTTATAAGTTAACAGTAGGATTTTAAATTCAATTCTGGATTTTATAGGGAGCCAGTGCAGAGAAGCTAAAACAGGAGAGATATGATCGCGTTTCTTAAATATAGCTTTAGGTCTCAGGTCAGGTTCAGTTCTTAAATTTGGCAGGTCTTAAACGTGGGTACGGGCCCTCTGGCTGTGCAATGGCCTGTAGGCTGGTATTTGTTTGTATCTCCCTTTAGGTCCTGGTAGGTGGAGAATGTATTCTTGTATGGTCAGCTCATCTAGAATTTAAGATCAGCCACCCACAAGCCTTCCCGCTCTCACTTTGTTGCTGGCTTTTCCTCTCGCAGTACAACTGTCTTTTGTTTGATTTTGTTCTTGTTGTGATTATCTTTATTTCGCACCTCACCATGGTACACATTCACACACCCTGGATCCACCTGCTGATGTATTTTGTTATAATGTCTGTAAAAAAAAAAAAAAAAAGAAAAAAAAAAAAAAGAAAACTTTTCTAAGTACAACTTTATGCATCCTCATGACAGCTACAGCTGGTGAACAAAATTCTTACCCACAAGGCAGAAAGCAAGCACGAGCACCAAAACTTGCAAATACAATTCAATAACTTATTAAAGCAGAAAAATAACCAGAAAACACTCTGCACATTGTTGCTACTGCTCAAGCACCTTGCCTTTCTGTCATTTTCAATCTCCCTTTCCATTTCTGCACTTTTCCTTTTGCAGCATCTCCTAGCTATTACCGATTGTTTTCTAATTGCAATGTATCAAATGGCAGTGTGCAAGGGGTCTTAGATTCACCAGGTGACCAAAAACACCAGTCGAATACTGTTTCTCCATCACTGCTGGATGTGTAAATAAGCAACTGTTTTGCCACATAACTGACAATTTAACAGCTTAAAACATGGTAAAATGTCAGTTTTGTGTTCAAAACCCCCAAAATGGTAAAATAAAAATCAGGTATTATAGGTATCCATGTAGCACCAGTAATGGAGGATGATACACATGAATCACACAACGCAGGTTGAGTAGTGCGGCAGCAGCCGTTTAGTGTAAACAAGAACAGGCACGAACACGGGCTCAGAGGAAGTGACGCCCGGTAACTATAACAACCACACCATACATAGCGGAAGTGACGTATGGTCACTATGACAACCACAAACACTACTGGCGTCACCCCTTTTTCTCACAAAACACATAATCCCCTCCCCACTGCTAACAGCACATCAAAAATATATGGAACAACAGGTACCACAACAACCAAGGCCACACAACAGACCTGCAAGGCAAAACAAAACATTAGTTCTTTGATAAACCTCAGCGTCCTCCAGATACTGCGTCGCACGTCGCTGGCGTCCCAAGCGTCAAGGCGCAGCATCAGATGCACAAGCAGGCACATCCTCACCTGGGGAGCTGTCCCCAAGTTCAGAGCCACCATCACGAGGCGGGCATAGTGCAGGCAGGGGCTCGGCAACGACATCAATGCGAGGAGGGCAAGGAGCAGGTGGGGGCTCAGCAATAGCCGGAGGGATATCAGGACAGTGTGGGGCAGGGATGTCCACGTCCTCATCAGATGCAAGATCCCCTGTGAGAGTGCCAGAGGCCAGGCCGGGACCCTCCACCTTGTAACAGTCACACAACCTAACTCTGTAGGAGGTACGACGAAGTTGAGTCCCCATGAACTTCTGTATATTGCACCACGACCCATCCACGCTTGTGACAAGGTACCTGTCAAGTGCCCTTGACTTGTTGCTATCGCCGTACAGGTACACCAGGTCCCCGGACCGGATGGCGGGAGGCATGGCCACACGACCAGAGGGCACCTGCGACTTCACGCTGTACGGATGGTTGGCGACACGCTCAAAGTATTGTTTCAGAATGAGGTCCTGATCGACCACAGGTAACTGCCTATGGGAGAACTGGTCACGCTGAAGCAGCATTTCCCAGGAAGACAACCCACGTGACCTAACACGACTGTTCAGGTGGGCTGTGGCGACAGAGAGTAACAGGGGGATAACAGCCCTACAGTTAGGCTCGAGATGCAGGATCTCCCCCTGGATCTCTTGAATGGCTCTCTCCGCCACCGGGTTCTTGTTGACATTCTTGGCATTACCCACTTCAACAACCAATCTGTGTGCGGCGAGGCCCACATCTCCTGCCAAGGCAGCAAAACCAGGGGCAGGATCAGTCCTGATTACAGTAAAGGGGCCGTCAAGAGGGCATAGACCCACACATAAGCGGGTCAGGGCTTCCCCGAGAGTCTCTTTACGCTCGTCGTCGATGAGCCGCGCCAGTGTGAAAGACGTGACACACTCCCGGACAACCAGAATGAACTGGCAGTCCCGTCTGAACACATCAGCTGCAAACGCGGAGCAGACGACCTCCGGTGGGTCACACGTAGACTGGTCAGAAACAAACACAGGGGTTTTCCTCAGCGCCGTACACTGGTGGCAGCCATTGGAGACACGTTGCACAGCGGAGTCCATATCCAATGCGTAGAAGTAGCGCTGGACAACCGTCTTCAATTGTGAGGCGGTGGGGTGGTCGAACTTGATATGGAGGGACATCAGCAGGCCATCGAGGATGGACCGAGGTACCACGATACAGTCCGTCGAGGCTGCAAGGGGGTGTGCCGGCGAACAATAAGGAGGCCATCCTTAGCCACCGTGGCGACGTTCAGGTAACGTTTCACATTACGAATGTCAGTCAGTTTCTTAGAAGGATGTGTGCCCTGATGGAGATGAGCACAGGTCCGTCTGAGGTCAGAGCACTCCGCCTGTAGGCCCAGCCATGCCGACCTGTTCATGAAGGGCAACTTATCAGTCCCACGCACAACATCCTCTGCTGTGATCTGGCGCACGACGGAGTTGGAGTTTGAACAGATGAAGGCACACACTTGGCAGGTGGGGCTGTCACACTCAGGCGCGTTGCGGCTGGCGAAATCAGATGGTAGGATAGCCGCCCTCGCCACATGCCGGATGAGCACTTGGAACCAACTAGCAGTGGACAGAAAGGAAGTGACACAAGGGCTCGCTGAGAATTCTCCCTTGCACAGCTTCTCAAAAGCTTGTACACATGGCTTGCTGTCTGTCAAAACACAAGCTTTCTGAGATGACTGGGTTATGTAAGGGGCGAAGTGTTTCACTGCTGCAGCTATGGACAAGGCCTCGACCTCACACGGCAGCCAGGAGCTCTGGTTCTGGCGCAACTTCGCGCTACAGTAGCCAGCGACCCTCACAGTGTCCTTGCAGGTGATATACAGCGTAGCACCCAGGCCTGGTTCCCTGACAGCGTCATCAGTTACAAGCCACAGTTGGTCGGTAGGACGTGGAAGCGTGATAGCATGTGCTGAGGATAGCGCTTTTTGAGCAGAGGTGAAGGCGTTATGCAGTTCGTTCGATCACCTCCTTCGACTCACGCCCGGCCACCACGTCATCCAATGGAGCCAGTACCGCGGCGCAGTTCCTCATCACGCGAGCCAGCACTTTGTATGCGCCAATGAATGAACGCAAGCCTGTGACAGTCTTAGGTGGGGGGCACGCAGCCAGAGCAGAGATGCGGTGAGGGCTGCCTCGGATTGTTCCCTGACACCAGACCCAGCCCAGGATGGAGGTCTGTACAGGGGCAACAGTGGTCTTGGTGGCGTATAGGTTCAGACCACAGCGTTGTAGGGTAGAAAGAACCCGCCTCCAGACAGCTAGCAAGTCCTCAAGAGTGTCCGCGCCGCAATACAGGTCGTCTGCCACTTTGGCCACATGGCCCTGTTCAAGGAGGTCTCCAAAGACTCTGCATGTTAACTCCTCCAGCACCGTCTCGGACCCCGGCATGCCCATAGCACTCCACACATACACACGGACACCCTTAAAGGGCGTGACGACCCCACAGTACTTCCTACTTACTGATGTATTTCCACTGGGCTATGAGGCGCAGGGTGGAGTCAACATCAGGCATCAGGGAGGGTTGGGGCTTACTGTATCGGCCCACATCTGCAAAGGCTGTGACCAGGTGGAAACCACCGCCAGGCTTCTTGAGGAGGAATGAAGGATTGACATATTCCACCGTGATGTCGACGTCCTCGGGCCTCCTCAAGATGCCCATGCCCTCCAACACGTCGAACTGAGCCTGGAGCTCTTGCAGCTGACCCCTGGAGTATTGTGGAACCTTCCCCTTGCGTTGTGGGGGTAGGACGGGACCCATGTTCACCCTGGCCTGGAATGGCCCCACGGCGCCATTGTATCCTTTAAAGTGGGGGTCTGTGCAGGGCGCGGAACTTATCCCTGATGTCAGGAGGCATGATGTCATCAGGGGCAACAAGAGCAACAGGGTCAGAGGACAAGGCTGATCTGGTCATCGCAACCAGTCTGGGGGGGTCGGCCAGCACAGCGGCGTCGCTGAGTGAAGGGATATATGTCGCGCGAACACGACACAAGTGGTCGCTCTTCTGAATCAGCCGTGGTTTGCCAGTGAGATTTGGGACACGGATTTTTCCTGACACACCCCGCAGCAAGGTCGGAGTAGACCATTGGCGTGAGTCTGACTGGTCACGCGAGACATCCACGTGAGGTTCAATAGCTAGTTCACAGTCCACATCACACAGTTCAGGCGGCAGCTCGAGCTCGATGTACCCCCTGGGCCACACAGTATATTTATCCGGGGCACGGAGCACGTGTGCACGCCGCACAGCGTGCCTGTCCATAGGTGTCTGGAGGGTGCCGTAGCTGTAGATATCCTCACCCAAACATATCTGGTGTTTGGCTGGTCTGATGGAGACGTCGTTCTTTTCCATGAAGGGAATCCCAGCTAGTATGTCAGAGTCGAGATTTTCTACGACGAGACCCTCGAAGTAGAGGTTGTGGCCGTCTCTCTGGAAGTGTGTCCGTGTCTCTCCCACAGCCTTCAAAAGGGATGAGCCATCTGCTTAGAATGCAGACTGTGTACTTCCTGTGACGGTAACGCCCAGCCTAGTTGCACATGAGGCCTTCATCATGTTGCCTGTAGCCCCACTGTCAACGGTGAGACGCACAGGTCAGTGACCATGGAACGCATCCAAGTAGGGGGACTGTTTGATCAGTACATGCTTTACGCCACTAGATGGTGTTGTCTCCTCACTAATGCACTCGCCCTCCAAATCATCATTCTCAGTCTGCTCCCCCATCACTTGGCACGATTTAGCCATGAACATTCTGTCTTGGGGGGGCAGGAACGTGCATTTGCTAAGGAAGTGATTATCAGACCTGCTGGCACATTTGCATAAGGAACATGACTTCCTCGGATGGGCAGGCAGGGCTGGCTTTGACCTGGGGAGCTCAGACACGGCTGCACGCATAGCACGGGCATCCTCTGAGGCCTGCAACTCATCTAGTAGTGAATCAAGGGCTTGTGAGATTTCTGGTTTAATGGATGCCAACGTGCGGGACCGCTGTTCAGTGCCATACCTTTGTTTGATGAGCTTCAGCAGAACAGCGTGTATGAGGCGGCGCCATGTGAGGACAACAAAGTTCTCAAGTGAGGACGTTAACTCCTCATCCTAAGTCACAACATCTCCCATGTGGCTGATGCTGGAATCCTTACGCAGTAAGTTGTCGTCAGTAAAAGCCATCAGACGTTGATATAAATCCTCTGGTCTCTCATCAGGTTCCCGTTTGATGGCCACAAGGTCAATGAAGTGGGCTCCAGTGCACTGAAAGCCGTAATGTAAGTGAATAGCTTGCCATATGCTGTCAATGGAAGTGGAGTTTCTGACAATGCTGTAACAAGAGATAACAGGACAGTAATTAGCAATCTGTTCCAGCATGAGCTCCAGCATGGCCACCTTGTGTTCTTTAGTGCGACGTTGGGCAGCGGGAACTGGGTTGACGTCATCTGTAAATCCTCGGCATGGAGACGTTTTGGATTTCTTCTCCCATTCTGCACCATAGAGCAGAAATGGGGCAAACTCACCGTCAAGTGACAGTGTGTACAACAGGTTCTGGCGCCAGTTCTCAAAAGAGTTCACAGTTTCAATCTTGGTTAGACACCATTTCTTCGGTGCTCTGTGGGAATTAGCCATGCTGCGCACTTAGCCACTGTTTGCTCAACTGCGTCTGGTTGTAGACGTCACTACACTGTGATTTCCCTGACAGGGTAGTTACCGTTATGACTTCGGTAGTTGATAATATCCTTGGGTCGTATGTTTGGGAAGCGCTGCCACCACGCCAGTAATGGAGGACGATACACATGAATCACACAACGCAGGTTGAGTAGTGCGGCAGCAGCCATTTAGTGTCAACAACAACAGGCACGAACACAGGCTCAGAGGAAGTGACGCCCGGTAACTATAACAACCACACCGTACATAGCGGAAGTGACGTATGGTCACTATGACAACAACAAACACTACTGGTGTAGCCATCACTCATACAAACAAAGAACTGGTCTAATCTTCATTGTTCTCTACAAGTGGTGGAAACAGGAATGTGCAAAAAAAGACTTAATCAAGGATTTAATTTCTCAGTTCCTAGTTCCTAAGGCTATCTGGCAGAAAACATACATAAATAACAAATGGTGTGATGCCACAGCTGTATTGGTGTACATACCTGTAGGCCTACTTTGTATGCTAGATAGAAATCACAGCCTGATATATAACAGACAAATGTATTCAGTGTGAGACAGGAAGAGAAGGGGAGGAGGGTATTTTCAGATCTACAAGTGGATGAAATAGCTTCAACACCACTCATTTATTGCACTATACCTTTGCCCTTTCTGCTTCCAGAACATCTGAGCTCCCAGTAGTGACAGCTGGGGCACTGGGGTGACTAGTGTGGATGTGTCAAGCGTACAAGTAACCTGTCTTCTTTTGCTATCACTGTACTGTTCAGGATCTCCACTGATGCAGAGGCTGAACTGAAAATGAGTATTCTTTTATCTGTTTAAACAAAAAATAAGTGTCCCTGCATTTAATGCAGTTCACTTCCTTGGTCTTGGTTCCTGGTCTTACCATGTACCAAGTTAATTTATCTCTGATACTCGTCAGATAACGGTTGCTTTGATAGCTGTGGGCAGCTGCACGCTAGAAAAAAACAGGGCCACTAACAAATGGGATGTTTTCAGCTCCTTGTGTGCTGCAGAGAGAAATCATTTTAAGCATATGCCAGTTGTTAACTTAACTATTTATAAATAAAACTGTAATCAGTACAATGTCACTTTGTATCTTGCTCCTACAACTGATGTTTGCCTTAGAGCTCAATGGTCCTGTTCACACACCGTTGTGTACTTGTATCAATGACACCGCAGGGAGAAGAATAGTTTCATACAGTCACATTTCACATGTCTCCCATTTGGGGACAGCAGTTCCCCACCATTACTGGGTTAAAGAAAAACTACAGTCCATCATTATCTTCTGTTTTCCTTTCTTTTCTTGTTCTTTCTCTGTTTTCTACATCTCCTACACACACGCGCGCGCGCATGCTGCAAGTCATGCAGCACACAAAGGTCACCCACTCCAGCACCCACCAACACTCACACAGCACCATCCCACAGGGTTGCCAACTGTCACGCTAAGGGCATGAGACACCTTCTTTCAGGCCCTGTCTCCCGTTCTCCCACTGGCAAAATACAAAGAAAGCCAGAGCTTGATGAAGAAGATAGCTGTATCAGTTATACAGCAGACAGATAAAGGTCTGAACACCAGGCTTTGCTCCCTGTTTCAGCACTCACATTGGACCATGACGATAACAGAGAATACAAAAAAAACAACAAAAAAAACAAAAAACAAAACACAACTACAACTACAAAAACCTCTCTAAATTCACCAAACAGAAGGCAGTGTCTGTAATGGATTGCATGAATGAGTCTTACTGATAATGTTAATTGATGTTGTTTGTTGCCCACAACTCTTTCTATGTAGGATTCTGTCATTTCAGTTTATTAAATATCTGTTGCCATCATACAGAGGCAGGATCGATACATGTGTTTCCCAACTGAAAGATTGGCTAGGCTCAATCTTTACGCATGTGACACACCAGTGGTCACTTAAATAATTATTTACATCTCTTGATACAGCGAGAGGATCAGTCAGAGTCTAATGGTAATTGACCCTCTGCACTTTGACTGGTAAGATCTAAGATAGTTTATACAGACATCATCGGGATGAAGAGCTGTGTAGACATTTCTTTCCTTTACTGATGAAATAATGTGTCGGAAAAAGAGACATAAAGCTATATAATACAAATAAAACAGTCAGAATGGACAGACATACAGAGTAGCATGAAGCAGTTCTGATGATTTATGTGATGATACAATGAGAGGCCAGGCATAGATTTAGGTTAGGTAGGTGTGTGTGTGTGTGTGTGTGTGTGTGTGTGTGTGTGTGTGTGTGTGTGTGGATGTTAGGATGAGAGGCGGTGATATGTAAATGTGTTTGGTGATCCTGTAAAGGCTGATGTATGAAATAAGGAGTAGGCTATGAGAGATTTGTGGTGGAGAAAAAGAAAAGACAGTGTAAATGTTAAAGTGATAAATGTATGGTGTGACAGCAAAATCATTATAATGATAATATAATAATAAGGTTATATAACACTAAATCATTTTATAATAAGAGAACTAGAATTACCTCCTTGCAGTTGTATGCCTTCACAAACCAGTCAAGTCACAGTTTACATCCATGTCTGTCTAGAGTCATATGTAGCCATGACAGTAGACAGTGTTTTAAGTATGGATGTTTCCACAAAGAAGCATATCAAGATGTGTTTTTTAGACGTATGTATGATGGTTACTTTAAGCAGCTGTGCGGAACTTTTTACCATTTATAAAAGTGTTCCTAGTCCCCCCCCACCCCCACCCCCCACCTTTCTCTATATGGCTATTTACCGTAGCCTGGCTCGGGTCGGACACAGCGGAAGTCAGCAAACCAGAATACGGCACCTGGAGGCAGAAGTAAGTCTGCACGCCCTCAATGGCCCGCAGCCATTAAACCACAGAAGAAGAAGGAGTCGTGTTTACGAGTAGGATTTAAGAAACAGGCGAAATGACATTAAATAGGGAGTAGTGAATGATTTTGGACACATTGCAAACTCTTGTACAGTAGGTGGTGGTATGCACCTGGAAGTTGTTTACGATGCGCCAATAAATTGAGAGAAGAAGAAGAGCCATGTTTACAGAGAGTGTTCTTCAAGTAAGTGGTATGCAACGGGCATTGCTGAACACAACAGTTTTACCAGATGGTTGTACTTTCAATGTCATGGCGGATAAAGAAGGAGCACCATCTAAAAGAAAAAGAACAGAAGAACAGAAGAAGGCTAAACGGGACAGTGATAGGGCTCGAGCCCAAATGCGTGTAAACCTCGGTCGGGCATTCACCAAGTGGAGAGAGCTGAGAGATTTGAAAGGTTTTTAAACTGATCCCGAGTTGGCCCTTTTCCTAATTGACAAGTATGTAATTTTTGTTTTTATTTAGAGAATATACTGCAACTTGTTAGACGTTGTTTCTCTTCAATATATGACGACATGGAAGTTATAAGCAAGCTAAATAACATTAGCTGATGTGAACTGCTTTGTCTAGTAATGTTACAACAAACGCTACAAAATTATCTGTCACTGTGACCATGAACACATATATACAGCAGCAGTTGTCCTCAGTTTATAAGAAATTCAGAGCTACACCAGAGCATTTATGATTTTCCTCTCTCTCTACAAAACAAATGCATGCAGTAATTGCCGGTTACAGTCGAGATTTTACGAATGAAGCCGAAGGCTGCAGTCGGAATTTTACGACACCAGGCTGTGGGTGTCATACCGCTGTCTGTCAGGTATTGTCCCCCCTCTATTAAATATGAAACTAGGGATGTCCCGATCCGATATTTGGATTGGTATCGGCCGCCGATATTAGCAAAAAACGTGCATTGGCATCGGATCGGACTGCATGGAAAAATGCTGATCCCAGAACTCCAATCCAGTTTTTCATGGAATCCGATCCAGGTCTTCTGGCCAGCCCAGCGCTCCATATTCAAGCAGTCCATTCCAGTGATCCGCTCCAGCACTTACTATCAATCCACCAGGCCAGCATGCTGACACACACTGAGGGAAGGGTAGGAAGAGTAGCGGTCAATTTAGTTAACTGACTATTTGTTTTCTGCTCTGGTTTTTTGAGAGTGATATTTTTTATTTGGTTTACACTCTTACTGTTTAAGTAAAGAGCACTGATGGCATTGTTTTGGGCACAGTTAGTGAAATTGGAGCCATGGATGGACTATTGCTTGTTTAAACAGTTGTACAATATTGTGTGTGGTTTTTTGTCTCCTCTGTTGGTCCCAGGAAACAGCAGCACCAGGCTGGCACTGACACTACAAAAATAACTGAAAAGGAAAGGATGCATTGTTTGTTAAATGTTAACAATGTTTTGTGGTGTTAATCTATTTTTTATTTATTAGGGGACCAAAGCACAAGTGTGTGGAGTCTTGCTGCTATTTTAATTTCAATGTTATACATTTTAAAGATTTCTTGTGTTGATTTATTTTCTATTTAGCAGAAAATCCAAAAAGCAGCCAAAGCAAACCAGCTATATTTTTTATTTAATGTTAATGTTCAAGTTTAAAGTTTGTTTATTTAACCCTGTTAACAATAAAGGGGTCAGTTTCTCACACCAACTGTTGTGGATCATTCTAACTAACCCGATTAAGTAGTTGTTCTTGTTAGAGTAATATCGCTTGATCAAACCTTTTCTAACATGACTGACAACAAAATAAGTGAATATGTATAATACGCGCTTGGATTGGATTGGTATCTGTATCGGCCAAAACTCAAGGCTGTAATATCAGTATTGGATCGGAAGTGAAAAAGCTGGATCGGGACATCCCTATATGAAAGGAAGCTAAAAAAAAATCACAGGACATGTCTGTTCTGGTGATACAAGTCAGCGGTCTTGAAATGTGTGTTTCTCTTCTATAATACGCATTCTGCATCTCGGAGGCGACATCTTTCCACATACGGGCTTCCTTCGCCTTTCAAACGGTGCAGAGCTCCATGGGAAACAGAAGGAGAGACACAACCCGAGGGGGAACCAAGATCTGACACAACACCGGAGGGAGAAGCAGGTCTGTGGAGCTGTGTGCCGGATGAAAAAACAAGCACGTTGCACCGAATGCGCGCCACTACGGCATTGCTTTGGGTTGTGAGTGCGCATGATGCGCGTCTACATTAAAAGTAATGGGTTTGTGTGTGCAAAAGACGCTATATCTGAATGCCCCCCATGCACACACACACGCTTTAACCAAGGTAGCGGCCAAAATCACCCAGGCGGCCCACCTTTGTCTTAGATAAGCAGGGAAAACCCTACATATATGTGAGAAAAGGAATGTGTTAATGCTGGTATGTTCCCCATATATATTTATCAAATGTAGCTTTGGGACGATATCGGGGAACAGGTACATATATTTATTTTCTTGGTTTATTTTTATTATGAATATGGGTAACACGTTTGGCATGACTGACTCAGGCAGCTCTATGAGTATTTAAGATGGTGACTTTCTCTAATTTATTAGAAGTCTTAGGAAGAGCCGCAGGCTTGAAACATCACTCTGCATTACAATCCTTCTATACAAAAGCTACTTGGTGTGCAGACTTAATTGTTTTCTACTTTTCCACAAAGAAGCAACAAATTCTAAAACAAGGACGCTTCGCACACATCTTCTCCACAGCAGCAGAGAAGATCAGCACAAACCAAAATTAGTGTCACCAATGCAGTATCTGACCAAATGTCTCTCCTTTTGTTCGGAGTTATGACGTTGAGTAATGGCCTGAAAAGTGTTTTTGCAGAACATTTTGATGTCAAAGTTAAATTAACGTTTGATCTTTTGGATTTAAAATGTCGTCACATCATCACTTTATCCTAGCAGACATTTGTTTGTGTGAAATTTTGTCATATTTAGCACATGAATTCTTGAGTTATGGTAAAAAACATGTTTTTAAGGTCACAAAATGACCACCAAATTCTATCAGTTTATTCTTGAATCCAAATGGACATCGGTGTCAAAATAGAGGAAATTCCCTCAAGGTCTTCTTGAGATATCACGTTCATGAGAATGAGATGGACAAGAACACAGTGACCTTGAGCTTTGACATATGAACACCAAAATATAATTATGTCCTCCCTGAGTCTAAGTGGACATCTGTGCCAAATTATTATACTATTATTACAATTAGGAAATTCCCTTAAGATGTTCTTGATATATCGCAATTATGATAATGTAAATGTCCCTGTGACAAAACTGTAAAGACTCTGGTGAAAACTCAGAGTCAAATGCATAGAACACACAGGAGGCAGAGTAGGGTTAAAAAAAAAAAAAAAGCACAGTCTTCACTTCTTTCCAAAAGACGGTAATTCACAAACAAGGAGTTCAAAAAACAGACAGGGAGTAGGCAAAAAAATCCTTGAATCCAAAACAGGCAAAGTTAAAAAAAAATCCAGGGAACCAAACACAAAGATTGCAGGAAGGAACAAAGACAATCTGGATGGCTAAGAGGATAACCGGGCAGGTGAGTAAGCATCAGGTGTGGTTGTTGAAAGGTGGGAAAACACAGGAATCTGCAACAACACAACAGGTAAGTACCTCAAAATAAAACAGGAAATATAACAAAATCCAATATGTTACAGACAGATAGACAGAGGATGGATGGACAACCCGAAAACATAATGCTTCAGGCCACAGCTGTCCCCGACACAGAGGCTTAAGAGCATGGTAATAATATAATAATATTATAATCATTACACAATACCATACAATATGATATAATAACAACCATTATGAAAATTAACATTACAGTTGTAACACATTGAGGAGCAAGGTCAGAGAGGCGAGTAAAAACTGCCCCATATCTGTCAGACAAAAACAAGCTTACCTTAAATCAAGATTTTTCATCTAACTTAGATGTCACTTTTTGCAGTGTACAGCTGGCGGGTAAAAGAGAACCTGATTCAATCTGGATATTATACAACACGGAGCACCATCAGGTTCTGTTCATGTTGGTGCTGATCCGGAGCGCATCAGCAGACTTTAGAGGATTGTGCCTATGATGTCTTGTGAGATAGCAGACACTGAATAGTTTAATAATGCAGGCATTTTGAGGAAGATGCTCTGCCATCAGATGGTGTTACCACAGAAGACGGCTAGCTCTGATGAGATCCTACAAAAACGTGTCCCCACATTTTCGGAGCAAACGTGCCACGAGTCATCAAGACAGAAAAAGAAATAGTTTTCAACCAACAAAATGATGAAAACAATGGCACGTTCCTGTGACAAATTCAAATGTTGCTCACAAAAGAAATATATCACTCCTGAGACCAACCCTTCGAGGTGGACAAGGGAGTGGTTGTTTGGTCTGCACCAGACTTTGACTTCGGCATTCACACCAACCTACATGAACCGCACTAAGGGAGTAAAAGCTCCAGGTTCTGTCTCAGCGTCCATTTCTAGCCAGCGCTTCAGAGGCAGAAATATTCTCATTGGTTTTATTGCACCTCAGCGGGGGAGCTGAGGAATCACAGTTTCTTAAAGTGCAAATTAAGCAAACTTGCATGGGATAAAAGGAACTCTGGTCTGAGAGTAAAGAAGAAAATACATTTAAAAAGACATTAATTTTGCCAACGCTGCAGCTTCAGTGGTGCAGTGTGAAGACTAAACAGTAGCTTCAGGAGGGGTGACCATTATTTATTAACTTTCCCTACCCACTACTTTTGTCCTCTTCCGTCTTCCCACTCTCCCTTTACCTTCATGCCTCCATCTTTACCCACCGCCCTCTCTAACACCCGCCTTACTTTCTGCTCCTTCCAATCCTTCTCCCTGTTGCCCTCATTACTTCATCTCAGAACTCTTGCTCTTTCTGTACAACTTACTCTCCCAGAGTCACCACCATCTATCTTTTCTTGGCCCATAGCTGTTCCCACCTCTCTGCCTTCCATTTTCACCACGCAACCACACCTCTTCCTCATCCTCAGCTTCACCCATTCGTCTCCAACACAGCTTTTTTCCTTCAAACCTCCAGTCCACTTCTCTCCCCAGCCATGATCCACTTTTGTGTAGTGCTCTGATTACTTTGCCACCAATTTTCCTCACCCACCCAAATATCTTTCATTCCCTTCTTCTGCTTATTCATCCCCCCCATTTCTCTCTCCCTTTTCTCTTCATGATCTGGGTCATCCGCCCCTACACTTTTCTTTTTGTGCGACAGAAAGGCAGAGAGACAGACAAATACACACACACACACACACACACACACACACACACAAATAATTCTGTCTTCTACTTTAATTCACACTTTAAAGCACTTTCCATCAATATGCAGCAAAGGATCAGGGCCATTACACCAATGCATCAAATCCCGATAATCATTTCTTTTCTTACAAAGGTAAAAGCAGAGCAAACATAATTGTGGACTGTGGGATTGAAAACCTTGAAAAGAAAATAAAGCCTGATACACTGCTGAAGGCTGAAAAAAATCTGTAATGCAAAAAGTCTTTGGGCAGACTAAACTGCTCAAAAACATGAATGGCCCACACTCTGAAGTCCACCTGTGTTCCAGTGGCCACCGTGTCTGAAGATTACAAAATGTAATCTTCTTTAAAAATTATGAATAGATAAATACTAGTCCACACTAGGGATGTCACGATTATAGATTTTCTTGGTACGGTTATTGTCAGAGAAATAATCACGGTTTTATGATTATCACAATTATTATGCATTAATTAATTTCACACTATAAATGTGTAAAATCACATGAACACATAGATCTTTAAGTTTCATTTATTTCACATAACAAAAATAATATAGCAACAAAGGTTTATTTTTTGTTTAAATTACAATTTCATGTCTGATGAATGGCCTGGGCCCGAAACGTTACATGTGGTGATATTCACATTAAATCTTTGGAGCAGTATCTAGTGTGCGGACTCACTTTACTACATGCCTCTTTGTGGTCGTGGTCCAGCACCTAGTCTAAGTTTTTCTAGGATGTGCATGTCTTTTTGTTCTCTTTAAATTACAATTACACAAATAAATTGAGAGCATATCTTGTGCAGTGTTAATAATAAATGAAACGGACATCGTGCTGGAAGGACAAGTCCAACATTTACTCAACACAGATGGGAAGAAGCAAAAGGAGGTAATACTAATGCTAAATGTTCACTGACTGAGGACCTTGAGAAGACATTATGTATATCTTCCACATTGTACACTGACACTGAAACAGTCTGACGACTAAAAAAATGATTTGACCTCATGCTGTGTGCACACAAACTGCAAAACTATCCATCAAAAAAGTTTCTGAGACGTGCTTTAGCTTGTCACGTTGCACTGTAAGCCCAACTCGTATCATACCACTATGCCATTAATGGGTCCATGTCACTGGTCCGACAGCCCATTGGTCCGACGGTCCACGGTGCTGAACGGCTCCCGGCAGGAGAATTTCTGCCTTGATGGTGCGCCGCGACCGGCTCTGGGTCAGCTGGGAAAGGCTTGAGGCGGAGCGGGCTCACGGCTTATGTGTTTGTGACTTTCTTTTTCATTTTAACCCACACCATGATCTTTTCCTGACCCTAACCAAGCAGTTTTTGTGCCTAAACCTAACCAGACCTTAACCACAGGGCATCGTGATGATTTTGGAACGGACTTCGGAACAATGGGTTTAATATGGTCGGAACAACGGGATGTCGAACCAATGGGCTGTCGGACCAATGGGCAGTTCCCGCCATTAATTGCAAATGACACGCTAACATATAATTTTTAATTCAATGTTATAATAGATAAATCGAGATTGATGTATTTTAACCCAGTTATTGTGCATTTACCTTTACTTGCGAATGTAAAGCTGGGTGGTTGTCCCGCAGGTGTATCATGTTGCTCGTGTTTGATCCTTTGGCCGCGACTTTTTTGCGGCATGTTTTACAAACTGGAAAGTCGTTGTCAATAATGACCCCTTGGTCATTTTGCGATAGCCATAATGATCCCACACGGCTGACTTTATCCCTTTTTTGTGGGGGACTAAGTCTTCATCCATACTTCATCACTCGGAGACGCCTATTCAGCTGTACCGCTTGTGTAACTTTGTTTTCGTTCCATGCGACTGCGAGTGGTGCTGATCTGCCTACTGTATATGGTTCTGTGTCCCGGCATAATCTTTGGAGAGTGACAGTGTTGAGGAATATTTACGAATAATTAACCATGGTGTTTAAAATTGCTGTTAATACTGAAATCAAGTAATCGTGACATCCCTAGTCCATACCCATTGGTAGCTTTGTCACCTTCTACCTATGCCAATCCTCAATGCCTATGTGCAGTTTCACATAGATTGACCACGTCAGTGAGTAGAAAAACGTGGGACAGACAGAATGACTGACAGAATGACACACTGACATTTTCTGTGATTATGTACAGCATACCATACCATGACTTAGTCATACTGTACCAAAAATTTGAAAAAAAAAAACAAAACAAAAAAAACAAACAAACAAACATTTCTGTTGTTATAGCGCCACTCAGTTGCCAATTAGAGTTAAATTTCTCCAGTCACCTTGAGGCGTCCTGTTCTACATATCTACCAAGTTTAGTAAAAATCGATATGGCGGTTAGGCCTAGATAAGAAATTAGCTCTCTAGTGCCCCCATTTTGTTTGATGATCAATAATGGAGGGGTCCCCTCAGATTATGTGTGGTCATATGCCTACAAAGTTGCGCGGTGATCGGTGAAACCCTTGAGATGTTATACACCTTTATGTGATGAGCCACGCCCTCCACAATATTCATTGCCTTATAGAAGCTCAGTTTTAGTAAGTTTTCCAACTTTTGCCAAGAGGGAACTTTAGATATTGGTCCCTAGATTATGTTCACAGAGTTTCATGCAGATCGGTCAGGCTCTACATTCAGTGAACGTAGAGTCTGTAGGCAAACCCCGGAGATCTTGCCTCCAGAAGAAGAACGGGAGAGCCCTGGTTTCCGGTTGTAGGCTGTTTGCAGTCCGCGTGATACTGACCAATCGAGTTTGAGCTGGCTGCAGTTGTTGCCAGGTTAAACGGTCCATGCCGTGAACTAACAAGGCGGAACATAATTGCCGTCACTGCAAACTCTGAATCCATCGCAATGGTTCAGCATATTTACTTGTATATAAACGGAAATTCGCCTCCTCCGCCCAAATCAAACCGAAATGCCAAAAAATTTGGGGTCTGCCCCCACAGGCTGTATCACCATCTGCCGGAATTCAGACACCGAATACAGCCGATGGGTTCCGAGAATGTAATCCCTGTAAACAAATGGGAAGCTTAAATTTAACTTGATAACCCAAACATAAACTTTAGTCTGTAAATGTCATACAAAAAATTATAATTGGTTTCTATCAGTCTTCAAAAACTTCTTTCCAGAACCTATTTTTGACGAGCAAAGTAGTAACCAAAACGTTGCATTTACTGTATAAATCTGAAGTTACAAGAGTGAAGGCATTAAAACTGCTGTAGTTCACCATGAAGATATGTGGGAAATAGAAAATAAAAGTTCGATTTAAGGACTTATTGACCCACTGTGCATCTGACTGGCTATTAATCACTTGGGTTATGCTGCCTGAGCTGCTTGAAGAGCACACAAGGTCATGGTTGTGGCCTTATGGATTTCTAAAGAACATTCCCAACGTTCCCAATTACTTTTGCTGACGACTTCACTTAACTTCTGGAGTGTTGACATAATTATATAACCATGACTGCCTGGTTATCAAGAGGCATTATAGCATCAAAAGAAAAATCATCTTTATGTTCTGTTTATCAGTTTCTCTAAAACATTCCTCAGAATTAAAAGTAGAGCATTTCTTTTCAATGTGATGTCTGTCCAAACTTCAACTAGTTTGCAAAGTTTATTAAAGTAGAAATATATCTTGCCTCATAGCCTCACTTAGAAACGAGTTGAGATGGTGACAAGAGCAACTGAGCATTTAAGGTCGCCTGACAACAAGACACCCCAAGCAATGGAAGTGTAGTCACTCTCAGTTGCCTAAGTCAATCTACCCACTAAATCTAAGAGTCAATAGCTACAGTTGTAAAATAAAAATTGTGTCAGCAAAAGAACACAAACATGAGCATGCAATGTACATTTTCCAACCAAGGACAAATAAACAAAATGTCCCATTCTAGGGTGATTGCACCAGTGGGACTGTTATTTTAGTTCGCTCTGCATTTACAGCATAAACAGTCTTACGTGCACAGAGTAGCAATCTCTCCAAGACACATGCACATCTATTAAGTGTAACCACAGCTTTGTTACGGAAGTAACCTTTCAAAGGGTTGTCCCCTGCGACAAGGGCAGCTTCATATAAGATTTTAAAGTGTCACAGTGGGCACTTTTCACCTGCCATACCTGCCACTTTCTCAGTTAAGTAAATTTCCACTGACCACGCCTCTCCACCACACCTCCCTGCCAGCCTATCACCTGTCCACACATTTCCCGCTCCTGCCAGTCCACCACACCCACCTCAACAAGCTAATGACTCTCACCTGTGGATCATTATCTACTGCCAATATGAAGACTCCTGCTTCACAGAATCTCCTTGCCAGATTGTTCTTTGTTATTCAATGCAAGAATTTCCAGCATTTATTCCCAGACTGCTTCCTTGTTGTAGACCTAGCCTGTCTGCCTTCTGTCTACTCCTTCATAGTACCCTTGCACACATTTGAATTGTCTGCCATTTATGTGCATCCAGCAGATGCCACTGACTCACCTGTGTTCTGTTTCAGTGTGCCACACCAAGCATTTGGGACTGAACCTCTGTCTTGGAAGGTTCCAAGCCAGCACATTGACTTTCACTGTTTTTCACCTGCCTGTTCACCCTGTATTTGACAAGTGGATTCATTAAGAACTATCACAAACTGTCCATCTGTCCTAAGTGCTGCTATTGGGTTCAGACCACATCCGTGACATGAAGTGACAGGAAAAAACAGCTTGATTCCAAAACAAAAGGTCATACATAAGTTATAACTTGCTGTGGATGCGTTTATCTGATCCTTCAACCATTTAATAATCTGTATGAGTGAGGGAGCAGCATGAGTGAGTCCGAACATTCCATGTAAAAGACAATGGTTCCTACACAGCTATGATTTGGGGTTTGTATTAAAAAGCCTCACATGATGAACAGTAAAGATTCTGGGCTTTGCTGAAAACACTCGTTTAAGCCTCATAAGCCCGCCCCTGGCGCCACCTATCCTGGAGGAAGACGTGCACTGATTTGCTTGTAGTATAAAAAAACAAGACACATTGTAGAAATATGAGATTGGTGATCTGGCCTTTGAAGAATCATTGGCTTGTGGCTGAATGTAAACAAAAGTGTATCACATCTCATCTAGATGTACATGGGACCTTAGTTAATAACTAATTAAATATTGTGATACAACTACAGACACTAAAGGTCCAATTCAAAAACTAGAAACTACTTTTAAATCATGATTATTGTTGATTTTTAAAAGGTAAGAAGACAAGACATTACCCAAGGACAGTCATAATTTTATAACAATAAATTTGATTCAAAAAACATGAGAATTTAAATTGGACCATTGGGTGCAAGTGTTTGCATGTGAGTGTTTTGCGTGGAAATGCATGTATTAATGTGTGTGTCTGTGTGTGTATCCAGACGGTGAAAATGAGAGAGACCAAGAGAATGTCTGTAAAAGACTTCTTTTTGAAATGGATGAATATTACTTCAGAGGGTTGTAATGATTTTTCCCTTGTGTGTTATGCAATGTTTACTATAGCTGAATAGGAAAAGAGGAAAAAAACCTTTACTTACTCTTGAAAACATTTTTCTTTTCAGTTTTGCTTAAATTAGTTTTCACTATTAGGATGTTACCAGCACTCAGAGCTATTTGTTTTCTCTTGCAGCAAAACATAGTTTAATTCTTATGCAAACAAATATCTCTTTCTCAAGGACACCTTAACCACACAGAACATTTTTATTGTAGATCGTCAACACGACTCACAGCACAATGGCACTGGAAGTATTGAGGTGCAGTGAGGAGGCGGCTGGGACAGATGCATACATTGACAGACAGCTATCCTGATGTTGTCTGTCAATTCAGATGACTCTTTACAAAGAAGTATTCATCCTTGCTGAGGGTTTTAAAACAACCTTAAAGGTTGGCTTTAAAACTTTTATGTGTTAACTTTTATGCAAAAGCACCAAAAATTAATGGAATAAAACCTTGACTTAATTCCAGTCAAAGAGAGCTCAACTGCATTATTCTGTCTTTGTGGCATCTGCAGTATGTTTGCGTATAAAGGGAGTAACACCTTCAGAAATCTGCCTCGTTTATCATCCAAAATTATTTTTCAGTCTCGATCATAACCACCCATGTCAGTATCTGGTGTGGCTCAGGTGTGGTTTGTGTATAAAACACCCGAGCCATAGGAACAGTGGAAGGTTAAATTGTGACAATGTCACTAAAATAAGCTTTGTCTTTTCAAGTCTCAGATACAGACTGTAAAAGTAATGGATGTAGCTAGCATGACGTGTCCCATTGGGTTTTGAAGCCTCAAATTTGGCATTATGGGCTGGTGCTGTGGAGGAGTAGGGACTGATCTGACTGAGAAGCCGAAGACACCATCAGCAGACAACCTATCATTCAAAGCAGCCACACCAGTAATTATGCATAACTTTAAGCCTTAATAAAATGGAAATCAGTCAGTTATAAAGAAAGAAAGAAATTCAACCCCTGTACAGTTTTCACAAATGGGGAAATTAACTACAGAGACCAAAACCGTTTTTGCCATGGCTGCCATTGCCAGGCTGTAAACATGTTTATTTCAGCTGTAAAGTTGGGTACTTTAATATGGATGTCTATGGAAATTGACTGCTTTCTGGAGCCAGCCTCTTGTGGCCGTTCAAAGAGCTGCAGGTTTTTTTGCACTTCCGTGTTGGCTTAATTTTTCAGCCCCGGATGTCACTGCTTGGTTTCAATTATTATTATCACCTTGGGTGTATGCCTTCGTCAACCAGTTAGGCTGCAGTTACAGTTTACATCTGTGTCTGTCAAGTCTCATATTTAGCCATGACAGTTGACAGTGCTTCAAATATGGATGTTGTTGCAAAGAAGCTACAAATTTTAAAATGTGAATGCTTCACACACGTCTTCCCCCGAGCAGCACAGAAGATCTATACAATCAGCACAGTTTCAGCATCATGAATTCAGTATCTGACCAAATGTCTCCCCTTCTGTTCCTGAGTTATGCTGAATACATGTTTTTGCAGAAAATAACAATGTCACAGTGAAGCTGACCTTTGACCTTTTGGATATAGAATGTTATCACTTCATCATTACATCCTATTAGACATTTGAGTGAAATTTGTTATAATTAGCGTAAGAATTCTCAAGTTATGGCCAAAAACATGTATTGTGAGGTCACACTGACCCACTGACCACCAAATTCTGATCAGCGTGTTCTCCAGTCCAAGTGAATGTTTGTGCCACACTTGAAGAAATTCCCTCAAGGTGTTCATGTGATATTACATTCACGAGAATGAGACAGATGCAAGGTCACACTGACCTTCACCTACAACCTATTTCCACCAAACTCTAATCAGTTTATCCTTGAGCTTAAGTGATCATTTGTGCCAAATTTGAAAAAAAATCCCAAGGTGTTCTTGAAATATCATGTCCACAAGAATAAGACAGACAAGGTCACAGTAACCTTTGACCCTAGATCAACAAAATTGAATTATCCTCCAAGTGGATGTTTAAGCCATATTTGAAGAAATTCCCTCAAGGTTTTGTTGAGATATGGTGTTTACAAGATGTATGGACAGACAGATGCACGGACATCTGGACTATCTGAAAAAACAATGCCTCCATAAAAAGGAGAAACATTATAGGCATTAATTTTCAGGTTTAAAGAATGACAGAGTTGGCCTGGAGGGAAAGAACAGATGTAAAACCTCAATTGATCAATATAGCCTACATTCTCTAAGACTGGTGCAACATTACAACCATCCAATTTGAGAAAATGTGTGCAATGAATGCTGCCATGGCTCAGAGAGTATACACTGCACACACCTGTAACCATAGAAATCTTGAGATTTAAACCCACTAACAGCCCTGAACCCTCTCAAAACTTTTTTTAAGAAAAAAAGTGAAACTTAGCTAAAATATTATTGAGTTTTCATTCAGACTGTTTGTATTGGCTCCATTGTTAATATCCTGAGGGAAATATGCAGATGTTGTGCAGAATCAGAGTGTATACATTTATGAATAGTTACAAGAACACTTTGTTAAGAAAATAATTTGAAAATGTATCGCACAAGAAGTACTTCTTACCCTAAATTAAAGCAGTGTGTTCCAGCTATGCAGATCGCTGTTCCCCTTTCCTGAGAAGTTTGTTGCTATGCCAACTACTGACAATAAAGTGGCTGAAACATTTCTGAATCATCTGTTTGTATTATGGCACTGTACACTCCATTATGCTGAAAGAGACTGACGGCACATTCCCAAGGCCATATTACTTAAGGATGGCTCTCAGTGCAAATGAGTAATGATTTTGTCACAAACACAAACAAACAGTCTCAGATATTGCTGGTATCAAAAAAATGTATTTCACATAGTGTGTAACAGTGTACACACTAAAAGCAAGAGTTGAGAAACTTCAGTGTTACGTTGCCTCAGTACATACTGAGCCTGGACATCTAAATACAAAATAAACATTAATTTTTACTGTTGGGCATTTCACATCTTTTAGACAAAAAGTATGGAGGCCCTGAGAGCTCAAAGCACTGCAAATTAGGAAAATGCAGATATACACAACACAAGCAAGTAAAGAAACATCTTCACCAACCTGACGAATCATGTGCAAAGGGGCTGGGCGACAGGGCCAAAAATGTTATCATGATATAAAAATTTCATATCAGGCAATACTTATCGCGATAAATGTCAAATCGTTATTTCTTTCAAGGCTGATTTTTGTTCCTGAAGTGAAGGTTAAAGACACTGGACAATCAATTGTGGTTTAACACTGCCAAGCAGTGGAGCTTTTAAAAAATCTGGGTAGTAGTTTCAAAATGAGTATAATCAAAATAATGTCAATATGGAAAAATAAATAGAAAAAGAAATATTAATTCTGGTCAGTGGCACTTCAAACACTTTGCACAAAAAGTTTAAAAACATTTTGTAAGAGTTTTAGCTGACAATGTAAACAATACAAGAGACAAAAGTCTCAACTGTCGTCAGTATTTCCAAAAGTTTAAAGTGCAAAGTGTGGAATTCTCAATCAAACCAATAACAAAAGACAGACTTTGACAATGTTGTGAAGTAGCATAGGATCATCCATTACTAAACAACCACAATCACGAATGAAAATCTATCTGACGTGACCGCTGCATCAGAGCCGAAGGAGCACGTTTTAAAATGCATTTATTTTATCAATTAGTTATTAACTTTTACTATTTTTAGCAACTTGCCCGATCGGGCAAGTGAGTTGTTAGTTTTCATGCCCGACCTTGAGTTTTACTTGCCCCGGGCAATCGGGCAACCGTATTGTTGAGCCCTGTACTGTTACGGACAGTGTGTAAATGACCATCAACAGTCTGCTGTTACGCACAGTCAAACACGCCGCTCGCACAGCAGCGCAGCACGACATGTTGCATTCAGGCGTTGTCACGTAAATGACAAATTCCAGCATGTGAATAGGCCACTGCACAACACAGCAGCTCGTCATGTGGGCCAAAACCAAGCAAAATTGCTCAGTTTTTCATTTTTATTATATAGTTTGTTATGGAGTCCGTGATTTCCCTGTGTCTCTTTGAGGTCTTGTCGTATGGTGTGACACTTGCAAATGTTTCCGTAATTGTGCTTTGTTGTTGTTTTATAAGGCTCTGGTGGCTTTCAGTTGTCTCTTTGTCTTACTCGTTACTCGGCTTGGCTTTCTCTCGCATGCATTCTTCCTACTTTTCCCTGTGCTGTCTCAAGTGCTGATATAGATTGGTCATGTTGCCGCGGGACATGGTGACTTTAACTTTTAAAGTTTACACAGCAAGTCTTTCTGTTCAAGGTCACCATACCTGAATCCAAAGCATCGCCATATAATAGGTGTTGGGTTATTTTTCGCCATCAACTCAGCCTGTTCTTGGTCGTGCTCATGCTCTTCTTCAGCATCCATGTTTGTCACAGCTGTACGCCGGGTGGTCACCTGACCATATGTGCTGCACACATCAGGATAGATTGTGGGCGTAATGTCAACACACTCCACACACTACAGGAGAGGCAGTCACGTTCACAGGCACACACGTTAACATTTATTTACATTAAATTGCAAATTGCAGCCTTTTATGCAGTTATGTAATCGCACAGCCTGACATCACGATTGCGACTGCGATTAGATTAATCATGCAGCACTAGTCTGCAGTGCGCTGAGCTCTCAGCGCCACTGAAACAAGAGTGCCTAGGATGCTGTATGTTGTACAATGAAAATAACAGTCATAACAAATGAACTGGAAATGATTTAAGTATTTCAATCAATACCAAAAAACAAGTGTTAGCTCTAAAACCAACTACAAGTAGTCATACTTAAATCAAAGTGCAGAAGTGGATCTTTTAAACTGCAAACAAAAACTAAGTTGGCAAAGAAGGTGAGAGCTTTTGTTAGCATCTGACTCAGAGCCTGTGACTAATTCCTAAGAGCAGTACATACCAGTGGTGATGGGCACATAGCTTCCAAAAAAAAAGAAAAAAAAAAGAAAAAAAGAAAAGTCTCAGAAGAGAAGATCTGTTAATTTATTTTTTGCCAACACTAGTTAGATCAACAGCTATTCTTTATTCTCTATTATTCAGGATCCCCATTAGATGTTACCACAGAAACATGTACTCTTCCTGGAGTCCACACAAAATGCAAAAAATAGACAAGACATTAAATTATCACATTATAAATAATCCACAGCATCAATGACACTGAATGAAGCAAAGACAAGAGACAGCAGTAATTATCTCACATTGACAGTGTCACCGCATCAGTAAATAATCAAAACCATAAACCAGCCATCAATTGGTAATGCCAGCAAAAAAACATATCATCTTCAGACATTAACCTGACCAGTCACTTCAGGCAAACAACCTACATGTGTCCACTATTACAAAGCACTTACAGTTTTAATTTTGTTGATGAAAACTATGACCTTTTTTCCATGACAAAACAAGATGATGACGAGCTAAAACTAGATCTCGATAATAAAAACTAAGACATCAAGTCATTTTTGTTGACTGGGCACAACAGGACGAAAGTGTTAATGGGGGACTATCAGACATTGAAAGCTGAGAATGGCCATGTTTGGTATTATTTTCAAATGCTGCATGAGCAACAGGCTGGTGAACTTCAATGAATAGTCTTTGCCAGGATGTTTAGCTAGACAGCAGAAATTTTCCATTCATCCCACATTGTCACCACACCTACCTGCCAGCCTATCACCACACACTGCCCACTCCTGCCAGTCCACCACACCCACCCCTAATGCCTCTCATCATATTTTTAAGGACTAAACTACATAACAGTGTAATAATGTCATGATAATAAAACACTGAGAAGGGACATTTTGTTGCCTAATGAGTACTTTTACTTTTGACCATTTGATCGTTCGTGTATTATTCACTCACCCCGTGTTACTGTGAACTCTTGTTTTTCTCAAATGCCTCAACGATTAACAGAGAATCCCAAAAAAGGTTAAATTCTTCAGGAACTTAAGTAAACAGGGTCTGTATTTAACAACAGCAAAACTAAATCAAAACATCCATCAACAAACACAACTCATGCAGTATAATACAAGTCCCATTTATTCAGTTGTATGCTCAGTTCTTCCCAAACGTGCATTTTCCCTAAAACGTACACTGATTTAAAACACGTCAGCACCAACAGTCTCAATCATGGCCGAGTAGCACCTGGGCACACACCTGCGTTTGAACTCTGCTCAAGTGTACTCTCGCCACCAGACAATCAGAGATCTCCACCTTCTGATAGTCTGGGGACTTTCGCCAGTGTTTAACACACCGGCGAAAACGGCCAGCATTCGCCTCTTGCATTTTTGAAAAGGACACGCCTTCTCGGAAATGTGCGCTCCCCCTTTTCTCGTCCGCAAGGAAACAAACACACAGAGAGCTTGAAAATGGATGCCGAGAGATTAAACTCCATTTTATCAAACGTGTGCTCATCAGTGAAGAAAATATTTTTCCCAGAGGATGTCTTAGTTACAACATGATTGAGCTAACTGGAGTAGTTTCATGTCGTATCCGACAACGGGAGGCTTTTAACAGATGACGTCCTGATGTTAGCTTTGCTGCTGCTGTTAGCTGTCAGCTGCAGCCACTGATGCTTTCTAGACATAATGATTTCCCAAAACTGAATAAATACCACACATAGCAACACAAAACTGCTTTGCTAGCTCAATCATGTTGTAACTAAGATATCCGCTGGAAAAGATATTTTTTTCACGGACCGTTTGAGTTATTACCTATTACAGACACCGCTAATGGCTAAGAAATAGTAATGTTTGTTCAATCATTGTGTTTACAGACTTTACAAACATCGGATTAGTCCAAATGGTGATACAGTGATATGAAAAATGTGATATATAGGCTATATATAGCTAAAAGCTCTGCTGGTTTTCTACCCGGAAGTATTTGTAAACAACAAGGCGATTCCCTCTGTAGTCCGGCCGGACAGATGAGTCATGGCCTTGTAAAAGATTATGTTTGTTTCTTTTAGTTGGTGAGAATGTGTCGCCGCAAACGCGACAAACATCCACTAACTTTGACGGCGTTTTCTGCAAGCGCGGCTGAGCCATTTTGTACCGCTACACGTGTTTCTAGTGGGACTATGTTTACAAGCACAAGAGTTCAGCGAGCCACCGAAGGACCGCCCTGCATATTTACTATTGGTTCTGCAACGTAGGGGAGAAAGTCATCAGTCTTTAGTTAAGCAAAGCATCTAAAGACTGACTTGTGAGTCTAGCTCAAGTGAAACTCAAAGGCCTGTGCATATCCAGGATGCAAGCACATGTTTTTGAAAAGCACTGAGTATACAACTAGATAAATGAGAGTTGGATTGTGTGAGAGTTTGTATATATTGTATATATATATATCTTGATATAATTTTGCTGTTGTTAAACGCATTCCTCAATTACTTCAATTCATGAGGAATGCTTGCTTTTTTGGGGTTATCCATTCACTGCGGAAGCATGCACGAAAAACAAAGTTTTCTTCACAAGTGAGTAATTGATATACAGATGGTCTTTTTGCAAGTAAAGTATGTTTTGTTGCTCATACTGCCACACTTCTACATAAGTAAAATTTTAAATGCCAGACTTCAGTTTTAATGGACCTTTACTACAGTGTGGTAAGACTTTACCAGTACTTCAGTAAAACTACAAGTGTTAAAATGTACTTACAATATCAAATATATCATATATATCATATTATTTGAATATAATGACAGGGGTATGAACACACATGCAGCATTTTAATGTTAGCGCTGGTGGAGACAGAGCATGTTTTAGTACTTTATGTACTGTTAGCCAATTTTCTGTATAACTGTCATATTATATATATTGATCACATCTAGGTTTTGTAAAACCTTTATGTGATCAATAACTCCAGGTGTCAGAAAAATGGAATGAAGTAAAAAGTACAGTATTTCCTTTCTGAGATGTAATGTTGTGAAACAGAAAATGTACTCAAGCAAGTACAGGTATGTCAAAATTGTATTTAAGCACAAAACAATAACTCTCTATTGTGTCTCATCCAAACTGGCTGATTCTTTTCTGGATTTTAAGAACAAAACATTAGAGAAGATTCAGTCATCAATCCAGACACCTATCAGACTGAGCAGTCAACCCAGCAGTCCCAGTCAGTTCTGTGTCTGAAGTTCAGTATAACTTTCTTCCTCTTTGTGTGGCTTGCCATCATGTATTCTACATCTTGTGTTATCTCACCACATGCAGCTGCTCACGGCGGCTGCTCCCTGCTACGAACAGACATTCACCGAGGGGTACTTCGGGGTGAGCGCCAGAGAATTAGCCTTTGCGAATATGCATAAAATCACTTCAATAGACAGAAAGGGAAAGAGGGAGGGAGACAAAGACATTATCTGCGTAGCTGGCATAGATTTCCTCGGATAAGACCGACTGTAGACTTTTGTTTGAAGGTTTAGACTGTGGGTGTTTGGGGAAGCAATCATACCAATTACTGTGTGTGTGTGTCTTTGTGTGTGTGTGTTATAATGAACCCGTTTGTCTTAAATCTTTTGCTCGTTCATAAAATATAGATGCTACAGATTCCCATTAGAATTGCAATGGTTATTTATTATTTCTGTGGGATGAATAATTCAGTTTTCGTTTTTGCAAATGCAGCACTCAAAAAGATGAGAAGATAATAGTCGTCATTAACAGCCACTCTCTCTCCCTCTCTTTCTGACTCTCACTCTTGCTGCTGATGTGACACAAAATGCTTCCACCCCTATCACTACCACTGGCCTGGGCCCAGTTTTGTGTTGCCCAAGTGAAAACTTTGCAAATGAGAGAAAGAAATGGGCCATTTTCCTATAGATCCTAATTCGTATGTCTCAGACATTTTGCAAGAACTGCACTCATCTGTTACAGTGCAAGAATTGCTGTGAAGAAATATTCATGTATAAGAAGTGACAAATAAACCCACACAACAATTTGTTAGTGATGAAATCACTTCTTACTCCATTATCCAGTTCAAAGTTTGTGGGGCTGGATGCCATCATGCACAATCACTGACCTGCTGCTCTGTGGAAGGAGAGGAGCACATGGCTTAGGGTCAGCCACCCGGGTTTGTTTGTTTTTTAGCTGTAAGGCAAAGTTCTAGGGTTTGGGTAACTGATTTGTAAAATATTTAAGGAAAACTCTCCATAAAAAGCAATAAGCGCTCCCATCTGTGTTACACGGAATTGCTGCTGTTAGCCGTTAGCTGCAGCCTACTAAGGGCAAAAGTTTATCCCATGATGTATTGAGTCAAGTCTGTCGACAAATCAGAGACACATTATGTTGCTGAGGGACAGTGCCTATTAGTTTATAAATATTTCATGAAAAAGTCTTGACAGAGAGGGGCCAAAAAGATTAAACATGCAACTCCCTGTTGATACAAAAAAAAAATGGATGGGTTTCTTTGATCTATACTTACCAAGAAAGTAAAAACGAATACATTCATTCTGTGTAACCACTTATCCTGTTAAGGGCTGCAGGGGGGCTGGAGCCTATCCCAGCAGACATTAGGCGAGAGGCGGGGTACACCCTGGACAGGTCGCCAGACTATCACAGGGCTGACACATAGAGAAAGACAACCATTCATACTCACATTCACACCTGCAGGCAATTTAGAGTCACCAATTAACTTTCATGTATTTGGACTGCGGGAGGAAGCCGGAGTACACAGAGGAAACCCATGCTGACTCACAGAACACACCAGCTCCACACAGAGGGCACCAAACATGTCAATCTCACTGTGATGACAAGACTTTTGTATGCTGAGAACAGTCACTGTGCCAGGCTGTTGTTCCCAACAGAGACCCAAAGTGAAACTTAAACAACCCAACCTAACCATGTTCTGATTCCAACACAGCTCTGTATTCCAGCTCTGTATTTAACACATGCCATTGACATCCATCTTCCCATCTCGCTTGGAGAAAGGAAAGCAAATAAGTGCATATCTCTCAATGTTAAAACTATTTGTTTGATAAACTGTCACAAATTGACAATTTCATGTTGAGGGATGAAAGTATAAACACGTCTGATTTAACAGGCTTTTATTTCCAGCCTTGTAAGTTATGACCTTTCAAAGCGTGTGGGCTTTTGATATCCACTGTGTGTCACGATCCTTTCTCTCCTCAGCGCCTTTCCTTTCTTTCACCAGTGTTAATGAAAAACAGAAATTCAAAATGCCACAAAAATCACCTTTTAAAAGAAAGAGATGAAAGGCTATTGCAAGTTTTCACTCTGATGCTGTGACAGTCGCAGAGACAGATGCATCATTCGTACTTCTAACAAGGAGCGCCAGCAAAGACAGATCAGAGATTTTAACAGGGCATCACTAACTTCTCAGTTTGATTTTTCTTTTGTTATTCTTCTTCTGTCTATCCAGGTTTTACTCATCTCTTAGTTTTTTTTATACTTTATACTAATTTTCATTCTCTGTTGTACTTTCCTCACTCTCTTTGCGTCAGTCTACGACAGGTGAGTGGGGAATTGGAAATGGGATGTCTCAAAGAGGCCAGCTCTGACACTGGAGGTTGAATACTAACAACACAAACCCAAATCTCTGCCATTTTGATCTTAACATTTTTGCTTTCCCCATTTCACTCTATCCCAATTTTTTCTTCTCACACTGTCACTTGCATAACAACTAAAAAGTTCTATGGAAGCTCTAAAGTTGCATCACAAAACTTGTGGTAACCAAACAGAGCGGTGCAGGAATAATGTTTTTATTTTTTATTGTAGGCCAACCTGGAAGTTAACATCGCCCTGGTTACCTCAACAAAAAGCATATGGGTTTTTTTTTTCAACAGATTTTGAATTACTGCAGAAAATATGCTCTGTGGGAAGCAAATGTTTAATATATTTTAATGTTTTGTTGAGTAAGACGATCTTCACAAATGTATACCACTTTTATGATCTTTACACCCTGATATTAACGTTTTACCTCTGGCTATTGCATTTACACTTCAGACGAACTTCACTATAGTCACATGACATTAACATTGCCACCACAATGAGGCTGCCGTGTTTGGTGTGATGACGCTCTCCTGCCTCATTCAGCAACTTCTTAGGTGAAATTTATACCTATGCGTTGAATCAATGCCGTACCCACGGCGTAGGCTCTGTGTCAATGTCGTTGTCAACGACATGCACCTCCCCCGAAATGTAACAACATGTTGCAGTGACGCAGACCTCCTGTTTATTTTTGTAAACTGAAACCATTTCCCTCAGGGGAAACAAAGCTTTTATTTACATTCATTTCACATAAGAAATTAAACATTGTGTAGACAATAAAGCCTCCACAAAAATAGCGTTTTAAGTCTTGTGTGTGATTTATCCTTTGGGGATTTATACTTCGAGATATCCCCTGGCCTCATATGAGCAGGGGATATCTCTGCTTGTTGCTAGGCTAATTGATACAATGTAAAATGCCATAGGCTTGTGCTAATAACATTAGCATGTTATTTTTGTTTGGAAAGATGTTTAGTTTAAGGCACTGGTTTTGTCGGTGAACCTTGTGAGTTGTGATGGAGCCAAACTTTGTGACATTACCTTTGTTAAATGTTGCTGTTGTCCCTGGTTTCCTCAAAGAAGAGGAAAAGTTTGCTAGCTGCTTGGCTATTTTATACAATGTAAAATGCCATAGACTTTTGCAAAAACATTAGCATGTTGTATTTTTGTGGGGAAAATGTGTCCAGTGAATGCTGCAAGTTACAGTGAAGCCAATTACTTGTCAAGTACTTGTGTTTGAAATTGTCTCTACTAAGCTTTGTTTAATGTGTGTTATGGGCGTGTTTTGAATCAACTAACAGGGTCCGATGTTAAGGTTTTTTCCTACTGGCACTGCCGGGCAAGTACTTCTCAAATCTACTTGCCCCATCTAAATTCTTACTTGCCCCGCCTAAGAGGTTCTTTTTCTGGCTGTGTGGTGCATATTTTCGCTCATGACTTCTAT
Source organism: Epinephelus fuscoguttatus (assembly GCF_011397635.1). NCBI lineage: Eukaryota > Metazoa > Chordata > Actinopteri > Perciformes > Serranidae > Epinephelus > Epinephelus fuscoguttatus. Next base: position 12,160,578 of record NC_064758.1, on the reverse strand, counting down.
CTTACATCAGCAGAGACGCTCAGCCAATGGAGGCAGCAGCACATAAAAATGCAGCACACTGCAACTGGCCCCTCCAAGGACAGAAACAGGAGAGGAAATACACGATTACAGGCCTGGAATTAAGTCATTTTTAGCGCAAGGCCACTTTGGCCTTTGATAAATACAAATTTATTGGGGCATCATGGCCAAAATGTGGGGCACCAAGGCCAAAACCAATGGCGGAACAACAATATGTGCTAACTACATTGAGTGAAGACAAAACAATATATGTGTTGAAAAACAGTACTGAGTTTATTAAAACTGGGTGTGCATGACTGGGGATATATCTCGTTTCTTGTTGTTTTGATTCATGTCCCTTATTTTTTAAGTCTTTGAAATCTCTTTATTCTTTTGTTATCTCCTAGTTATTAAGAAATTATTATTAGAAGAAGATTCTTTATTGTCCTTTTTCAGCACATTAAATACATTTGACCCATCCTACTGTATACACTAGGAGCAGTGGGCAGCCACAGTGCAGCGTCCGGGGACCAACTCCAGTTCTTTTGCCAATGCCAGTGGTCAGGGTCACTGGCAGGAGTATTCTCCTAACATAGCCTACATATCTTTAATTATATAATTATTTATATGTCTCTATGTATATTTTTACATAAATCCCCAATATTTAATTTGCCTTTAAAAAAATCCTCTTCCTTCATTTAATTTGACAATGTTTATTGTATTGTATTATATGCATTAATTCTCTACAGGATCTTGTATGTTCTTTAATGTGTGTTCAATTTATTAAAATAAAAAAACAAAAAAACATTTTGGTGAACCCTGCAGCAAAGTGAGCCCTCTTCCTCAGAGAGGATCTTTGCCTCCCAGTTTGTTCCTGGCGGCAGAGCAGAGTGAACCGTCTTTCTTCTCAGAGGATCTTTGTCCCATGAGAGCAGGCAGCATGCACTCCGTGTCCGCAGTGTAAACAACGTTCGCTGGCGATTTGACAGTCACTAGAAGCACATTATGACCCTTTGTAAAAGTTTCTGTGTTGTACATGAGCTAACGTTAGCGGCTAAGGAAGGACTGAGAGGCTTTCCGGTGTGTGTGTGTGTGTGTGTGTGAGTGTCTGAGGAGTGTCAGTACATTAGCTTGTTAGCCGTAACGTTAGCCTTGCTGTTTGTCATGTTAACGTTATCGTCGGCAGCCCTGAATAGCTTGTAAAGCTTTAGCATAGTTAGTTAACATATTTGTTAGCGGCCCATGTGTTTACTGCTACAGAAGATTAATAAATCTTTGGTGTATTTGCACAACGTCACCCCTCTGCCGTCTTTTATCACGCTTGCTAACACTAAGTTAACTTTACCAGCAGATCTGTATGAGGCACAAACTGCTCTCGCTGCTTTCCAAACTGCTGCCCAGCTGTCGCTTTGCATCACGTGGTATAACGCTGCGTCAATGGGAGCACTTGTTTTCATGCAGATGATGTCCCGACTCCCGGCACGGGCGAGGCCGGCAGAATTGCCATCATTGAAAAATTAGATCACATATGCATATGAATCGAGATCATGATTTTATTATGATTAATCGTGCAGCCCTACACCAGTGTACTATGAACCTAGAGGTTACCTAGCATTACTGTCAACATAAAGAGTTAGCATGTTCTTAGCTAATTACAGTGTTCTCTATATTCTGTATATAAACATCACATGCTTATGTAAGATGCATTCTTAGGATTTAAACTTTTACGAGACTTAGCAAGAAATATTGAAAGCCACCTGGAGACAGTCCACAACCAACCCATGGAGTCAATGATAGTTAGTTAGCTAGCTAATAGCTATCTGCCAGTGAAAGTTGTTGTTTCAGCCTGAAAAATCCATTACATTGAAATGATGAGTGTGTTACAGTCTACTTCTTTGTGAAGTCAATTACCAGGGACCTTAATGACTTATATGACCCTCTTTGACCCTCTTTGACCCTCTTTGTTTTCCCCTTGTTTCACCAAAGTCCCACGAAAATGATTTTTATCTTTCTTACACTTTTTCTTCTCCAACTGTTGTGTATTCAGCCTTTATTTATGTAAAGCCAGCTCTCCACTGGTCTCTAATGATGTGTCCACAGCGGTTGCTATGGAGCCACTGATGTATCTATAAAGCCTCCATGCAGACAATATGAGCTCTTCTCTTCTTTTCGCTGCCAGATATTGTGAAAGGTTTGAGTTCTACATTGTACAAAGCCATCTGTACTGCATTGCATTCAAGAGACAATTGTCTGCAGTGGAACTGTAGGACAAATATACTGTACAGGCAAACATTGGCAAAGGATACCAGTGTCCTTTATGCTATATTTCTTTATCCCCCTCTCAACTGCATTGTTAAAATGTTATAATGGAATACTAAGTCAATTGTAAATACGGTGAATCGACCCAACCAGCTTGCTCAGATTGCTCAACACTGCTGGCCTGTCAAGTTCATTCCTCACTGTGTGCATGGAGTAGGGGATGAGCGATATATCGACTGGCCTCAATGTATCGCAGCTTATTCCATGTGAATAAAATGAAAATATTGTAAACCTTGAGTATAAATTGTCACGTCAGTTTTTAAGCCACCAGTGTGAGATTCACTCAATTCCCTGGGGCACTTCGGTTTTCTCCCTCTCTCTGATGGCTCTGTCCCTATCTGAGATACACACACACACACACACACACACACACACACACACAAAAAAGACTCACAAGCATGATACGTCACACGCACTTCCCTGGCCATCCAGACCACTCTCTCCCTTGCGATAGTAAGTTAATATCCAAGGTTGGAAATGAACTTTTTGTCTACCTGCCATTGTGGCTGGTGGACTCCAAAATCTACCAGCCACATAGTAGATTAACATTGTTTTTTTGGCCGATGAGTGAAGCAAATCTAGCAGCCACTTGCATATTTTACCAGCATTTGGCTGGTGGCTGATGGTAATTTCCAACCCAGCTCCTGACCACAGCTATTTAGTCGCATTTTTGAACCATGTAGTCCCAGTGAGACTTGCAAATACAATTAAAACTTGAGAGCTCTTAGTTTGTTTCCAGCTCAAGTGGAATAAATCCTCACATTTAACTTCACCACAGCAACAGTTTTAACTTTCTGATTACTCCAAACATTTAACTGTTGACAGGAAACTTCAAGTTCACAGCAAAAGCATCAACGCTTGTGGCCTGAGATGATCCAGGTGCTTCAAAATAAAAACACCAGTGGTTTCCCTTTGATTAATTGCACTTTAACAGTACTTTATTTAACTTTATCATACTTTATCTAAAATTATTATTTAACAGTAGTTTATTTAATAGTTTAGTATTTTAGTAGTCTACAGTAGTTTTGGGATTTCAAAATACTGAGATATTGTGTATTGCAATATAGCCTAAAAAACATCACAATATTATTTTATGGCCATATCGCCATAAAAGTGTAATAAAAGTCCACATTTTGGTGTCTTTTGTTTTTGCCTTTCCCAAACCGAAAACACAGAAGCAAAAGGGTAAGGACTGGATTAACACTAAAACTGCTGTCCAGCTAATTAGCTTTTCACTTACAGTAGAAGCCTTACTCCAAGGCCAATTAGGATATCGTTAACTAGCCAACAAAGTTACATTACTGCAGGCGGATAAAGGTTACATTAAAAAAAAAAAAAAAAAGCCCCATTAACGACCAGTACATTCACCACGTGGAATTTCACCACTGCATGGCAGACAGTTCTGGATGAAGTCAGCTTGTAGAGAAAACTTTTAAACTATTAAAATGAAGCTTTATATAGTTGTACTGTCAGTTAATAACTTACGTTGTGACTCATCTAGTTAACCCAAGTCAGGCTATTCTCACTGACATTAAGAGGCGTGAAGGTTTGCTGGTTTCTAGGCTAATCCTCTTCCTCTCTTTTCCACTCACTTTATCTCTGTTTATCTCATGAAACTGTATCCCTCTTTTGAGGACACTGACAGGAAAGGACATGGTGCTTCAAGCGGCATGAGTGAATGATGAATACTGTCGCGTGTTAGAGGTTGATAGACCAAGGGTGGATCCACTGCTGCACATCATAAAAAACAATAAGATGATCACTGTTGTTGTAGTCTGTCAAGGACGAGCTGAACATGTGAACACACGGGACATCATATGAGAGGTAAACTTGATCACAAAGTCAGACAGTCTTGAAAATGTCCTACTAATTCTTTTATATACATCTGTTCTTGATAATTATCCGTATTCATCTTTGAAAAAGGTTTACAAAGGTTTTGAGTTATGATAATATGAAAATACAGTATATATGTACTGTAAATATGTATAGAGTACTGCGTACCTTGAGTCAAATTCCTTGTATGTGTAAACACACCTATACACATACTACAGTATATGAGCATGCACAAAGTGCACAGTGTGTGTGTGTGTGTGTGTGTGTGTGTGTGTGTGAGAGAGAGAGAGGGATAGACAGAGAGACAGCATGAAAATACCCTGTAAGTTTCACTCCAGCGTCTCTCATTCTGTCAGCCCTCTGCAAGGCCGGGTCACCTCAGGGTCAGCCTATCTCTGATTATCCCAGATGATTGGCGGCTCTGTCTGCAGCCATGGATGAGTGCCTCACTGTGACATCAAGCCTTATTGGAGGAGACCTGAGTTCAGGGGCGGGGGCAGAGGTGACAGAAGACCAGAGGAGGGAGATGTTCGCTTGTGATTGGTTTATGAGTGACAGTCTGACACAGCCAGGTAGGCAGAGAAGAAGAGCACAACATGGGGTCAAGGTATCGCTTGTATTTTGTATTGGATTAGCTGCCTTGGCAATGGTAATAAGGTTAGTTTAAATAAGTATTAGCATCAGGCTAATCAATTTATGTATGTGGAAGAAATGAGCATTCACAAGAAAATGACTAATATTATATAAATAACATTATATCAATATAATATAAAACAAAACATTTCAGAAAACAAAACAACATTTGGTGAGGCTCACACTGGAAAAGGTAGGTACGACTGGACGATTCCTTATTGCTGATTGGATGCACAGTCTGTCAGTCTGCAACAAACCTAAGTTCTTATTCTGTTTGATTTCTGGTGGATTGGATGCCTCGCGGCACATTTTTGAAATGCTGCAGCGTAGTCTGTCTGTCTATCTATCTATATCAAAATTGTACAAAATTGAAATTTAAAAACAAATTCCAAGTTTGCAAATGTGTAATCATTGCCATTTAAACTTTAATCTTGGCAGATGGGAATTGAAGCAAACATTTGATTGTCAACACTGCTGCATTAATAATAATAAAAAAATAATGTAAAATGTGAGTGTTTATTTTTGAACCAACACACAATATTGGACCTAAACTTCAAACTGGCACTTGGAAAATTAAATTGCAAACTAGACTTTTAAATTGTCACACTCTCAGTTTGAAAATTAATTCACTGAATAATTTCAATGAATGGTGTTTTATTTTTCAAACATCAAAAAAAGAAAATGGATTTTAAAATTTAATTTGTTTCTGAAGAGCTGTCAATAAATACAATAGTACTTTTTTAGAGCAGACATTTTGACAGAATAAAGAAGCAGAGGACGTTACTAATTCCATTAACAAAGGCTCTGTTCTATTCAACTGTCCCAGTAAGCCATGACAATGTGATGGTGAGCCAGCGTGCACAATACCAAGACCCTGAAACTGCCATCATTTACTTTATCATTTACACCTGTGCTGTCAAAATGTCTTCTGTGAAAAGGGCCTACTTAAATGGAATAATTCAATCAAATTCAAATTTGGTTTTACCATTTGTATGCACATAATTTATGACTACATTAAATGGTTTTCAACCTGGACCTAAATTTCTTATGTTTTTGTGTCTAAAGTGACTAATCAGAACAACAGTTTTTATAATTGGTCCAGCATTGGGCGAGGCCCCCGCAGCCAGCAGCAGCAAAACACACTGCAATGTAATGTGCAATTGAGTACTGTCAATTTACGTCCACTAAAAGTGTTTGGTTTTAGCACTGACATGCTCTGATTGTAATTCTAAGCAGTGTTGGAAAGTAACCTTTTCTGTGTGGATTTTAAATTCTACCAGCCACCATTCTGTTATCACACTTCTGTGTAACTAACTTTAGTGTTACATTTGTCTGTACAAAGAAAAAAACAACAACTAATACACATTGTTAAAAGTATCAATTTAATATTTCATTTTTTATTTTTCAATCATTATTTCTCTCTCTCTCACACGCACGCACACACACACACACACACACACACACACACACACACACACACACACACCATTTCAAATGCGCAAAAACAAAATGCAGACACCAAAGCAGTTGTCTTCTCCTGACAGTGGCCACTCACTTTATACCAGTAACATCTCGCCACATTCTCCTTAAAATAGTCCGTTAAAGTAGACAAACAAAACCACTCATGCTGACGTTGACTGCTAATGCTACTCAACTTTGTGAATCTTTTTCAAACACGAAGAAGAAAAAACTCACTTGGATTGGTCGAGAAGATGCAGCAAGTCTGTTTTGCCTTGGCTGGCTGCATTGCTCTCGCTTGATAATGGACCAATTAAAAAAAAAAATGTCCCTATTAGTCACTTAGACACAAAAACATGTGAAAATAGTTACTTTTAAGTTTTAATTTCTTTATATTTTAGTTATAGTTTTCAAAATGCATATTGCAGTGAAAACAAAAACACGTAAAACTAACTGTCTGCTTATTTTAAAGCCTGTTTCACTTTTAAATTCATTATTATTGTGGCAAAGCTATCCTTTGGAGTGGATTGAAAATTATTGCAAGGTTGATGTATTTTAGATGAAAACATTTATTTTAGCATAAATAATGTGCAAATTAAATAGTCAATCTGTTTAAAATATGTCATTTTAATACTGGTAAACCCGGACATCCATACAGTACTGGATAAGGACCCTCAAACTTCATTTGTAAGGCTGTATAATCAACCAATCAATCAAGCTTTATTTGAATGGCAACTTTCATACAGATTGGATCGGAGGTAACTGACAAGTTCATTAATGCAGCCGTGAAATAAGTACAGTGGTTAACATTAGACGACTGTACAGTGTAACTACTGGGTGTATTTGAAAGTGAAGAAGCGTGTTCAATGCTCGACCACCTTTGGGTAAATAAAGGTTATATAAACAGTATGGTGCGAGCTTCTCTAATACTTACATTGTAGAAAACAAGTGGTGCAGCTGCCTCTTCATACTCAACTCCCTCTCTTGTACTCTTAACTGCTGCTCTCAGTTCATCCTCCCTTTCTTAATTATTCCTGCACTTCACCCCTACTTTGATACGCTGCCTCAGATCTCCACCTCCGCCCACACTCCTCTTCTTTAAAGCCTTCACCCTCATGTTCGTCTCTCTGTCTCTCCTCAGACTTATCCCCTTTTCCGCCTCTCTCTCCACCCCCCCACCTCTCTCTCTGTCCATCTTCATCTCTGTACACTATTTCTCTCTGTCTACCCTCTTTCAACCTCTCACTAATCAGTGTCTCATCCTTAAAAGCTTCTTGTTATAGTGAGGTAAAAAAAAAAGAAAAAAGCTGAGCTTCAGTGGAGAGTGAGCATGAGGCCAATCATCTCCACTCTCTCTCTCGATGGTCCATCTCAGGTAAGAGTTCAAGTGCTGCTAAGGGCTGTTAGGATCACATCAAATCCACATCTAACTTCACCCCAGAGACCGTTTGAAATAGTAAGATTCTTATTAAAACTGCCCGGGCACAAAGTCAAATGTCAGAGCCCCGAGTCTGCAAAACTTCAGCACCATATTCTCTGTCCATATTATAAGCTGACAAGAGAATGTCAGGTGAAAGATTAGATCATTATTGAGCTGACCACTAGCATCCAGTCAGAAGATGTAAATGTCATGTGGGTGCTATGGAGATGAATGAAGGAGTGTTATTAACACCTGGAGGCCTTAAGACATGTACAGTCAGTATGGAAATCAATACAGTTAAGATGTGCAAGAAAGGTAAATGCAGTCAAAACCCTAATATAAGGCTCAAATGTTAAGAGTTCCAACCCTGAATGAGACATGTCAATCAATCAGCTTCAAGAGAAACAAAGCCACAGGGAGTGGACAATGCTGGACGGTCCAAGGATGGACATTCAGCTGCTTGAATAGCAACTGGAATACAGCTATTCATTCATTCATTTTCTGTAACCGCTTATCCTGTTGGTTGTCGCAGGGGGGGCTGGAGCCTATCCCAACTGTTATCGAGCAAGAGGCAGGGTACACCCTGGCCCTGTCGCAAGACTATCACAGGGCTGACGCATAGAGACAAACAACCATTCACGCTCACATTCACACCTACGGGCAATTTAGAGACATCAATTAACCTGCATGTCTTTGGATTGTGGGAGGAAGCTGGAGTACCCAGAGAAAACCCACACTGACACAGGGAATGCAGAAGGGCTCTCTCATCCTGGAGTTCGAACCCCCAACCACATATTTGAACCGGGAGCCCTCTTGCTGTGAGATCACAATGCTATCAACTGCACCACCGTGCCTGGAATACAGCCAGCCTTGCGCAAACTCCCCACTGGATCAGTAACCTTTCTCTTGTTGCAGTTACATGGATTAGACCCAGCCCGCTGTAAACCCTAGCACCAGGGCTTTCACTGGCAGAATTTGAGTTGCTACAGCCTCTACGGTGAGCTCGGTTTCAGGAACTTCTGCCTTTCATTGCACATGTAACATTCATTTTAGGAAGTAAGTCAAGTTTATTTAATATAGCACCTTTCTTGGAGCAAAGTCTCAAAGTGCTAGAAAACAAAAACTGCAAGAAATCGTAACATTAAATCACAATACTTAAAAATCGGCACCAAAGTATCGTCCATCCATCCATCCATCCATCCATCCATCCATCCATTTTCATCTGCTTATCCGGGGCCGGGTCGCGGGGGCAGCAGGCCAAGCAAAGCACTCCAGACATCCCTCTCCCCAGCAACGCTTTCCAGCTCCTCCTGGGGGACCCTCAAGGCGTTCCCAGGCCAGACGAGATTTGTAATCCCTCCAGCATGTTCTGGGTCTGCCCCGGGCCTCCTACCAGTGGGACATGCCCATCCTAGTCAGATGCCCGAACCACCTCAACTGACCCCTTTCGACTTGAAGAAGCAGCGACTCTACTCCAAGCTCTCTCCGGATGTCCGTGCTCCTCATCCTATCTCTTAAGCGGCCTTCACATGATAAGAAAAACGTGCTTCGCTCACCGCCAGGTGCGGCGCAGCGGTGCGGTCAAAGTTCAAATAATTTCAACTCTGAGCGCAGCACTTGGGCAGAAAATTCGAGCGGTGCACGACGCCAAGGGTAGCGGTGCCGCTTTGTCAGGCGTTGCCGCCCTCTCCATAGACAAACAATGGGACAGGCAGCGCAAAGCGGTTTTACAGCTGATCATGTGTAGACGCCTTAAGGCTGAGCCCAGCCACGGAGGAAACTCATTTCCACCGCTTGTATCCACGATCTCATTCTTTCGGTCACTACCCAGAGTTCATGACCATAGGTGAGGGTTGGGACATAGATGGACCAGTATATCGAAAGCTTTGCTTTCCGGCTCAGCTCTCTCTTCACCACGACGAACCGGTACAGCGCCTGCATCACTGCAGAAGCTGCACCGATCCACGGATCCGTCTCACGCTCCATTCTACCAGACATTCTGTTTTTAAATGTACTCTCTACCAACCACATAGCTGGTCTTATTACTCTGAAACAGATGAGACAATCACAGTAAGGCTGACAGCAATAGCCGTCTTTCAATCAGTACAATGACAATACAAACAAAATGGCAGAATGCTTGCTTAAGTTGTTTATGATTACATCAATGTAACACTTCTTTAGTCTTAATTCTACTTTATCATTTTGTAAATGACTTCATATGTGATACTGTAGCATCGTGCATTTTAAGAATAAAACACGCAATGCTGAACCCTGATGGTAGAGGTGTGGGGTTTTGTTGTTTTTTTTTTGTAGCAGCTTGGTGTCATTTGCATGTAATTTAATCACGGTAAACACAGTGGATGGCTGCACATAATGACACCGTGCTCTGACGTGGCACATCTCCAGTGAAAGGCTACAGATTTATCAACATATGTGTCCTGCTGCCTTCAGATGACTGCAGAGATGGAATGAACTGAAAGACAAGCTTTTCATACAGTATACCGAAACTGTGGACAACAGATTCTGTATATATCACTCATATTAATTCACAGATCATGACAGACAATTCCTGCTTGAACCATAATAAAAGGTTCCGTGCAGGATTTAAAGGGATATATTGGTAAAACAATGGGATTTAATATAAGTGTTTTGTTTAATATGTATTCATCTGAAAATAAGAATCGTTGTGTTTTCTTTACCGTAGAATAAGCTGTTTATATAGACATAAAGAGTGGGTCCTTGTCTATGGAGACTGCAATGTTGCAACATCATGTTTCTACAGTGGCCCGGAAACACTGATTTTAACATGAAACTGCCTTGTTCAGTGTTTTTATATGTTTAAATCACTTCGTCTGTTTGAAGAGACCTCTGCGTATAATTCAGCTCCTGAAAAACCTCAGGTTATCAGAGAAAAAAGGTGAGCATTCATTAACAGGTACAAGGCTAACGGCCCGGCTCCAACATGCCAAAAAGCGTTGGAGCAACATGGATTTGTAATGTCACACTGCTTTATTCAGTGTCTAGACCTGTGTAAATCACCTGCTCCTTCTTTTCTGAAGAGGAAGAAACCTCTACAGATAATTTGGCTCACAGTAAAAACCTCCTCAATGTCTGGATCAGAAGTGAGTGAGCACACATCAAGTTATCAGAGAAAAAGTCGGCACACATTAGCGGATGTTGAGCAAGTGGCCTGCCTGCAATGGGCCGTACAGCATAACATAAACACTGTTTAGTAATGTGGAACTGGTTTTTTAAACCTCCTGAACAAGAAACACTGAAGGAATTCTAACCCCAAAAAGTGTCAGCTGGTTGAAATCTGCAATCCTCACCACTAGATACCACTAAATCCCCCTAAATCCTAAACACTGTTCCATGTTATTCTTTTATATAGGTTTAAAAACAAGCAATGAAATAATACTGCTTGTTCTGGTTTTAAAGATGTTTTAGGATATAAACGGGATGTTGCCATGGTGTTGCATTATGTTGTTGTTTGTCCAACCGTTCACACAGAGCACCTTAGCACAATATTCTCTTTCCTGTTCATAGAAAGACAGCAGCAACAGAGCAGAGGTTGAAGAAATCTAACACCTACTGAATGGATATTACATTACTATGTTATAGTATTAAAATAATTACGTTTATTTGATATTCTCTTTTTATTTGAGCAAGGCAGCAGTGGCATAAAAAGGGTTGCTACACTCATTCATGGTCTAGTCGCCATTGACAAGCACTTGGAAATGTCAGTAGGTGGGCAGGAGATTTTAAGCCTAAATAGGTGGGTAATTCTGTTTCATAACAAACAATCTAGTCCAAAATGGAGATGGAAAAAAAACAAACAAAACAAAGCAAACAGCAACACAAACCTCAATAATCTCACCTCCTGGTCAAGTAAAGGTTGAAATACTGGTACTGGAGACTGTATAATGATCGTTTTGTGCTATGAGACAGTACTTTAGAAATTTTACTTGCTGCTCCTTGAACTCTTGAAAAGCAGCACATCTCTCCAAAACCTCTCGAGGTAAATAAATGATAAAACCAGAAAAGTGCACTGAGTGGTGTGCAGATTTTGCCAGGTACTCAGCTGAGCTTTCTGATAACATGCATTGCATGGGAAATAGATTTGATGAAATTACAAAGATGAATGTATTGAACTAATGTAGTAAAACACAACCACAAATCTTTGATCAGTGTTGTTCATAACTGGACCTTGAAGGTATCAACTTTGTCAGTAGGCTACAGCACAACAAAGTAGGAAATAACATTAATAAATACAAGTAAAATCGATTTTTTAAAATATGTAGCCTGCTTTCTGCCTTAGGGGTGGAAGCACAAATGGGAACTGCCCATTGGTTCGACATCCCATTGTTCCGACCATATTAAACTCATTGTTCCGAAGTCCATTCCGAAATCATCATGATGCCCTGTGGTTAAGGTCTGGTTAGGTTTAGGCACAAAAACCACTTGGTTAGTGTTAGGAAAAGATCATGGTGTGGGTTAAAATGAAAAAGAAAGTGACAAACACATAAGCTGTGAGCCTGCTCCGCCTCAAGCCTTTCCCAGCTGAGCCAGAGCCGGTCGCGGTGCACCATCAAGGCAGAAATACGCCCGCCGAGAGCCGTTCAGCAGCACCGCGGACCGTCAGACTAATGGGCTGTTGAACCAATGACATGGACCCGCACAAATAGGAGGAAAAATGACCAACAAAATCTGAGAGTCTACAAAAGCGGGCAGGTAAAACACTCCACTCCTGAAAAGCTCCCGGTGTGGTATGACATTGTACATCTAACAGAACAAAACCAGATTGCAGCCATGGCAGACAAAATGTGGCACAAATGCTGAATTTGTCCCTCCTGACTCCTCACAGTCAAGATGGCAGTAATTTCCTTTAGTGGATCATAACATATCAGGTATGGTATTAATCTGCAGCTGCTCTGGTTTAAAATGAGATCAAACCTTTCTATGGGCATCAGTTTTTGAGTCCCAGAAGGGGCCACAGTGTGGCCTGCAACAGACAATACAAGTCTTGTTTTTAGCTGAGACCTGCAGCCCCTACCACCTAATTATGAGGAGTGAGGACTCAGCAGTCAGTGACAGTATAAAACAGTCAATAAAACAGGTCTTTTAACAATTGGGGATCATCACAACCATGAGAGATCCTGAAGCGCACAGTCAGAAATCTACACACAAAATAGTAGGCTGATTGGTCCAGTAATTGCTGCTGACAAACAGATACACGTAATCACACACACAACCAAACATATGATCATCTTGTAGTTTATGCCTGGAAGAGAAAAAAAAAATATGTTCTGTCTACTAAAGAGGTAAAACAAAATCAAAATGTTACAATGCCTCAAAAATAAACTAACTTTCTCTCATAAAACCGTAGTACTGTGGAAATGGACCTCCATCCTCAACACATTATTATACCCTCACAGAGTTTTCACAGAATCAACCGTTTCATCTTTATGGGGTGTTGATCCAAGACACTTTGATGACATGATTTCCCAGAATGAAGGGTCATTCTTTTGCTAATGCATTGACCTGAATGTCCTCTTTGGGATAATTAAGTTTGATCTGACATGCTGTGTCACAGGGCTGTAATCATAGGATGCATTTCTAGCAGCAGGGAGTGCCTTTTGTAGTTGTTCTGAATGAGTTTGAAGCACTTTGCATTCTGCGTTTGCGCTCCAGGTGCCTCTCATTTATCCACTTTTGTCGCCCCGCTTTTATTGAGAAAGCACCTGCGCTCCCAGTTGAAAATGACCATGCTTTGATGGGCTCCATGCAGAAAATGACACTGCTTGAACTCTTTTTGTTTTTTCTCTCGTTTTTACTGTTGTTGTCCAATCAGGTGAAACTATCAGCAGGCCTTGTGTTCTGTTAGCATGGGAAATAGAGAAAGTGCTGGCTGTGGTTGCTCCTATCCATGCTGTGTCGTTAATGGAGAATATTGTGGTAAAATAAAGAGCATCAGGCTGAGACTGAAATAGATGCTAAGTTTCTTCTTTCTTCTACAGTTAGCTAATTACATTACTTAATGTTATTCTTTACTTGCTAAATGATTGACAGCAGCTGATTTTGCCTTGTTGCCTGGCAACAGCAAAAGAGACACTTGGAGCACCTCTGCCTGCGCAGGCTTTTCAAAATCAAGGCCTTACAAAATGTGCTCTGCATATTGTGCCTAGTTCCATGATACTGAATGACACTGCACGGAAACAAAGCAAATGAAATGTTGTTGTGGCATTAATGTGAGCGATGACCTTCGCTCCACATGCTCCCATCTCACTTTAAATATGGAATATTTCTAATAAATATGCTGCTGGTCTCTCACACATCCACACACTGCAGGGCTTTACCCAGGAAATGTCAGCTCACAGGATGGTCAATATCTGATAACCTTTTTATGCTTGATCAGAATGTCTAACAGCGACCACCGGTTAGGCAGCGCTTAAAGCATCACTCCATGATCTCTTTTAAAATATCAAACGCTCACCAACCTGTAGATTTGAAGAGGGACTTTAAAATGTTTGTAACTTGAGGAGGGTAGTGGCTGTAGTTGCTGGTGACCCAGTTTTATGCTGATAAAAAAAAGTATCAAATCATAGAAAGTTCTCAAACACTCCTGAAGCATAACCCACTTCTCAACTGACCTTACATACCATGTATAATCTAAACCCCCTTTGCCATCGTTATGTCACCTATCGGTTTGTGGACTCTGGTTTTTAAGACTAGACCCTAATACTAACTGCTAGTTTAGTTAGCATGGTGAATTTATAGCTATGGTTGACTGTAATAATGCTAATTCAAATTTTTGCTAGCTGAAAACAGCCTTAAAACCATTAAAACAAAATGTACTTACTAGCAAAACTGAACATTTGTCTCTTTTAGTACAACCAAATACTGAGCAAGACTTTTTAAGGCCACCAAAATTTTTGCTGCTCTGTGAATCTTGGGTTATGTCATTGTTATATTACCTAACCAATGTTGTCACCGTGGTAGTGACTTGGTAGTGAGTTTTATAAAAATACTGAGAAATACTGTACTTTTACTCACTTTTTATGGCAGCCGTCCAGGACTACCAGCCATTCTGTGAGTCTCCAGAAAAGTCCAGATGGCCAGTCTGCACCAGACAGTACAATAAGCGAATATAACCAGACAGATGTAAATGTGGTTCAACTTTCAATGTGATTGGCTCAATACAGTGCAGGACTCAGGTGGATAATCCTCAAAAAGTAAAGTCTGAGTCTTCACGACTGTTCTGCCTGTCTCCTATAGAAATACAGTAGTGTTCTGCGCTTGTGTGGCCTCTTTGGCGTGAATTCTGCATCACTCCCAGAATGCTACGTTATTTACAGTATATTACAGGGCTCGACAGAGCTAGGGTGACCATATTTTGATTTCCAAAAAAGAGGACACTCGGCTGGCCACAACATAGCCTACTTAAATGATACTCGCAGTTTACTCAAAGATGCCTTATAATTTTAATATATTTAAAATGTATATGTATGGATAGAAAATTCAGTTATATTTCAAAATAATATCTCTCAAAGACAGAAATTCAGATAGGCCCCAACAGGGGACATATACACACACTGGAGTGTGGCGATCCGAGCCCGACGGTACCCGACAGGTCGGGCCGGGTTTGGTCAGAAAAGTAGCTATAAATTGTATTCGGGCTCGGGTTGGATTCGGTCAGCTTTCAGTGTAGTGTAAGAATAAATAAAATCCTATTGTCTGTCCTGTTTATTGCTTGGGCGCTGTTATTTACGTGACAACACCTGAACATAACACACACAGACACACATTGGCTGTTTGTTTCTATTGCTCCCCTCGCTGGAAGTCTCGGACCTCCAGCCGCCCGCCTCCGCCTTGATTAAACGCTGAAAATAAAATAAAAGAAGGAGACAGGTTTTTCCTATTTTATCGTATTTTGTTATATTTCTCCCTCCCCTCTCGCTAGAAGCATCGGACCTCCCGCCTCCCGCTCCTGTCTCAAACACGGAGGTCTCCCTCTCCGCAGCTGAGCACCCACGGCGCACGCCCGGCCTGTTAAATAGCCTGTAACCACTGTGTGACACAAACTCAGTGCTTTGGTCATTAAATAATGTTGGGCTCGGTTCGGGCTCGGACAGAAATATGCTGCCCGTGCCGCACTCAAACACACACACACACAAACACACGGAAAACCGGACATTATCTTCAATTTATAAAAACCCCCCGGACGCCCCGGACGGGACGTGAAAAGTGGACATGTCCGGGCAAAAGAGGACGTTTGGTCAGCCTAGACAGTGCGAGCGTTTCACTCGCATTTGCGACTAAAAATAGGTGTGTGCGAACTGTAAAAAATATTTAGGGGCACATGTGCGCATAAAAAAATCAGCCGAAGCAGCCTATACTTTTGTCAATAAAAAAATATGATAATCTAACCGCAAATGTTGAAGGAACTCCAGCCGCCTTCCCTCTTCCCCGTGTGACATGGTTATGGGCGGTTTTCCAAGCCACTGTCGGCACAATGAATATTGTGCGCGACGCCAAGGGTAGCGGTGCCGCTTTGTCAGGCGTTGCTGCCCTCTCCATAGACAAATGATGGGACAGTCAGCGCAAAGCGGTTTTACAGCTGATCATGTGTAGAGACCTTAAGGGACCATTCGCCACAGTACCGCTGCTGGGCAGGGTGGAAATAAAACCCTTTTCACACAGAGCACGCAAAGCGCAGACTTCCGCCAACGAACCCATTCATTGTGTATGTGCTACTGCGGCGCAAGAGCGCACCGCTCTGCCGCCGAGCTGAGCGGCGCACGCCGCCCGCCTGCGCTCGAATTGAAATTTTTAAATTTCACTGCAACGCGCTGTGACAACACCTGGGCGCCGCGCGTCCAATAGCAGAGAAGAGCCTGAGGTAGACCCGAAAGCGGTCACCATGGAGCTGTAGCTCCTGAACAAGCCTGTACTCCCCCAAATCCTGTCCTCTGTGCCCTACCCCCCGGTGGGTGCCGCGAAAGCTCTGTGTGGAAGAGGCTTCAGTCCTGCAGAGTTTCAGAGGACCTGGAGAATGTTTTAGGATAATAATAACATTATATAAGATAAGCATATTGCAAAGATAAAATATATAAGATAATAACATTAAAGACAAAATTAAATTGCAATACTTTTTCAAAACTTGATGATTTTACCTTTTTTGTACATTTTGTATACAAATTCATTAAATAATTTTGCGTGTAAATGTCTATTTGCATCACGTTTATTACGGAAAACACATTATTTGATCAATTTACATTGTGCCCCTAAAGTTCTTTGTGCGCTCTTTACTTTTTCAACTTAGGATGTGCTCCTTGGGAAAAAAGTTAGTGTCAAGCCCTGTATTACAGTATTATATGGAAAACGGCAAGCTGCCAGTAAATACTGACAAGAATGCATTGTTTTCTACAGCACTGTAGTGTTTTAATGTGAAAACAATATATAACTGTTTTCTTACAGCATTTTGTTACAGTATATTAATCGCACCCACACCACTAATTCATAACTCATAGGCCTATTTGCAAACCATAACTGTGGTGATCTTTCAATCGTCAGATTATTGAGGATTAATTTATGGCTCTCATATTAAAACTGACTTTACAAATTGCTGCACAATTCAGGATAACATCAAATGATTAACAAAATGGAAACAATAGCTCAAATGTAAGCTATTTCAAAAGAATGATAATTAAATGCATCACACATAGGCCAAATAATTAATAAGGCTAGCCTAATTAAGCTTATAAATGCACCTACAAGTCATATTTTACACTGTATGGACTGCACAATAACAACATACTCACTAATATTGGCAAACATACAAACAAGGCCTAACTCTAAATCTTGCACTGTACATTTCATGTCCAACTTGTCCCATTATTCCCACCCTGTCTATCCAAATTGCATTTGCACAGTGATCCAAGGATTCATCAGGAACTACTGTTGAGACTGTTAAGTTGTGCTATCTTAGAGTCAATGTATAGTTAGCAGTAGTAAATGTAAGTTGACTTGTGTTGCTGATATAACCAGAAATGAAAGTGGTGACAAGGTCTTAAAATGTAGCCTATTAAACGTTTCTTGAAAACATTTTTAAAGAGTTTAACTTCAGGATTCCTGTATAAAGCCTCCCCTGTCTTGATTCTTCCAAATTTACCAAACAGTTTATTTTGACAGACCAAACATTTAGCCCATGTCTGTCATCTCATGTTTTCATCCTTAGTGTGATGGTGACCCTAAAAAAAGGTCCCCCAACTTCCCTCAAATCTCACTCCAAGGTTTTCTGAAAAATTGACAGCTCTGTGCTAAAACCATTAGCATGTTGGTTTGTGGGGGAAATGTGTCTAGCAAAGACAAATGCTTTGTAAATTCTGCGAGTTATAATGAAGCTGATTTGTGTACTTGTGTTTGAAATTGTCGCATATCAAGCCATGGTTAATGTGTGTTTGGGTGTGTTTTGGATCAGCTAAACTTTACAGCACTTCACAGAAACCTCCGCTGCCGACCAGTGTTTTGGAAGTGTAACTGCAGGGTGACACACCACCGCACAAGTATAAATGCTCACAATGGCGTGGCCCACATGCGTAGGCTCTTAGAACTGACACACACGTATAAATCCCACTTAGGTTGCAGTCAAAAAGGTTTAAATTAACCTTTAATAGAGAATCAAAACAGATTTGATCACAGGTAGTCCTGTAAAGCTAGACTGCTGCATAAGCTAGGACATGGTGGTGGTAGTATGAGCTGAGCTGTCTTCAAAAGTGGGTACTACTAAGTCGCTAACAAGGATGTCTACAACTATTATGTATTTGAGTGTGGGAAGCAACCACATCTAGCCATGCTAGCAACAAGTGGAAGCTCTATATTTAACCATACTTAGGATTTAGATAAAAGTAATTCCAGAAAGTCAGCCTCCACTTATTTATACTGTATATATGGGTACACTTGTATGTTCCAGTCAATACACACCCCGCAGTCAAGGCATCACAACATCCAAAACGGCAAGAGAGAGGCGCCTACATACAGTGAGCTGAGTGCATGTCACATCGCCCACTCACTTTGTTTCATTGATCCCAAATGGCTGGTGCTGGTGGTTGTAGTCTTACTCCTAGACACATGAAAAAGTAGGACTAAACAGCAGGACTGCCTATGCAGGCACACACACTTAGAGAGTGCAGTTCACATTATCAAGAACAATGTTGCTCCTCCTCCTCCCCTGTCTTGGTAGTTATCTCCCACCAACAGAACATGAGTGTGAAAATGACTAAGGCATGAGTCGGTGATGGAAAAAAGGATGTGTGTGTGTTTCTGTGTGAGGGTTAAGTGGAGGCGAAGGAAATTAAGGGCAGAAAAATACCTCAAAAGATAATAAAATATGAGTGCAAAGATGGATGGAGGTGGAGCGAGACCTGAAAAGCCCGTCTGGTGACAAAATGAAAAGTTCTGCTGAGGAAAATTAAATGACGACTTGGCTTTTTCATATTTTGGAGACCTGTCAAATTGGACTAAAGGTAGTTAACTGCACCACCTGGGGGGGAACCCAAATCTGTATCAGGACACAGGCAGACCAAAGCAAGTCACATCCTTTCAGCTCTTACAGCCCATTTTAACTGCACCATGCTGCACGAAGCCATGGATAAGTGCTTTTTCACTGCCACCTGAATGCCAGGGATAACTGCTGACCCACAAGCCATCAGACCAAAGTCTGGTCCCGCGCTAAACTGATTCAGTCAACATGTGGGTGTCTGTGCTAGTGCCCATACATATTTTCGTTCATCCTTATTACTGTTTAATGATCACAATAAATTGTGCTGAAGCTGTATAAAAGCTGCATTAATGTATTGCTAATGCAAATGAAATACTTTCTGGCTGCTGCTTTACAGGTTTACCATTGACAAAACAGCAGAAAGCTTCATTGTGAAGCAGCTATAGAGAATGCAATGTGTTTGTCACACTTTGTTAGCAGAATACAAATTGGTCTGCACAACATAATAAAGACATTCTGTGTGCTATTTGGTCAGGAGGTCAGCAAATATTGTTGGGAGGAATGTTACTAGAAGAAAACACCCACAGTGAGATGTAACATGAGGAGCTGTGAGCAGCGGGCTCAGCTGTAGTTTGTGTGAACCAGCACATCTTCAGAATGCCATCAGTGACTTTTAACTTGCTGTGGTGCCCAGTGGAAAACCACTCGGGTCACGACATGTCTATGAACGGTCTTATTGTTCAAGTACGGAGTACTGAAATAAAATGCTGTTTAATTTTTGTAACATAAAAGTAGGGGTGGGCAATATATCGATTATATTGAATGTATCATGGCTTGTTGTTGTAAATTAAAGTTGTTATTTAGGAGGACTAAGAGTAGTACAGTCATGCTAACAGCTCTTTGAGGCTGTACCTAGTACTTAGAGCTAAATGTCCATGATGATGCTAACATAGTATGTTCAGCAGGTTATGTTTACCATGTTCAACAGCATGCTCAAATGCCAAATTATGCGTTTATAAGCTAACACAATAGTAAGTATAGCTGTGATTAACTGGAAATATCATTAGTTTTCTTGGTTATAAAACTAAATTAAAGTTAATGATGGTGCTAATCATGAAATGCTGGCTGAAGTTTTCCTCTGGGAACCAAGAATGTCTCTACAAAACATAATGGCAATCCAGTAGTTGTTGAGATACTCTGGTTTTGATCATAGTATTATGGTTAACGTTTTCCATTCAGTAGGTATGTGTCCACTCTCTACATACAACAGAGTTGTAAAGACCTCACTGAGCTGATCAGCACAATAACGCAATAACACCCTCTTAAATAGAGCTGTAAACCATTCCTGAGATATCACAATCTCATTTTGAGGTGTGAAAGACTCTTTGTGTGGAAACATTAACTAAGAATTCAAACCTTTAAAACAGGAAAAAAAAAAAAAAAAAAACGAATTAAAAGAATTGGGCAAGTCAGTGTCATCCAACCATACACACTGATGAGTTGTCTGGTCTCACAGGTATGCTAGTTAATGGATGCCATTGCTTTTATTCCTTGCCAGGCTGATCTTAGGTCAACACTACTATACTATTTTTCAATTTTCTTTCTGTATCGACTTGTGGCCTTCCTTATTTCATTTTTCACTTCTCTGGAGACAGATCTCTTCAGAGGATTACCAGAATAAAAGGTTTTTTTTTCTTATTGATGAAACATTTCAGTTTTTTTAGTTAGCCAGATTTTTGGTTTGGATAGCGGAATCCACACAGAATGTTATATAGGAGGACACTGCATCAGTTAGCTCAGGCATGTCACCACAAGCATCACAGAAACACTGCCAGTCTGTAAAGTCAAAGCACGCCTGGAGTAATCTCTCAAGACAGATTCTGCAATTTACATTGTAGAATAGGCTTTGAGTTTGAATGATGCTGCGCTTTAGCCAATCACAATGGAGGGGCGGGGCCGAGATGTGCAGGTGTCCCCAGGAAATGTGTACCTACAGAAACAGCAAGCTCCGCGTCCATGGCGATCGCTCCACCCAAAAAGCCGTCTCGTCAACGTGAAAAAAATATTTTTTCCAGCGGATGTCTTAGTTACAACATGATTGAGCTAACTGGAGTAGTTTCATATGGTATCCGACAACGGGAGGCTTTTAACAGATGACGTCCTGATGTTAGCTTTGCTGCTGCTGGTAGCTGTCCCTGTTAGCTGCAGCCACTGCTGCTTTCTAAACATCGTGATTTCCCAAAACTGAATAAATACCACACATAGCAACACAAAACTGCTTTGCTAGCTCAATCATGTTGTAACTAAGATATTTGCTGGAAAAAAAAAAAAAAATTCCTGAGCCGTTTATTGAGTTACTGAGTTATTGCAGACACCGCTAACAGGGCTAACAGCTAACAGTTAGCCCAGCTAATCTACGATAACCATGTTATTAATTACAAAATGTGCACACAGAAATAGTAATGTTTGTTCAATCACTGTGCTTATAGACTTTACAAACATCAGATTAGTCTACACGGTGATATAGTGATGTGAAAAATGTGTATGATGCATATGATGTCTGTAATCAGTAATCAGTAGCCGGCACGCTGGCTTGTGGACATATATATAGAGTAGTGTGTAGAACAGCTGTTGGAATTCATGGGGTAAATAAAAGGGGCAGAGAGACATCGTCAACAGTTCAGTATCTGGAGTGCATATTCCCCCTCTGACCATAAAAAAAAGCACACTTCCCCCTCCTTGACTTTTTTGTTTAATCCCCCCTCCTCCGGTGACCAGTCCAGCCAAAATGGGCTTCCAAATCCACTTAATCTTAGGTCCTCGTCCCAGTCTGACCTGCTGAGCCATGTTTCAGAGAAGGGGAGAAGACAAATGTCTTTAATTTTGGGTTTCAATTTGACCCATGTTAGACAGCAGGACTGTAGAAAGGAGAAGTAGCCTGCTGCAGCAGTTAAGATTTTTAAGTCTCCAACATAGTCCCCCTCTTCTTCATCTTTTAGACTTTTAGTCTTTTTCTATCCAGCCTGCAAAGCTCCGCTGGGATGCCCGCTGGTGTGATTCCGGCTGTCCATGTCCACAGTAATGGAAGGAACTTGGAGCTGAGCGTGACTCTCCTGGATATGCCATGCTCCTCCTCACCATGCCAGGTGGAAAGATCCCAACACAGCGTTATCACACAAAAAAGTGCAAAAAAATGTCATCAATGTGTTATGTTAATGGCAACTAGTAGGAAGAGTAAGAATTCCATTTTAGTTTTAAGAATGGGTAGACTGCTTGGTCGTGGACTGTGGAGTGCCCCTCCAAGCAGAAGTTCAGTCTAGACAGCCAGTTCTGTCGTGAAATGCAATGACTTTAAACAATGGTGAGTAAGTAAAGTGTAAGAGTAGAGGAAACTTCGCTAGCCGCTAGGTTAATTTATGCAATGCAAAACTGGGTGACTAGTTATTTTTTTCTATAAACCGTGACCGTTATAGCTGTGCTAAATTTTGTACTTTTGTTACATCGTCTTGTTGTTAAACTGTGTTTTATGTCTGTCGGTGAAGTCAAAGTAAACTTTAATGTACTTAACGGGTGACAATTATTTACAAATGTTAATGTGTTGTTTGTATCCTTTATGGCCATTAGCAAAAAAGAAAGGCGTGGCAGCTTCATCTGTAGCCAGCTGTGTTAAAAAGGCATATAATATTGTCTCCTATCAAAATGATATTGTGATATCAGCAAATTTCACATCATCTTCAAAAGTAGGGCTGGGTATCACCACTGATTTCCTAAAATCGATTCAATTTTGATTCACAAGATCTCAATTCAGTTCAGCTTGATTTGATATTGATTCAATTGGGGATATTTCAGTAACAATACCAATTTTTGTGAGAACGTTAAAGAGATTCTCAGAGAGCTAATACTGTAAATTTTACAAAGAATTATTTTGAAAAATTCAGAACAGGACCAAAACTGAATATTTTTTTAATTAAATGTTTCTAGAGTGGCGACAGTAAAGTCACAGTATAAACTCAACATCTCACTGGAAACAGATCAAAAAATGACAATAAAATCAATCATCATACTGAGCAAAGTTTAAAGAATAAAGAACATAGACATCAGTCAGTGTCAGTCCTGCTGTCCCCTCTGCTCCTCCCTCTGCTGCTGAGGAGACTCACTGCCTGGAGGTCACGTGACCATTGGTAAGTTTAAAATACATAGCAAACCAAGCTAAACCATTAGACATGAATATTTGTTCTTTTAGCTTGTTATAAACAAGCAGAGGGAGGTTTCCAGCTAATAGCAAGTTGTTACTAACATAATGTTAGCAGTGGTGGATGAGAGACTGCGGACAGAGCAGATTGAAATATCACTTTTCTATATGCTGACATGTTGCTGAACAGGTGTGCTGATAAAGTATTGACTACAAGTGTAGCTGTAGTTCACTTCTCTGTCCCTACCACGGTATCTCTACTTGGTGTTTGGTGTCTGTGTGTGTGAGTAAAAGTAGCACAGCAGCCCTGACACACAGACAGCAGGACGAGACGCTGCAACATGATAATAAACTACACCAAAAAGTTACAGTTACAGATAAAAGAACCGGTAATGTCAGAGCTTCTCAAAACTATGGTCATTAATAATTTAGTGCTGGGGTCCGTTTTCTACCAGCAAGATTAACAAGGTTAAAGCTTCACACGTCCATGGGAAAAAGTGTACATTAAAAGATTGATCTTGGATTTTATGAATTGATATTGGGTCGTTCAAATGAAGATCGATTTGAATCCGATGAATCAATTATATCAACCTAGCCCAATTCACAATTGACATAATATCATGGTGGAACTAGTGATTTATACTCCCAATCTGGAGCAAGATATAAATCTCCATAACAACGGTCCACATTCCTGTAAAATTTGCCAGATATTCATGGTCTCCAGGGAACATTTCAGACTCATTTTGGTGACCCACTTAAATTTCTAGGTGACACCACCATCAAGTCAAAATGAATGTTGCGTTCACATGGAATCAGGTAGACAGTAGATGGCAAAGGGGATATTATTTAAGTAGATGAGCAAAACAGTAAAAAAAAAAAAAGGTGAGGCCGGCAGAGAATTGTGGCAACTGTGATGAAAGACAACACTGTTAAAATATTTCAACTTTTTGCTGTCCTCCGCAACAAAATTTACAACCCAAAGTTAGGTAGCTCCCTCATACAAAGAGAAAACATGGGTGATCTGGACAATGACTGGACATTTCTAGAATAACTGCATAAATAACAGGCACAGAATAATTTTACTTGATATATTTCATTCCAATCTGTGCAAACAAAACAAAATCACCATTGTAACATATCCTTGTGTTTCATTTGCCATCCTGCCATTTTGTTGGACTGTTTGTTTATCCTCTTCTGTGTAGACGGTGGTTGTCAATCTACCATTTACTGTCTGCCTGATTCCATGTGCATGCAGCATTAGTCCTGGATTTTCTTTTAATATGCTGTAGATATTCATCACCCCCAGAGGAGTAGCCCCATGACCTTTCCTATATTCACCATATTCAAAGATATATCAAAATCTATTGGGCAAATTGCCAACATACACTGAGCACATTTATGCTCGCCAAAGGATGAAACCCTTTCCATTTGGACACTTGATGAGCTTTATCTTGCATCATTCTCCTGCCAAAATGTTATGTTTTCACACGGGATACCTCATTATCCAGAAGACAGATTCCTGTGAAAATGTATTTGCCGAGCACATTCATGATCTCACATCCAAGAAAATCAGTTAGCCAGGGTTTTTTTTTTCATCCAGCATTCTAAGCTGTAGGGGGCACTGGTGTAGCTGCAGGCTTTAACTCACAAGACAAATTAATCCAAATACCTACTTTAATCTTCTTTTACATGAATATTACATTATTTTCCATTGTCTTGTCTTAGCATTAGCAGTTCATTACCATTCATCATAATGAACATCAACACTGTGATATCCTTATATTTAATCTGACTGATCTGACTTTAAAGGTAGGACAAGGTCATGCAGGAGCCAATATGGCAGCGTTAACAGCAAACTCTTGTAGTGAGTACTGTGGGCTCTCTAATGGAACTACAAAGCATAAAAAGATCCTTGTCCCACCTGCAGTACAGTCCTGTCTAATACATAAAACACACACAAATATGAGCATATAAGCACATTAACTCTCCCTCCCTCCATCTCTCCATCTCTCTCTCACAAACACTGTCCTGTCCACTAACTAATGCATGCTTCGAGGGTTTCTCCTCTCCCTCTCCATCATTAATGCTCATCTGACATCTGATGCTCGGTGACTGATCAATTCCAGCGTGTCAGAAGCTCCACAGATATGTCTGATTAGCACAGACGCGCATACACAACCTCACACCCCGTGATTGACATTTCACTGAGGCTAATGAAGGAGACATCTCAGTAGCGGGGGCTAATAAACTCATTGACAGGGGTAGCAGGATGAGTTATTTAACACCTCTGATCCTTCTGTGTGGGCCAACGGCACTGCAGGATCAGGATGATGATTATTTTGGATACACTTCGAGTTCACTTTAAAGCCTCAACACAACATCGCATATTTTCCCCAAAAGGTCTGCTTTGAAGGAACACTGGTGAATTCACCCAAAATGTGATCAATGCTCCCTGGAAATTTAAAAAAAATAGAGATTTGCAGAGCTACATATGCATCCATATGTGTCCAAACACCTAAAAAAAATCCAGATGGACTCTGGGGTTTAGCTAGCCTGAGAACCAGACAAATTTGTGAGCTCATATTTAATTTGCTGCGGCAGATGTGTCTGGTCTCCCTTCTATTCAGACAAATTACGACCCACCTGGTCTGCTTTGGGCCAATCACAACCATTTATCTGGCATCTTGCAGAGCCTTAACAAAATACATGATGACACAATTTTTAGTTTGTCCACCCTCACACCGGAGACACAAAGGCGCTTTGCAAAGAAGAGCGCCATTGTAGCATTTTGGAAAACAACCAAGATGGCTGCTGTTTAGGTACTACTTTCAAAGTCCGAAAGCTGAGAGTGCAACACTCGTTCACAGACATATTGATGCTGCACCATCACAGCCCATCTCTGCACATTATAGCCTGCTTACACTTGTCAGCTGCTCAGTGCTACATCACACATCGTTGCTCTGACTGGTTGTGGTTCTATTCAATTGCGTCCAGAGGAATTTTGATCAATGACTGTTGACACTTCTTGGAAATCAAAACTGGACTGAGAGGTTCCAGACTCGCATTTGCCACTTGGTTTGGTGATGCTAGAACCAAAACTTTTTTGGGAACGCTTTATACACCCATTATTTACAAGCATTTGTCTCAGCTAGGCTTTCCAGCTCTTTGTATTTTCACGATAAAATGGGCAACTCAAAAATTCCATGACTGGGGCGTTGGTAGCGTAGTGGATAGTGCTGGCGCCCCATGTATAGAGGTGATGCCTTGCTGCAGCAGTCGCGAGTTTGACTCCGGCTTGCGACCCTTTGCTGCATGTCGTCCCCCCACTCTCTCTGTCCCCCCATTTCACACTGTCCTGTATAATAAAGGCAAAAAGCCCAAAAAAATAATCTTAAAAAAAAAAAAAATCCATGACTTTATATGTAAGATTTACTATACATGTAGGATATATAAAAAAGTTCTGCCCAGCTATGCTTGGGATAGACACATAGTTATTTACTGTGTTTCAATCGGTCTTCAAAACAACCCCCATCTTGAAAACTTTAACTCGAATACCTCTGAAGGGAGAAAATGAGCTCGGGAACCACAGAGAGGTCAGAAGATTTTGAAAGAGTGGCTTACTGAGCAATTTATGTCGAAAAAAGATCGAGTAGAGCCCTCCAATGAGAAAAATGGCATCTTGATAGCTAATGTTAGCAAAGAAAAAACTTCTGAGCCAAGAGACCGGCTGGTCTATGAAATGTTTTTTTTTTATCTCTAAGACTTCCTGGTTTTCAAAAAAGATAGTCAAATGGCTATTTCCAAGTTTAAAAACAATTTAACAAAGGACTTGAGGGAAGAGCTGACAACGCTAAAACACTAGCTTAACAAAAAGCTATCTGAGGTTGGTGGGACACTCCAAACTCAAGGCCAGGCCACTCATCTCCAACATGGAAGCAAGCAGTACTGGGATTCAAGGGGCGCTGATGTGTCTTTTGAAAGAACAATGCAGGCTGCATTGCTGTGATAAGGCCACTGATCTGGAAAGCAGATCAAGAAGAAGCAACATTAAGATATATGGTGCACCAAAGGACTCAGAGGGAGACTCGATGATTACGTTTGTGGAAAACTTGCAAACAACAGAGCATGTCTTATCCAATGGTATGTTACTCCATATTCAATGTGCACTTACAGCTCTGGGATTATAGCTCAAATTCAGCCATTCGTAAACTAGTGTATACCCAGTTATAGATCAAGATGAAAAGAGATAGAAAGGTCATTGGGGAAGGGGCTGCCAGTGAACACGTTAATTGGAGGCCCCTCATTAACCGACCATGTTGCAGACCCCAGTACCCCTCGATAACAAGTTCCCTAAAGATATGGAATCAAATAATTTAAAGGTGCCAACTTAAGGGTGGGACTTAAGTCTTCAGATGGTTTGCTTACGACACAGATGTCATGCCTAATAAATATCAAACACGGTTTAGAAGTTGGACTGGAAATGGTCTTACTGCGTATGGCACACTTTTAAATCAAGGTACGGTTTTGAGCTTGCAGGACCTTAAAGACAAGTTTAATCTGCAGAATCAGGATTACTTTGGGTATTTGCATAACAGATTTTATTGGCAAGAAATATCCAAAAGACGACAACACATTGGAAGAAGAAATCCTTGACATCTTTCAAAATGTCTATAAAGAGGCTACTTACAAAAAATATATTTTTTAATTATGCTTTGCTCTCCAGAAAGACCATACTCTGAATATCAAAGAAAGACAGGAAGCAGAGGGTAAGTTCATAATAACAGGAGGAGGATGAGACAGGATCTGCAGACAGCAATGGCTGATAGCAAGCTCCCCCACTTGGAGATAATTCAGCTGAAAAAAATGTGACTCCTTTCTTTTGTACTCCAGCAAAGGAGACTAACTGCTCTAATCAGACTGCCTGCTGGAGGTCCTGAGGAAGTGGGGTGGCAAACCATTTCCACATTTTGTGGAATTGTCTCTTTGTGGCTCCATTTTGGAGAAGTGACCACAGTGTCCTGTAAGCAGGTTTTAAACGTGCAATATGTAATTTTCTGCCGCTAGGGGTCTCAAACCAAAACAATAACAAAAGACGGGGTTGGATGACATCATGAAGTAGCGTGGGATCATGGGAGTTGTAGTTATATAACAGATACAGAACGTCCCTCACTTTGTGTAACTGAAACCGACCGTGGCAGTTTTTTTGGCAGAGCTAGCTTCAGCAGCAGAGAAATGCTCATGGACAAGGTATATTACTGAAGTTATATTCACTTTATGTTTCACTTTATGCAAATGGGGTCCATCGGTCGGTGTAGCAGCCCAAGCTGATCTGGTACCCGCACCGGATCTTCAAACTCTGATCTAACTATCAGTAGTAACTTAACTTAGGCTGACCAAACGTCCTCTTTTGCCCGGACATGTCCACTTTTCACGTCCCGTCCGGGGTGTCTGGGTTTTTTTTTATAAACTGATTATAATGTCTGGTTTTCCGCGTGTTAAAGTCATGGTTCTCTTTTTTAGCGACTGTCTCGCTAACCTCAGGTATTTACACTCTATTCAGAAATGCTAACGTTACTTACTTTAGCTGAGTGGTTAGCAGTCTGCTAGTTATTTGAGCAAACTGCTAGTCACTTAGCTTTACAGTTAGCGATGGCTTCTCCCTCTCTGCTGCTCTCTCTTGCTCAGTGCGTCTTATGTTTAGCTATTCCTCTGCCTCTTTTATAAATGCAGTTCATTAACCGGCATCAGCTCAGCATTATAGAAACCTATTGTTAGATGTTGTGGTTAGCCAGCCTCCGCTCCACACCGCTCCGCAGCGGTGGCCGCTGGCCGGAGCGCTGATGACTCAGTGGGCAGCAGTGCTTGCAATACACTGGTGGAAATGATTAATATTTCGATAACATCAGCCAGATCTTTGCTTACCTGTCTAGCAGAACACACACGAGGTCAGAG
Source organism: Epinephelus fuscoguttatus (assembly GCF_011397635.1). Classification (NCBI taxonomy): domain Eukaryota; kingdom Metazoa; phylum Chordata; class Actinopteri; order Perciformes; family Serranidae; genus Epinephelus; species Epinephelus fuscoguttatus. Next base: position 12,131,274 of record NC_064758.1, on the reverse strand, counting down.
TCGAATTGTAGTCCTAGATTTTCTTGAAGCTCTCCATCTCGGAAAGGCCACACCAATATTTATCCTTGATTTAGCTCTCTTCTTATCCCAAATTCTTCTGGGATCGCTTGGTTGACCCGTACATTTCCGTTTTACTGGCTTGTTTACTGGGACAGCTTCGGTGTCAGAAGATGCAGCAACTGTCAATGCATAATCATGATCCATGACGAGTTAGCTTAGCCTAGCAACAGTAACGTTCATTCTCTGACGTCTCATCCGGTCTGCTGCTGCTTCTTCTTCTCCTTCATTTAATGTCTATGGTAACTGGAGTTACGCCGCCATTGCGACCTAATGACACGGCCCGTAACTGTTATTAATATTTCATATTTATCTGGGTTTGAAAAATTGTTGGAAACATTTCTGATAATCAAAGTACACAACTAAACAAAACATATAATATTGGCTTAGTAGTTTTTAGAAATTTTTATATGGAAAAACTCCATATTATACCTTTAAGTAGACAATCTATTTTAACGCATATACCTCGGTGATCTAGAAGAGCTTCACTGTGCAAAGCCAGATAAATAGTTGTTGAGGGTGTTGTTAGTGGCAGGTAAAAAGTAAAAGTTTGTAAAAACTTGATAAGAAAATGGCTTAAGGAAGACATACCAACCATTAATGAGTGGATCAACTTAGTTTAAAATATATACACGATGAGAATTACATTTTAACTAAAAATCCAAATTGATAATTTAGATTAACATTTGTCAAAATGGCTTACCCACATGTCAACTAGTAGTATTATGTTATTCCTACCCTAAAAAAATGTATTTTCCTCTAAGTGCAGAATAAATATAGGTTGACTAGAATGTGTAAATATATGGAAGATGTGTATATATGTATGTGAATGTGTCTATGTGTACACATGTGCGTGCATGTGGGTGTATGTATATGTATATATGTAGATTTTGTTTTTCATGTAAGAAGGATCCTCACCTAGTTTTTGTTTGAGCTTACTTTAAGTGTATTTTTGTGTCCGGACTTAGCAAAACAGATGTAACAGAAAGTAAAAAACAAAAAATAAATAAATTAGCCAATTGAAAACAATCATCTATCAGCATCTAACCATGGGTGGCTTTTTCTATGAAGGTTAGAACAGTTTTGATTGTTTCAAATGAGATATTCTTTGTTTTAATGTATTTAGGTGGCATTTCACAAGTTGACAGCAAAGAGAGGACAGGAAATAAGGAGAACAGAGAAATGACATGCTGGTCCAAGAAATGGACTTGAACAAGGGCTTTGCAGATCAGTACCTCAACCCCAATGTCACAAGGCCCCCCCCCCCGCATGATAGACTTCGGAATATGTTTTTGTCTGTGCTTCTCTCGCTTGTTTGAAGTTGTGGTGCTCAGTTGGATAAAGGTGATGTATTTCTATGCACCAGTTTGTTAAGCTCTAGCAATTACATCTGATCCAACGACAGCCACACACTCCTACGAATGCAGATTCGTTTAAATGTTTAATTTTATTTATTTATTTATTTTATTTGCTTGCTGCTTTATTTAATCCTGAATATTTAATGTTATAAAGAAATACTGTTGTTGAACTGGACCGCAATGATCTTTCAAACCAGTGCTTAATTTGTAAACCAGAAGGTGCCAGAACTCGAAGTGCGTACCAGAGTAGAGGGGTGACAAGGTGAGCACAGGTCCAGGAACAAATGTTAAAATACAGATCTCTGCTGGAAAGCGTTGAAAAAAAAAAAAGAAAAATTTTCCTGAAAACAACATGAACTTAAAGGCGCTGTATGTAAGAATGTGGCCAAAATGGTCACTGCACTCAAATTCAAAATACTGCTGCGAGTCGTGTCCGCCCCCTGCCCTACAAATTCGAGGTTGCTGGACAGCGGCACGCTGGAGACTGACCAAAACACAAATTCAAAACATAAACATGATTTGCAGACCGTAAAAATTTTTTTTAAATGCGAATATTCTGGCTGTACTATTGTTGTCGGTGAGATCAGTATGTTATATGAACATTATTCCTTAGTCTCTGTGACATATTAGGAGGATTTTACAACTATTTGCTTTAGATTTCTTACATATAGCTCCTTTAAATACCCACAACTACAGGCCTCGATTTTCAAGTAATTTGGATGATATTATGTTAAGTTGTGGCAAGCCTTGTTGTACGCTGCATGAAATACTGGAGCTGTAGTTGCTATCTGTTCAGACTGACTATTAACTAAAGCCTGTGCTAAGGTGTCTACTTTGGCCTTTTTTAATAATGCCTGCCATTGCTACATTTGTTCTTAGCACCCATTGCTGTTTTTTGATATCCAAAGCAGATGAGGTCACTGTACACTACATCCATTCCTTTGCTGGGTTCGTCCCGACTGTCTTCTCTGGCCCCAAAGACCCTACCAGGCTGTGCAGCTGTGCAGCCTAAACTTGAATTTTCCATTACAAGCCAGCAGGCAGCAGGTCTGCTTAACCCTAAACTGAGCTGCTGTCCAAATAGCTGCGCATCCCATCGCTGACCTAGTTGCTGCTGTGGTGTCCCAGCCTGTTCTGACTCCCATCTCATCAAGTACTGCCGCTTTGTCAATGACTCTGGTGTCAGATAGCGATGCAAAAGGGCCCCTTTGTGGTGTTGTGATATAGACACCAGGCGGCGGTAATGTCAGGTGCTGCCAGCCACATCCGAACTTGTCAGATACTTTCGTTTTGGCAGTGGATGTTGGCGTCAGACACTGACACACTAAAACACTCTTTAAGGAGGTATGCTACGAACCGAGCAGTGGCTATTTCTAATACTATTGGCAACTACCGTAGTATAAACAGCAAGAAAATCCCTGTAGGGCGGGTGGGAGGGGACTTTCACCTGGGAGTCCAGTGTTCACTTCCAGTATGTCATGTGACATGATGTTAGTGGGAACCTCACTTATTTTGAGCCAAGCCATGATGTTTTTTTCTAAACCTAACCATGGACTTTTGTTGCCTAAATTTGAGGAAATACATGTAAAAACAAGGTGTTTACCTACATTGTAAATTTATTTTGAAAAAGAATATGTATGTAACAAGCAGAAACTGTACATTACTGTACTGTAACAAGCGTCACCTGAGACGCTGTCCCTGAACATCCAAAACCAGCGCAGGAGGGTACCTAGTGTGTCATATTTTTACGTTTCCATCCACTGGTATCCCCGTTGGCCACCTGCAGTTCCTGCTCGCTAGCATCACCACTGCAACCACCTTCCTGTGTCGTCGTGCTGCCATCCTGACTCGTTTAGGAGCATCATGCAACTCTTCTTTTCTTTTGAAAAAGCTAACTTAACTGTGTTTTTGACATTTTTATTTTGCAGCTGCAAATTTCTGATCTTCTCTGCTTCAGTGTTCTGACTGTGACAGGTTTTGGCATTTTTGGCTTTTTTTCTGTGTAACTCTAAGTGATGTATAGGTCTTTCGTTCAGTGCACTCACTTGATCTCCAAACTTTTTGAAAATAAATCTACATTCATAAGGAACGTGAAACTTTGTGAACATTGGTCTGTAAATTAAAAAAAAAATATGATCTTATTTTCTGTTATTATTTTTGTTTTGATACCAAGAGAGTTACTGGATCTGTGTAAAGTACTGGAACACAGGCAGTTAAATACCGGGAGGTCCCGACTAAGCCTCACTTTAAGTAAAGACTTAGCTGTGAAGCTGTGAAGATAAGTTGGGTTACTACCCTAACTCCTCTGCTGAGCTGGATCCAGAGAGAGCCTCACTGACCTGTTTTAACTGAGAGGAAGAGGAGAGATAAAAGTTGAGATAGTGTGGGAGGAAGAGATGGGGAGGAGGAGCTGGAGAGGTGAGAGATGAGGAGGAAGGAGATGGTGGCTATTAAATATGAATAACCCCCCCCCATCCGTCCCCTCTCCTTACTCTGTCCATCCATGAATCCATTTCACATCCAGTCCGCCATACTGCTCTCACTTGACAAGCCCTAAACACCCGATGCATAATTCACTTCCCTCCTACACACACACACACACACACACACACTCTCTAAAAATGTACAAAATGCCGATATTGTTTAATTTTAACTTTAATTTTAAGCACAAACTCGCGCTGAATACTTTATAGAGTTTGTATTTCTTATGATGACATAAATTTAGATGTAATTATCTGATATTTACCTTGAAGATGCTGTTGAAAAAAGGGAAACCATCCATTTGGAGGGCTTTTGATCTGCTTGTTATGCATCATATCACACTTCAAGTAAAGTGTGACTGAAGTGTGTGTGTGCCGTGTTAAATTTATGCGTTGAGAACAGCTCACATCATTAGAACAATGAGAGCTTGTATGGTAATATCATGTTGGGAGAATTTATATAAAGAGAGCAAGATGGCCGCTGATGCAGAGTGAGAAAAGGCTCATGATAAAGAGAGCGTATAAAAGAGGCGGAAGGACGGAGAGAGTTAGAGAAATGGAGAGAAAGAGAGGGCAGATCAAAGCTGTTTTTTTCGCGTTTCGTAGCTCTTGATTCGGAGCAGCGGGAGGTTGTGTGATGCGAGCAGCTTCAGCCCCAGTCGTAGCTCTCTGGCTTTGGTGTCGTTCAGGGAGCTTCACTGTCCCCCCTGGGCTGTATACATGCCAGCCAGCCAGCCAGGCAGCCTGCACAACCAGGCCAAGCAGGAGACAGAAAAAAGTTTCCCATCCTACAGTATCTCGCTTGCTCTCTCACATGCTCTCGACTCATTTTTTTTTTCTTCCTCTCTGTCTCTGCTGCCTCCAATAGTTTATCCTTCTCTGCTGTACTCCCCTTTTCTTACTCTCCTCTCGCTCTGAACTTTCTTATCTTACAATCAATGTTTTCTTTTTTTCTTTTCTTATCAGGAGAACTTTTTGTCCTCCAAGGACAAATGCACAGCACACTTGCAAAACTTTGTTCGCAGCCAGACAGTTTGCAGCACAGCGGAGGTGGTACCGTTTGTTATAAAACTTTTAGGTGTGTGTGTGTGTGTGTGTGTAGGGGGGGGAGGGGGTGATTAAAGCTAGTGTTGCTTTCATGCTTCGCTGAGCTTCTCTCTTCTTTTTACTCTTCCTCGCCTTTTATTCCCCCTCTCTTTTTCTCTCCATGCCACACCATACAGCGGGCTGTGAAACGGGAGTGTTTTTTTTTTCTTCTGTTCTTCAAAAAGAGCAATTGGGGGCAGCCAACAAAAGGGGCCTCTAATAAGCTGCCTACATATCACAGTGGAGGGTGAGTCCCGCGTTGCGTTGGCAGAATGATTAAAAGTTACCTGTGCCAAATGATTACTGCTGCGGTGCCCCGGGTTCAGCCGCGCTGAATGCGAGACGGCCTTTTACTTAGCCAGCACTGTTTAATTAAAACGCAGTCAAATGAGATTTTGCCACAATAAGGGACGATAATGGGTCAGCTAACTGATAGGGAGAGCTTTATCCGTTCTCATTAACCACTCCCTTGATAGCATTCATGTAATGGAGGAGTCCATCACCACATCTCATTTGGGAAGGAGGGGAGGAGGGGGGAGGGATGGCAGAAGGAGGGCAGTATGTTGGAAATAATACAATTAAGAAAATGCTAACACTTTGAGACTTATTATCCCTGTAGGCAGACGTCATGGGGTGTAGCATGGCAGTTCTGAACAGAATACATCACCAAAGCTCTAATTGCAATCATATATTTGGCTGGACTGCCAGTCTGCTGACACTGATAGGCCCCAGAGTCATTGTCTGTCCAGTTGACACTTAACATAACCCAATAACTACACGCAGTAATTGTATGTCAGGAGAAATACACAATGTCATAGGGAGCGGAGAGGCACCAGTCTGCCTTTCCTCACCCAACATTGATCCTGCAGCCCGACATCCTGAAGAAATATATCCATACTAAAAGCACACACACAACTCATGATTTCCATCGGATTTAAATCAGTGCCAATGTAGAAAGTAGCATGGCTTATATGTAGCAAGGTGGAAATTAAGGGTGTGGAGATCAGGGTTGTGGAAGGGCATGTAGCAAGTCTGACTGCAGGAGACCAGACTTCATGTCTCATCACAGATCTGCAACCAAAGATGGCCTGCAGAGTTTTCCTGATAACAAAAAAAAACAAAAAACAAAAAAACACACAGACACAGACACACACATACACACACAAACACACACACACACACACACACACACACACACACACAAAAACACATTTATATTCAGCGTTTCTCACCGAAATGCATGTCTTTTGTCCTCACAGGGAAACACCACCTAAATTATATATCTTAATATATTATTTCAATGGCCTCAATATTTGTGGACATGAACTACTCTCTCTCAAAGCCAGAAAGCAGAAGAGTCTCAGATTAATGATGGCGATATTTGACAATTGTGATGAGAACGCGTTCAGACCCCACAGCAGTACTTTTAACTTACATTTTTTTAGTAACAACCGAGTGTTGCCCAAAACCATACTTTACCATACCCTTAACCATACAGTCATAACCACAACCTTTCCATAATGTTTGCCATACACTAGTGGCCATGTGCACAGGCTGTAGAAAGTGAGAATCTTAAGAATAATGGCATTGGATGTAACACAACTTTGCCACTGAATGTAATCTGGGGTTTTGTCTGGACAGAATTGTGATCTTGTTAGCCAAACTCAAAGTATAAGCTTATACTGAGTACCAACCTGACTACAGTGCCCTTTTTAGCCCAATATTTAATGACCTCCTTCAGTGAAAACAACATTTTTAACACCAACACCTGCACTTCATTTCATTATTGCTCTTTTTTATTGTGTTTTTTTATATTAAAAAAAAAAAAAAAAACTAACGTCACATCTTACCCTAATGACACACGATGGCCAGGTGGGTTAATGACTCACATGTGACCTCAACCACTCTGAAACTCAGAGCTCACATGTGACCTCAATAACTCTGTAAGGGTTCACACCCACCCAGAGTTTAAAGCCTGTCACTCCGTATCTGTCAGTTAGAACTGAAGAAGCTTCTTGGATGAGAGGCGAAACGCAAGCAAGTCCAATTGCCTACGATGCAGCTGGTGATTGCTTACTTAGTCACTTAAGGGTCATAACTACGTTTTCATTAGTGTTTAATCACCTAAAACTTAGAATTGTTGAGTTTTCCTTACCTTAGAATGGGCCGTTTCTATCTTCATACAGAGCAGGTCCTGTTTCACACAGTTCGCCATGTTGTTTCTACAGGGGCCTAGAACAAAGAAACCAAACACCAACATATAAAATACTTGAAAGTTCTTCTCAAGGCATTGATTCTCTGTTCATCAGACTTACATAAAATTGCAATTTTTTCTTGGTTTAAAATGGCTTAGATGGAATGCTACACCTTTGGCTTGTTTAGTATGCGCAAGTCTATTAATATGCAAATTAGCCCCACCCCCAGTTGTTCACCTGCAGCTCTAGCATACCTGCTCACCTTCCACTCTGCTTATCAAACACACTGATCTGTGTTTGTAAACCATAATAGATAATATGAGCCTTAGGCTTGACTACGTTATCAACTTGCTACTGTTAGGTAAACCTTCAAGGTCTAGCATGTAGGATGTAGTGCCATCTAGTGGTGAGGTTGCGGATTGCAACAAACTGAAATTTATCTCATGTATCAAGCTTGCAGGAAAAACTATGCTGACTGACCAAAAATAATGGAAACACTAAACAAGTAGTGCCACACATAAGAGTGTATGTAATGTTAGTCCATATGTACTGAGCCAGAATTTTGCATTTATTATGGGCTGAATTTGGCATTTTATTCTCTCTGTTTTTATTTATTTATTTTTTAAATTTTAAACCTCTTCGAAGCCAACCTGTGAATAAGTTAAGTTTTTGAAATCTACCCCTGGATTGAAGAGAGGGGTTTGAACTGGCATTGCGAGCATGCTGGGTCTAAGCATGACATAACTTAATTTGATATTCAAGGTCCAGCTTTATTTTCACTATACAAGAAAGAACTGCATCCAGTTGTAGCCTCCTTTATAGTTAAATAAATAACTGAATAAAAAATATGGGAAACCAAAATAACCTAAACATTTTCAAGACTTGATATTTGGTGTCAGGTATGTGGTGATGTGTGTGTTTGGGGGAGTATATATGTCCCCTCAGTGCATCTAAATTCCTGCCTGCAGTTATGTTGATGACCCTGAATTTAAATGCTTGAATAGGTCCCTAAAAGCAGCACAGGCAGATCAGAGGTTTGGTAGCGTGTATTAAAGTGCTATGCTAGGTTTACAATAACTTCTACATTGAGAGTGGAATAAAAGCCTTGCATCTCAAAGCACTTCTGTGGTCTTAAATCTACCTCTCACTAAGTGAAGTCAAAACTTCAGATAACCCGTGTTACACAAATACTTCAAATCCTCCCTAAACACAAAGTCCTTGGCACTTGAAAACCAAACACAGAACAAAATACTTTGCTTTTCAGAACATCATCTGACCCTTGAGACTGCACTTGGTGTTGGCCTTCATACGCCTCTCATTCACTAAACAGCTCATTGTGTACACATGGAGGGTCACTTATGACTGTGACCTTGGGTGAATGCTTTGAATAGGGACAAATGAATGACAAGGAGGTTTGGCACATTTGTAATTGGTATAAGAAAGAAGACTGAAAAGCATTTGTGTTGCAAGGGCTGATGGGAGATTTTGAGGATGGGGTGGGTAGAAGGAGGGAGAGTGGAGTGAGTGGAGGAGGCCTTGAATCACAGTGAGTGAAACACAAAAACTTTTGCTGTAAAAATTCCACACAAGTTGTCTGGCCCTACACTGAGTGTTAACATTTCTAATGTGTTTTCACTTGTGTCTAGTTCAACTTCACTTCTTTCAACATCCTGAACTATAGCAGCTCTCCAGTTGTTTAAAGTAATTCTCACTTGATATCATACAATTTCTGATTCTGAGTTAATCTGCAGTCAGGATAAATAACCCATGATCTGATCCAAAGAGTATATTGTGTTTCTTTCTCTATATTTCTTTAAATAACTCAAAAAATTTGGACACTGAGATATTCTGAGCACAGCGTATATTGGAGCTTGACAGTAGAAATAGTAGAAAATGTTTCATAAACGTTATTTGGTCTTGGTGCCAGTCTGTCTGAATACACATAGACTCCCCATTTTACACCAGTGTTTCACAATCATACAGGGGGAAATCCATTGTAGCAGAGGTAGAAACACTCCAAGTTCAGTAGGGAGAATGCATTGGTGCCTCATTGTCTGTGAGTGGCAGGGCTGCAACTATAGGCGCAGAGCAGAGTAAAGCTTCAATGTCGCAGAGGGCCTGTTTGGTGGCCAACATTAAATACAACAATTAATAAAGAGGCAACCAATATAATATGTATGTAGAAAATACATACCTGCACAATATACACAAGGACAACACAGGGACACTGTATCACATGAACAGCTTCTAACAGGCCAAGTCACATTTTGTTCAAAAAGCCAATAGCTGATGGATTAAAAGACCTCATGGGTCTGTTTGTGTCATTTCCATCATGAACCTTGGATATGATGGAAGCAACTGAAATATATAAATAATACCTGCTTTTGTGCATCAAAGCTTCAGTGACAATTATCCATGATTAATCAAAGCTTCTTGGGGTGGGCTAGGGGATGCTGCTTTCAAAATAACGTGACAATTAGCAACTTTCTTAGCATACAGGTCGCAGTAACATTTGCCATAATAGCTTGTGCTACATGTGACCAAATGTCTCCCCTTCTGTTCTCTGAGATATGACGTTGAGTAATAGCCAGAAAAGTGTTTTTTGCAGAATATTATGATGTCACAGTGATGTTGACTTTTGGCCTTTTGGATAGAAAATGTCATCATTTCATCATTTTATCCTATTAGACAGTTAGATATTGTTAGTTATATCATAATTAGTGTAAGAATTCTTGAGTTATGATCAAAAACATGTGTTGTTAGGTCACAGTGACCATGACCTTTGACCACCGAAAACTAATCAGTTCATCACTGAGTCCAAGTGGACATTTGTGCCAAATTTGCAGTAATCCACTCAAGGCGTTCTTGAGATATTGTGTTCACAAGAATGGGATGGACAGACAGATGGACGGACAACCCTAAAACATAATGCTTCTGGCCACGGCTATTGCTGGCGGGGAGGCACAAAAAGAATACTTTAAGTAAGCTGATACTTACAGTTTTCAAGTGATTTGGTTGTAGAATTATGACAAACCAGTTTCTTTTGGCATATCTGGCACTCGACTTTTGGGTATCGTCTTTTTATAGTACTCCAGATGCTTGACATTTTCAACATCTTACTGTATGTATGTTACTGTATATCTGTAAGCCTGTCACGTGGTCCAACTGTCCCGGTTTCGATAGAGATGAAATGAGAGTGATTTGGAGTCACAAAACTATCCCTACGCATAAAAATGTCCTTGTCTGAGAAAAAGTAATGATAATAATTAATGTTGAGGATAGTGAGTATTTTTATGTCTGAGAAGTCATTCAGTCCAAAAAGAAAACAAGTGAAAACACTTCTAAAAACACTTTCAAATTTCTCCCAAACTATCCATCTAAATTAGTTTACTAGATATGAGAAAAGCAGCTCCTAAAACATGCTTCATTTTTAATTTACAACACCACGTTTCAAAAGCTGTTTAGGAGCTTCAAGTAGATTTTCCAGACTTCAATTTTGCAGCGACAACCGAGGCAGCAAGATGTAGTCTGGCTGGTTTCCCTCCTCAGGCTGCATAATGAAATTTGTGGCTTCGTAGGAGTCATATGAATCATAATTCTAGGTTTAAAATTATAGAAATGTGACAATCTGCTAATATAAATATAAATCGTTGACTCAATGAAGTACATGACACTTTCAACAGAGACTTATCAACCTCTGAGCTTCCTTAAGAAAAACAATCTTTATCTTGCCTTTATATAAATAAAATGTTGGTATCAAGGACACATTTGTCATCCAGATGGTTTCCAAGTGGACTGACATCACAGGCTTCCCTCTTTTAATATTAGTGTTGGGAAACTGTATATTTTATGTGTTTGCAGTATAAAGACACTATCTTTCAGAGAACTGATAAACGTTGACATCCTTTAGAACTTATGGCCCCCTTGCTTGGGCCGCCTATGTTTGAACTTGGCCTTCATTGTGAACTCAACTACACACTTGTGTAGTAGTGTGACTGTATCTTGCAGGGTTATCATGCTATTATGTTGATGCAATCTGACATATAAGAAACAAAGACAGGCAAAATCAGACATATAAACACCTGTCAAAATATTAAAAAATGGCTTCTGTGCCAGTTCCTGCTACAGTAGGTGTCTTCAGGACCACATTTTGCCATGATGACACCCAGACATATTGACTCACAAGGTGAAAATAATGCCAGACATTCAGAAGTTGTGGCAGCTGGTAAAAAAAAAAAAAAAAGATTTTTTGTAAATTATCAAAGCCTAACACAGAGAGACCTGAGATACACAAAAACACTGACCATGAACATTTTCACTGTCATCAACTCAGGGTGAATACTTTTCTGTATTTGAATATAACCAGTTTTCAGTACAATCAACAAAATGAATGGACAAACATGGTCCTGGGTCAAGAATGAGCACTATTGTTTAGTTTATTCTACCTGAGAACATGAGGAAAAGAGAGGACCATAGCAAAAGAACAAGTGTTCTATCTGCGCACATCATTTTCAGAGAGCGCCGGTATTTTAGAGCTAATTGTTTGTACTAATTCTCTTTCTAATTCACCACCCCCTGCCTGCTATTATCAGAATCATTAGGCAGAATCATTAAGCATTCAGGAGCAGCATGCCTACCTTTGTGCGAAACAATTGCACTGAACTGCACTAAAATCTACCCGCTCGCTTGAGTGTCAGTGAAATGATTTTCAAATTAAAGGACAGAAAGTTGATGTGATGAAGGTTCCGCGTGTTTATACGCTGACTGATTATCCTCTGCTCGCTTCTCTCCTTTGCAGTAGAAACAAGTGAAATTATCTTATTTCATTGACAAAACACAAAGCATGTTGTTAGTATAATAAACACTGGATTTTCAGTTTGTTTCCTTTATTATGAACCAGGATGGAGATAATGCCACTTGATTAACAATCTACTTCTCAGGCCTGCATACATGAATGCATCTTGTACTGTGGTGTAATTTATAAATAAGTTATTTTTCTTACTATCTTGGTTAAAAAAAAAAAAAAAAAAAAAAAAAAAAAGTTTTCAATAAATATCCATTTAAACCCGCTTTATGTAAATATTTTGTGCTGTCCTGGTTAGGTGACATCTACAAGAAAAATTGTTCTTTGTTCTGTATATGCTTCCCTCTCTTTATCTTTCAGTGTGTGGCAGTTCCCCTGTACTAACCTGTGTAATGATCTCTATGGGGAGAGCAAAGAGGAAAGGGTATAAAAATACCACACTGGAAAAACTAGTGCAGTCTTCTAGCCAGTGGCTAGCAGCTAAAGGTGCTAACTCCATGAACAGCAGCAACAATGACTACGTTAACATGCATACTAAAATTCAAAATTTGATACTGGTCAAGAAAACTGCACATACCGTTTGGAAATTTCGAATGATCCAATCAATTTTAGCACTGTCTGATAAGACATGAGGGATTTGTGGATATTAGTCAGGTTTCAAGTGCATTCTTTGGAAATGTACAGAGCCCATTCAGAATAGGAGCCTCAGTTGGCGTTTCCACAGTAGTTTGTGTCACACGGCCTGTTGCCCGTCTACGGTCAGTTCTGTTCATTGTCATCGATGTGTTGTACACAAAGTGGGGTAAAGCTGCATGCCCAAAAAAGCCCACACTGCCGATCAAAAGGAGAAAAACACCTACTTTTAAACATTAGTAGGTTTTGGGATATGTGCATATATCGCAACTGTAATGGGTTGTATTGTGGACCAACACAGGATACCAGTCACAGCCGGTAATAATGTTTAATGCCACAACACAGCAGGTACAGGACAGGGCAGGTAATCAGCACACAATACAGTTCAACACTCCACCAAAGTCTCTCCACAAAGTCCTTGGCAAACCAGTTGGTTTGGCAGGCAGAAAGAGGCGGAGACACAGGTGAGTGAGCAGTGACAGTGGCCCAACCACACACACAGTTCAGTTCAATAACAGGCAACAGTTGATCTCCAGGTTGGAAACAGTGGGCTTGTGCGGTTACTGTTAATCAGTTGAGACAGGAAGGTCAGAGGCAGGCAGGGAGGCATTGGGAAATCAGTCCAGAAAAGAGTGCTGGAGACTCTTGCATGACTGGCGAAGAACAATCTGGCAAAGAGTGTCTGTGAGGCTGGGATATATATACTGGCTGTGAGTAGTCAGAACAGGTGAATTGAGTTGCCTTGATGAGGCGGGCATCATTGACACTGAGGCACAGGGAACAAGGCTGAATGGAAAACAACTGAATGGGAGCTGGTTAACTGGGCAGACGGAAATGAGCAGGTAGGTGACCAGTAATGCAGAACTGTGACACCAACGCTGACCTTTTCAAGAAGGTGGTTGAAGGATGAAAGAGGGAGGCTGTGTTCGCACAGTCCAACAAGTCTGCCACTATTGGAAGACTTGGAAGAAATCCTAGTTTGATGCAAAGAAGCAAAAAAGCACAAGGTGCTCCACTTTTCCATATTTTGATGCAATAAATCACACGTTAGTGCACATTATTCGAGGTATGCACAGCTGTAAGTAAATGGGAATATAAGTAGAATACTCATTTCATATTCAGAACATTTAAGATTACAGACATTTATGAGGTGTTTGACAACTAAATGTGCTATATGTCAATGAGTGAAAAACACAGATCCACACAATATATAGGGATGTTACCATCAAAATCTACAAGTGGGGTATGTATATATCTCTGGTAGCGTATCTTGATATGGGCTTAAAAGTGGAGAATCAAATTCTGAAGATTCAGTTCACCCAAAGTAAAAAACAACCCATTTCCCAACTTATCAGGCCATGGTGATAGTTTTTACTTTTGTTTGTAAATCGCAAACATTTAAAAAAAAAAAATATGCACACACATAAATTACTACTGAGTTGATATTTTTATACTTTCAGAGATGAAAATAAAATGTGCACAACTTGTTGTTTTAAGTCTGGATAGATGATCACTATTACACTGCTGCCATTTCATTTTATTATTGAGAATGGTTGTAACTGCTATCAACTGCAAAGGGAGGTAATGTTTTAAAGAAGGTAATGCACAGTGTGCCTCAATGTGTGTGAACATGATGCAACTTGTGTTTGATTAGTAATTATTAGATTAAAGCCACAGCATTTTCATTGTGTGCAATCAGTAAGGTGGAGTGAGTATTTTGTATGTCTGAGAAGTCATTCAGTCCAAAAACAAACAAACAAATGCAACACAATTTTCCCAAACTATCCATCAGAAGTTGTTTAACAGATATGAGAAAAGCAGCTCCTTAAACATGCTTCATTTTTAACTTACAACACCACGTTTCAAAAGCTGTTTAGGAGCTTCAAGTAGATTTTCCAGACTTCAATTTTGCAGCGACAACCGAGGCAGCAAGATGTAGTCTGGCTGGTTTCCCTCCTCAGGCTACATAACGAAATTTGTGGCTCGTATGAGTCATATGAATCATAATTCTAAGTTTAAAATTATGGAAATGTGACAATCTGCTAATAAAATCTGATCCATGAATGTAGGCCCTCTTTGATGTAATAAAATCAGTTTCACAAGTCTACGTAGATATAGTTTTACTGTACAGCCAGTTGATGGGTTAAGTAGTAAGCAGGTAAACGGAGCAGACTCATTAGTGACGCCCCCCCTTGGGGCTGTCTCATCAACTCAATTAACACTGAAGGCTCAGGGCTAAAGTCCCTGGTCAGGTTTTGGCAGACACACAGACACACAGACACACACACACACACACACAAGTACATGTGCTTATACTATATAAATCTACTTATGTTACACATGCAGCAGGATGCCTCCAGGCCTAAATTATGCGTCAGTTACTTGAAAGCATTATACATATATATACATACATATATATATATATACATATATATATATATATATATATACACATACATACATACATACATACATATATATACATATACATATATATATATATATGTATGTATATATATATATATATATATATATATATATATATATTTGTGTATGTATGTGTGTGTGTATATATAATGTCTGTCGTATAGCTTAATATGAAAAACTATGTCATGATTAACTTAAGGATGTAGTTTATAGGTGTTCCAGTAGTTATGCTGCGTTCGTTTTGTACTCAGAGGTAGGAAATTCCCAGTTCCCAGTTGGAAGTTTAAACTCGAACGCACCCTGAGGTCAGATTTGTAACTCGGAAACTCGGGGCAACCACATCAACCCCGACTTACAAATTCATGATGTCTGCCGGTAACATACACAGGGAGCAAACACTGCTAAAGTACTGTTTATAGCAATTCTATCTTATTTGTTTTACATTAGGTCAGCCATACCCATAGTACTGTTAAATTTTTATCTGTGGGCATGTTGCTATGCTGTCTGTATGTGCAAATGCCACATAGAGCGTTGTTATCAATTGATATTGCTAAGAGTGGCTACAGCTAGCCCAACAGTAGAACTGTAACATCCATGGTTTTTTCCGACTTGTCCACCGTTGTGAACTAGAATGCAAAAACGGTTGTCAGCTCGGAGGTGACATCATTCCCACTTCCGACTTCCGACCTCTGAGTACAAAATGAACGCACCACTACTTGTCAGTTCAGTAAGTTTACGCTTTACTTTACTTGACAGGACACAAAGCTGTAACCAACATGTAAGTATACCGGAAATTAAGAGTAGTTCTTTGTCCTGTGCTGATGGGCAGCAAGAACATCAGCAGTTCATAGATTCACAGATATCTAGACAATGATCATTTCATACTGGTTCATTAGGGTATGAGCGGGTACCAAAGTGCCAAGGACCCAACAGTCCCTGGCCCTGAAAGTGCAAGGAATCTATTGTTTGTAGAGATTATTTATTATTTATCATATTTATTTGAGGGGCTTGGAATGCTTGAAATCTCACAAAAATTGGCACACACATCAGAACTGGTGAAATTCGCAAAGTTCTGCAGTGTTCAAATTCAGGCAAACACACACAAAGGTTGGGATAACGTTCCGTAAGTGTTCATGAAATCTGTTTCAATTATTGCGCTCATCTTTAAGAACATATTAATTTTTTATCACCTGACAGGAAGCCAGCCATTTTTGGTCCCTTTTGTTCATTTTTATTTTACAAACACGTTTGAGGACTTTTGGATGCACAATAACTCAAGAAACTTTCCACCCATGTTTCCATTCGATGTCACAATTGGGCTTGGGTGTGACACATTGTCTCTGAAGTGTTCCACAATTATTTTTAGCTTTTAAGCGTATTTTTAAGTTCCTTGGGAGACTTGAAAACTCAAAATCTATGAACCTTGCAGCAATTGGGTTAATTTATGTTTAGCGAACCCGAAATTTGCAATACATCATTTCCACCACAACACACTCCACACAGGAAATAATTTCAAAGTGATGCACTCATGTGTCCGAGGGTAGTGTAAATGCTAGGGTTGGGAATCTCTCTGTGATAGACGATTCAATACGTATCTAGATACACGGGTTACGATACGATTCAAAAACGATATATTTTTAATACAGAACGATTCGACACGATTCGATACAGTGTAGGAACATTACGATTTGATACGATTTTATGGTTAACATTTGTTGATGTAGACAATAATCATATATTATAAAAAAAAAGCCAATTCTATAAAAGTGACATTGTTACAGTATTTTCAAATTTGTAAAAGACCACATCCCCAAGCATTGTTGCTGTATGGCACTGGCAAAAATAAAATAAAAAGACAAACAACAACAAAATCACACATTATCTGTGTTTTTGTATGTATCTTATATGGACTTGAGTCTGGAATAAAGTTTATTATAACACTGTACAATATAAACATAAAGCAGAATAAAATAATAACATGCAATGTAGGGGCAGAATCTGACATCTTCTGTTATTAGCTGATATCATGACTGTGATGACTAGCAGCTTATCACTGACAGCATGTCAGACTATTTCTCTGTGTTTGCTACACTCTGTGTTTGTCATTTATAAAAAGATAAATCACTTTTCTATAATACATCAATGATATTTCAATGGAATTACTTAAATTACTTATTGACTTATTCATACTTCAAAAACAGCATCAATAAGTGATTAACATAGAGGGATCAAAATAAAATAAATAAATAAAATAAAAATCAACCAGCCACCCTCCTCCCCTGACAAGTAAAGAACAGTCCCTAAAGTGCGGTGAGGTTTGTGGAAATGTGAACGGCTCGTTTCTCCTCTGACATGTCACATACCTGTGTGGCGCCACGGCTTGGCTGTTCAGGGCAGTCATGACACCGACGAAGACTTCTTGGACCTGGATCCAGGCTTCTCTGTCACCGCCGCGGAGCACTATGGCCTCCGTATTTGACAGGAATATGTATTTCTGTCTGTGACCCCCGTTCAACACACAACCGGCAGGATTCGCCTTTAGTTTCTGCTGCGGCTTGGCTGCTCCCTGGTTTATCCAACCAGCATTGGCTTCTGTTTCTCAGCTCCACCGGTCAAGCTGGTGCTCATGTTTACATCCATTATCGTTGTCAGTAATGCCTGCTACAGAGCATACCGCCGGCTCTTGCGTTGTTTTAGAGATGCAAACTGTTAAAGCCAGTCAACCGATTGCTAGTCTCGCGATACCTGATCCATGACTCTACAATCGATTCATTTAAGGATTCATGGCTGATTCGTATCGATTGAGGAGGCTGCTACCGACGCAGCCATATCTCTTGCTTGTCAAACCGGATATCCGGTCGTATCGGTTAATTGTTCCCAACCCTAGTAAATGCACATCCTCATCAACTGCCAGTGCCCCGACATGCTGAACAGTAAATGCGCCCATTCATCACTGCTTGCAGCTTTAATTAATATAGTATTTTGAAATTTGTTGTCTGACTTATAGTCCTTGATTCAGAAAAAATCAGGAACTACCTGATAGTGATTGTTCAGTAATTAGGTAGTTGCTGTTTTCTTTTTACTTTCTTGTAACATTGTAAAAATTTGTTGCACTATATAGGAAAGTTTAACCAATGCAATAAATTTGCTTTAGTGTACCACCAGGTCCAATGGCAACTTAAAAAAACATGGTGCAACATTAGGTAGTGTACATAGAGGGAAGGCATTATGGTCTTTGTAATAATAACAGCACTGACACACTTCCCACTATCTAGACCAGGTTTCATTATCAGAAATCTCCTTAAATACCAAAGGAGAGTGTAACATCACATCCCGTGAGTGGGTAAATGTCACAGCAGCAACAGATTTGTCATACAGCGAGTTTAAGACAAGACATATGTAGTACGACTGTAAATAAGCCTGAACAAGCTGACAAGGCTGGCTGCTGCCACTGCTGCTCATTAGATTCACATTAATTAGATTTTTAATTAACTGTACCTCTGACTGTAATTCACTGCCAAGACTTACACATTTAAGTTGTCAGGTGAAAACCATGTATCTCCAGAAAGTCTGCATCCAGGGAGCAGTATAAAGCTTGATGACAGCGCACTTTTGAAACCTTGTAATGGATTTCGAAAGGGTTTTATGAGCATGAGAGATCCTTTGAACCCAAAGAAGACCAGATCTTAAAATATGATAATTACTAAACTTGGAGATAGAAAGTTTTTACTGACGAGACACAGGCACTCACACATATGTGGACTCAAATATTCCTCCCACACAGTCACAGTAACAAAAGCCGGTGACACACACTCACGCTCACAGTTTGCCAGCTGGGTGAGTTACATCACAAGTTTTATGCTCCATCAAAAAAGTTGCCCTATAACTTCAATGTTACACCGTCAGCACATTTTTTTATAGCAGAAGACGACAGGACAGCCAGAGGGCCGTCAGCTGCTTCATTAAGGATCTCAGCATATCCAATTACAGAGTTACGAGTGTTTGGTTAAGGGATAGAAAGCTTGGGAGAAAGACAGAGCAATAAAATAAGGGAAAGGAAGTGAGGGTCAGAGAATGTGTGGATGCAGAGAGTAAAGGAAGCGAAGATGAACTAACAAAGAAGAAAAAGAACTAAAAACCAATATTATATCATATAATCTAATATTTCTGAAATCAATCAAAGCCTAGGTAATAAGATAATTTGAGTAGCCTTGGTATGATGACTTAAACACACTGATAATCAAACAGCTTCTTTACCTCAAATTATAACAAAATGCTTGATATCTTGGTATCTGTGGAATAACAATAGCCTTTTTGTTGTAGTCTTGCTTCCAAATTGCTACACGCTTCATTTCGCCCACATGGATTTCAACAATGAAGAGTCAAGTCTCTGCATTCTGGCAAAAAAAAAAAAAAAAAAAAAAAAAAAAGTTTGCACTGTTGCAACTGATACTAAAAAAAATGTGATTTTAACCATGATAGCAGGTTCAGTAGTTTTCAGTCAGGTTTTAGAACTCGCACTGTACTGAGAGGGTCCTTGTCACAGAGCTCTGCACAAGCCAGAAAACTCTGGCCCTATTTCGGTCCGACAAAGTCTTTCTGACATGCGCTGTCTCTAATGCTTGTTCTTTCTGAGGTACATTTATCAGGCTTTCCTGCACATTGATTTATTTGTGGCAGCCTGCCGCAATTTTCTCAAATGCTGCCACATAATGATTATCTACTTTTGGAGCTAATCCGTTAATTTAGGGTGCTGCTAAAACATGTGTAATTCAGAGCACCACACTCCCAGAGTACAAAGCATACTCTAGACACAGACAGAGTAGCAGAACGTGAGGCACAGTTAAACTGTGTAATGTTTAATTCATATAGAAATAGAACGCTCCATTTCTTAGAATAGAACTTTGATTCTAGTGGTATCTTGTGTTTTTCCAAACTACTTTAGATGAAATTGGCTGCGTTCCTATTGACACCCTGCAGTCCAGCTCTGAGTGTAGAAGTTTGCTTTCACTCACCACTGTAGCAGCTGCAC
Organism: Epinephelus fuscoguttatus; assembly: GCF_011397635.1. NCBI lineage: Eukaryota > Metazoa > Chordata > Actinopteri > Perciformes > Serranidae > Epinephelus > Epinephelus fuscoguttatus. The sequence goes on along the minus strand of NC_064758.1, from coordinate 12,111,202 downwards.
CTCTAATCCATCAGTCTGATGTGATCTGATCAGCTCTGATCGATCCAACCACAAACTGATTGACTGATCAATTCTCCACCTTCACTCCAACTCAAACTGCTACTGAGGGAAAAAAAAATAATAATAATGAAGAGTTCTGCCTGTTCTGCATTCGTGGACACATAAAACCTCTGCATTCATTCAGAGAGGGGCCACTGAATGATCACAAAGACACACACACACAAAGGAGGAAGTAGTTTGATGACCCAACTCAATGTGTCAGGGCCCAACAAGCTTGCAGACCTCTACCTTGTCAAGGCTGCCAATGACCCTTTGAAAGCTGACAGCGGCGGCTGCTCACTGTTAGTTCTGCTAGATTCGAATGCTTTTAACACTATTTCTCAGAGTAGAAGCAGGAACTGCTTTAAACCAGTTACAGTAGATAAAAGGTACCCAGGAGGTGAAAAATACCTACAGTATGAGTTCCTACATTTTTTACTCCTTTTTCCCTAACTTCACACCTCATTCTCATGTACCTAAATGAATGCTCCTGCATGTACTGTACTACTACACCTTTAGTACAAACAATTACTCTGTAGATTGGGAAGAATTACACTTGTTGCAAGCTGTAATCCAAAACCTTACCAGACAGTTTTGTACTTTCAGATTTAATTAATTTGAGAAGCTAGTTTATCAAAATATATTTAGTTTCTTAGAGCATGCACTGGAAAAATTCTGCTGGCCTTTCTACCCAACACATTTATCACACATTTATCTAGTGTATGATCTTAAAAAGGGAAAATTATCAAAGTTGTTGCTTCAGACCACATAGTAGACAAAAGGCGAGAAAAAATAGAAGGCATAAAATTATTGGAAATTTTTGCACTGATGTTAAAAACCCAGAGTGACTTTGTTTATAGACCTTTTCAAACTTGACAAACATAAACATTCTAAATGGGTCCCTTTGTACTTCCTGTTGGAGTGTTTGCTAATGCAGTAGCTGATAGGTGGTAAACAGAGACCAAAGCTGTTGCCCTAGCAACAGAATAGCAATGACAAGGTCTAAATCTGCTGTTGATATTTCAGTGAAAGACCTGTCTAGACATTTCTTCTTTGTTCATATGAGCTACTGCATATATAATGCCGTATGGATTGCTCCAACAAGGTCTTGCATGAAATCATAAGCACACAAAGACAGCAGCGGTGAACTCACTGCAAAACAGAGATTTTATTTGAAAATGTAACGCATCCACAGCACTAAGGGTCAGACTTAGTGCGCTCTCACACCTGTAGTTGAGTTAGTTTGGTCTGGCCTGAGGGGGAAAAAATGATACATTGTTACTTTCAGTTCTGGTCCAGTTGCTACTTACACTGACTTTTACAAACGAACCAAGAGGAGTAAATATGAAGTTACATCGACTGACAGGTAAGTGATTGGACAGTCTTGGTGACTGTCATCCTGCAGCATCGGGACCCACATGCAATTATCTGGGGCCGTGCTACACATCAGTGCTCTCACATTCCTCATAGCCCTCCACCAACTCATCACCGTTAGCATCACAGCTAATGTTAGCACTGTAGAATTCTGTAAAAGATGCTCAGCTTGTGTTAGCTAGTCACTGTGTACTTTAGTTTAACATACCCCATCTCTGCCAACATCTCACCAAACGTTAGCTAGCCACATGACCAGCCCTACTGTCCCCCTGATTGGCAAGTACTAGTTGCCAATCATTTTCGTGGGAGTGGGATGGGACAAGACTGAAAATTCACTCCTGTGTCACCCTCTAATGAACACCACTTTTATGATTATTGACGCCTAAATGCAATCGCCAGAAGGAAAAGCTAATGTTAGGCTATAAATGAGCAACATGATAAGTCACCGCCATTACAAGACTGTAAAGCTGTGTTCGACGTGATGATGTTCTCATTAAGCCACTTGTTAGCAACCGCCTTTTTTAAGATGTGTAGAAGCTTCAAGGGTCACCAATGAGGAATTTACTGATGTATTTTTGTCATAGAACAAAACCTGAAAGTCTCTTAAGTCTGTGTTAACCACAGACCTTATTTCAGGTATCTAACCAAAAACATATTCAAGAAAAACCCATTGATTTTAAGACGAGTAAACAGGGAGAGGTAAAATGCTAACTAATTTCCACATTTTAGGACTCTTTCTGGGCAGTCTATTAAATGAATTAGTAGTGTTTAGTCAAGAGGAGTGAAATTGGTGAGAGTTAGAGTTAGAATGTCAGGGTAAGCCAATCAAAGGCGGGGCAAGGCAGAGTAGGGCGGGTTATGCCTTGGCCATCCTAGGAAAAAAAAAAATTCCATCTACAAGCATTTCGACTATTGTTAGCTAGCCACAACCGCACTTTTCTTATAATACATCCAGGCACTGTACAGCCACAAAACTATTGGTTAACGAGGGAGAAAAAAAGAAAGAAAGGAGAGAAGACACATGTGGGGAGTCAAGGCACATGGTACAGCACGTCGCTTAGGGAGGATTATGAAGAGAAGAAGGGTCATGAGTAGTTGGAGGGCAATAAGGTGCAGCGTGTCTGCCACTGGACCCTTCTCCCCAAGTGGGATTATTTAATTCTGAGGACTGACTGATTGTATTACAGTTAAACAGTAAGCTAAAACATGTTTCTGAATATGTTTCAAACATTTGAGGCGAGAAATGGGCATCTCAATAACAGAATCCTGATTTGTATTTGATCAGTGCTGCTTGGTTACTCGAACCATTTGGTAAAGTAAAGCTGAGCAGCATTATCTGCTAGAAATACTAAATATATGATACACATTTTAATATGACAAAATAAGACTAAGCCTAACGTAACAGATATGACACTAATTTTTCCACAAGCTTACCACAAAAATAACCTTTATACATGCCGACACAAACAATGAAGAAACTGCGGGAGAACTTCACTGTGGGAGTTTTGAGGGACTGAACAAAACCAAAGACAACCAGTATGCACCAATAGCCCAGGGCTGTCTTCACTTACACTGAAGATGATGTACCATTCTACAACTTATACCATTCATATGCAGCCAACAGCCAACATTTATATGCAGCTAATCTGCATTTGCATCAAGTGTCAATGCAAGATGTAGTAGGATGTTTATATAATATATGTAAAAGTAAGGTGGTGGAGGTCAGGGAGCTGAATGGCTGTACAATACAAATTCTTCCACACCAGCAGCAAAGTTATTGACATCTTCATTATTTAATCACGAACATGGTCTTTCCTTAACTTAAACCAAGTCATTTTAGCTATGCTATCTTAAAGCAATTTTAAGATCGGCTTTTCAATTGTGCTGAGAAAATAATGGAGGTACTGGATTTACCAAGAAAAAAAATTCTATATATGCACTGCAGTTACATGTGGACTCATTTTTAAACAAGACTTTTCATATCTACCTTAAAACAGAAACTAGACTTGACCTCACTTAAAGATGGGGAAGGCAGAAATCTAGAAAAGTCCCCCCAAAAAACAACCAAAAACAATAGAATTTGAAAATACACCTTCCTCCCGCAGCTCTGCCCTCTCTGTCTTAAGCCCCTCCCACCAGACAACCATATGCATATGCATGTGCATATACAGTAACCCAGTGTTTCCCAAACATGAAGACAAGAATTTGCTAGCTCGCCACCCCATGGTCCTTCCGCTTCACTTCCTGCTGCTGAAGACCGCATCTCTGGGAAGAGAGTGGGCAGCAGCATGGGAGATGGACCTTTGGTCGGTGGCTATAGCGGCTCAAATTTGGCCAGCGTCCCACTGTGTCGCGTGTTACAGTGGGCTGGCAGCCAGCAGCAGCGTGGGGTCTAACTTGTGTAACTGCGGCCACAAAAAGTTTGCCGATCCAGCAATGGAGTCAGGGCTGTCTGCTCCCCTTAAGCTGCGGTTTGCACTGGCCGGATTGAGGTTGCTGTGGCTGCTGCCCACATTCGTCTCAAGTGTTCTGTGCATATGGTGATTCGAGGCTCTAAGGTTAGCTAATGTTGGTTACAAAAACATGAACAACTGTGAGCTTTTGGCTCCGGCTAGTAGAAGGCTGAACTATTGGCAACATTTGATGTGTTTCATTGTGCTAATTGTCATTTCTGTCTTTTTGATAAGTCTGTCTTCCTTTCTTGGGTTGCTTTGCGGTTTATGAAGTTGTTACCAATGCTGGAATAGCAACGTTCTCTGCAGAATTCTCTGCTTTTAAATCAGGCTTTTACTAAAGTCTCCAGGCACAAGCTAGATTTTCAAAGCCTGAAAACAGAGCCAAGAGAAGGTGCAGAAGTCTAGTTTCTCTCAAACACTTGAATTACAACATGCTCAAAGTTTTTAGGGGATTTTTGGGCAATGCTGCCAAAAAAAACCTACCTACCTACCTCTGCTTTAAGGGAGAGTGGCTGAGATAGCTCGATCCTAACACCAACAAATATGGATTAGTTTTGAGAGAGAGAGAGGTTGGGAGTATCCTGAGAGTCACACATGACTACTGCAAATACAGTGAATTGAAGTTATGCTACTCCTGTGGATGGCAATGTTGGTGAGACCATTGTTCCAGACTTAAATATCAAAACACCTACTGGATGGATTCCTATAAAATACTGTACAGACATCCGTGTTGCCAAGAGGATGAATCATAATGACTTTGGTGATTTTTCGTTTAGTGCTGCCAGCAGGTTGACATTTGTTATTTTTACTGAAATATCTAACTATAGGATGGATTGAGATAAAATATGATACAGATACCCATGGCCCCACAGGTTGAGATGTACCAGCTTTGGTGATCTTTCGTGAATTTTTCATGGGCAAAGAGCTGCATGGACAATAGAATTAAGATGTTAGACTGTCAATGTCTTTGTCATGGTTTCAGAACCGATACACCAGTAGTACAGAGTAAGTAGCAGAAAGAAGCAACTCTGGAGAAAACAAAGTATAGAGTCTGTTGGCTTTCCAGGCTTTTGACATTATGTTTTTTCTTTTTTTTTTAAAGATATTTTTTGGGGCTTTTTAGCCTTTAATGGATAGGGCAGTGTGAAGGGGGAGAGAGAGAGGGAGTGACATGCAGCAAAGGGCCACAGGCTGGAGTCAAACTCGGGCCACTGCGGCAACAGCCTTGTACATGGGACGCCTGCTCTACAACTAAGCCACCGGCGCCCCAACATTATGTTTTTTCACCCCTACTGCTCTCTTAAACCGTATCACTGCTTGAGTTCATGCACGCTGGTCTCTCACAGCCCCTCCACCTAAGATCACATCTTTAGCTCCAATCATATCTAAATAAAGTCTCCCTGGGTTGTGAAGTCTTCATATATTTGAACTCTCTTGGTAATAATAGCGAGTGCTAATTGGACTTGAGGACCTGTCAAGGAGAAATTGTTGTAAATGTGATTTAATTGCCATGATTGTCTTTTCCCTCCCTATTTCCATCTATATATTTCTTCATAGGCTTGAGATTTGATTTGACTTGAATTTATTGTTATTTTGGCACATACCTGTATATTCTGTGTTCTTTCACAGTAGCATCCACAGGTTAATGTGGTGACTGGAGCCGGTGGCCAGTGCCAGTACGCTGGCAGTACATTTCCAATCCAGCTTGGCAGAGAGCCTGGTGCTGGCAGTGTGCCTTACCTGGCCAGCACAACAGAGCAATGTGGTCCAAATACCCACAGAGCCCCGAGCAGCTCAACCTCACATTACCAGCCAGCTGATTAGCATAGACGCTTTGATATAAAGAAGCACACACTGTCGTCCCTCCATCCCATTCACTCTCCTACTTGCTTGTAGTCATTCCAAATTCTCCATTTGGCACAATAGAGGAGGACTGCGAGAGTAACATGGCACAAACTGAGTAAAGTATTATTTTTAAGTATTTGGACATTTGTGGTCATTGATTATTTAAAAGACAGAGTCTGCTTTTGATTACTGTATTAATTCACTGGGTATTTTATGGTAAGAAAGTGCAGCAAGATTAAAATAATGGGCAGCACTAAGTAATATATAGCTCTTTTCACAATACTTTACCAATTATGGCTACAGCATCTAATTTTGGTAACTCCAGAAAAAGTGTCCTACATCTTAACTCATGTCATTTCATTCATCTTCATTTTAAAGTCCTTTAGAACTGTTTTACTAACAAAGTATTTCACCTGATTAGAAAATGTCTCTTTGCACTCATGGATAAGCATAAAGAACTGCTTCGTACGATATCTTGTGAATTAATGCCCCTATTGGTTAGGTTAGGTTTCAGAAAATAATCAGGGTTGCATCACGTGATGATGTGGGTTAGGGTTATTTCTGGTTTCACACGGGACACAAACCTTGGTCTCCTGGGTCAAAGTCCTTGCTTGACCCGTCCATCACCCTGGCCTTCCTCCCATTGTAGATATGGTTGCTCTTTATGCTGTGTGACCTGACTTCCTCCTTTGCTTTCATCATGTGATGGCAAGCAGCCTACAAGGCATAGGTCACCTGATTATAGCCTCCTGGCTCATGATTATGTGGGTTATATACAAATGGGTGGTCAACTGATTTGGATTTTTAAAGGCCAATATAATAACAATAATTTGGAAAAGGAAAAGCTGACAGCCAATAAAAAAAAAAAAAAAAATGCTACAGCACCTGTGCGCCTTGTATTTGATCACTCATGTAGAACTCTGTTGGATCTGAAAGTGAGTGGCCATTTCCACAGACTGCTTGCTGATGTAGTTGCACTTTATTTAGACTAAAGATTACATAGGTGTCTTGGATGTTTTTACACTTTTTCAACATTTGGCTAAGCCTCTGCAGGTGGATTTCAGTCTTTCTTGATGGTTTCTTGAATGCATTTACACTTAGCTTTTTAGGGATCCGATAGCTATACAATCTGCCCAAGATGCACAACTTGAGAGAATAAGTTTGTAAAGCACTTGCTGCTACTCGTTAGGCTTACTGCTTGGCGTGCACAGTAACAACTGAAGGTGACTCATACAAGCTAAGCAACATTTTGTCACCTCTTCAGCTGCGTCTGAAAGGCCCACTGGCATACTGTATACTACTACTACGTACTACCACTAGATACTACTCCTACCTACTAAACAAGTTGGGTCCATTCGGACATACTAAAAGATTGGAGGGAAAACACGCAGAGCAGAGGTACTGCACATCTGCCAGCAGATGGAGTGCCTACGAAAGCACCCCATCTGCTGGCTTGGCTGAGGTACTGCACCAAAATCTGAACGCACCTGTGACTATTGAAATTGCCCAAAAATGAAGCTGGCCACTCTTTATGCCAGAGCTTGCAGACGCCTCCTTTTGCACATAATAATTAATTCACTGCCACAGTAAGCAATGACATGACATGCCGCACTCAAAAACTTAAACTTTGCACTTCGAAGATCCTTTATATTGTTTTTGAAATAATCCAACTTGTTATGGTGATGACAACCATCATCACTTCTCATAAGTGTCACAACGCTAACATCATGTGTCAATCATTTGATTAGTTCATTGAATATCAATATCTAGACACAGCATTTCCACCAGCACATTCTGTCATGTGTGTAGGCTGAGTCACTCACACAGTACAATGACATCCAACAAAACTGCTCTGCCATGATGTACTTTCATTATGCCAAACTTAATCATCATTTGTTTTAACAGTACTAGTATTTATTATTATCATCATTACTTATTTTATTATTGTTGTTTGTTGTTGTCTTTTGAATGTCTAACGAATGTGAATGTCCAATATCAAACTAACTTAATACCGGTATAAAACAGACTGCTTTGTTCATAATCATAATAGCAGAAATACACTGAACAAAAATATAAACGCACCACTTTTGTTTTTGCTCCCATTTTTCATGAGCTGAACTCAAAGATCTAAAACATTTTCTATCCACACTAAAGACCATTTCCTCACAAATATTGTTCACAAATCTGTCTAAATCTGTGTTAGTGAGCACTTCTCCTTTGCCGAGATAATCCATCCCACCTCACAGGTGTGGCATATCAAGATGCTGATTAGACAGCATGAATATTGCACAGGTGTGCCTTAGGCTGGCTACAATAAAAGGTCACTCTGAAATGTACAGTTTTGCTTTATTGGGGGGGGGGTCAGAAAACCAGTCAGTATTTGGTGTGACCACCATTTGCCTCACGCAGTGCAACGCATCTCCTTCGCATAGAGTTGATCAGGTTGTTGATTGTGGCCTGTGGAATGTTGGTCCACTCCTCTTCAATGGCTGCGCGAAGTTGCTGGATATTGGCAGGAACTGGAACATGCTGTCGTATACGCCGATCCAGAGCATCCCAAACATGCTCAATGGGTGACATGTCCGGTGAGTATACTGGCCATGCAAGAACTGGGATGTTTTCAGCTTCCAGGAATTGTGTACAGATCCTTGCAACATGTGCATTATCATGCTGCAACATGAGGTGATGGTCGTGGATGAATGGCACAACAATGGGCCTCAGGATCTCGTCACGATATCTCTGCATTCAAAATGCCATCAATAAAATGCACCTGTGTTCGTTGTCCATAACATACGCCTGCCCATACCATAACCCCACCGCCACCATGGGCCACTCGATCCACAGCGTTGACATCAGCAAACCGCCCCCCCACACGACGCCTCACCTGCTGTCTGCCATCTGCCCTGAACAGTGAAAACTGGGATTCATCCATGAAGAGAACACCTCGCCAACGTACAGACGCCATCGAATGTGAGCATTTGCCCACCTGTTGGTTACGACAACGAACTGCAGTCAGGTCGAGACCCCGATGAGGACGACGAGCATGCAGATGAGCTTCCCTGAGACGGTTTCTGACAGTTTGTGCAGAAATTCTTTGGTTATGCAAACCAATTGTTGCAGCAGCTGTCCGGGTGGCTGGTCTCAGATGATCTTGGAGGTGAACATGCTGGATGTGGAGGTCCTGGGCTGGTGTGGTTACACGTGGTCTGTGGTTGTGAGGCCGGTTGGATGTACTGCCAAACTGTCTGAAACGCCTTTGGAGATGGCTTATGGTAGAGAAATGAACATTCAATTCACAGGCAACAGCTCTGGTGGACATTCCTGCAATCAGCATGCCAATTGCACGCTCCCTCAAAACTTGCGACATCTGTGGCATTGTGCGGTGTGATAAAACTGCACATTTCAGAGTGGCCTTTTATTGTAGCCAGCCTAAGGCACACCTGTGCAATATTCATGCTGTCTAATCAGCATCTTGATATGCCACACCTGTGAGGTGGGATGGATTATCTCGGCAAAGGAGACGTGCTCACTAACACAGATTTAGACAGATTTGTGAACAATATTTGTGAGGAAATGGTCTTTAGTGTGGATAGAAAATGTTTAAGATCTTTGAGTTCAGCTCATGAAAAATGGGAGCAAAAACAAAAGTGGTGCGTTTATATTTTTGTTCAGTGTACATTTTTGACCAATGTGTGTTGATAATTGTATATTTGTGCAACTTAAATCTTTAGCTTGTTGCACATAATGAAGGAGGCGTACAGACCTGTGCAGCCACAAAAATGCGACATTATACATGAAATGGTCAAACAGATTATATATATATATATATATATATATATGCATAGCATGGTACTGCTCCTCCCTACTACGGTTTCGGACATACTACATACTAATTTGGTCTACTACAATACATACAACTTTGCCTTTCGGATGCAGCCTTCTTCTCTCTTATGTGGACTATAGTGGTTGGACAGTAATACCCCTTTTCGACAGTCATGGGCTGGACTGGCTTGGCTTGGTTTGGGCCATCAGCCCAGTACTGCAGGGATTTGCATTTCCAGTACAACAGGGCTACCTTCTTAAAGGTGTGTCTTAAACTAATGATGGCTTGTCTTGAGTGATGATGTTTACAAGCAGAGTGCTGAGCCATGGCTTAAGTCCCCTGGTATTTTTATTGCATGTGTTTTTCCATCTCACAGCAGGACAGGTAAAAGAGGTTTACCTGTTGGAGGTGAGCTGCTTTCAAAGGTGCAGCAAGGGCTCTTCATCTAACATGTTATCTCACTGTTTCTGCCTCTCTGCCCTATTATTCCACTTGTCTTCATTGAAGAGAAGCTGCTAACAAAGTTCTGCAAATTCAGTAATGACAGAAAGCGAGACGTCACCACTACCCGATTGAGGGCGGGCAGCCTGGATTTTGGACCTACTCCTTGCCATCTCTGGCGTGGCTTCGCGTGGCACGACGCGTCTAAACTGACAATGCTTACACAAATCGGTGCAGCATGGCTGTACTCGACGGGGCCAAGAGTGCCAATAGAAAAAGGGTATAAGAGAACAATGTTCAGAAGACTTGAAGGAGAGAAGTGAGAAAGACCCCCCCCCCGGGGCGTCGGTAGTGTGGAGGATAGTGCCGGCACCCCATGTACAGAGGCATTGCCTCGATGCAGCGGTCGCGGGTTTGAGTCGCTGCGTGTCAGTCCTCTCTCTCTCTCTCTCTCTCTCTCTCTCCATTTCACACACTGTCCTATCCATTAAAAGGCAAAAGCCCACAAAAAATAATCTTAAAAAAAAAAAAAAAGAAAGACACCCCCCTTCCCTAGTGGAAATGACAGTCCAACCTTCCACATGTAAAAGATACAGGAAAATAATAATCTTTCATGTTTTAATTGTGTTAAATGTTGACAATTATTTTAGATTGCTACACTTTGGTTATTATGTTTGATTTGAACTGTAACTCAGATGTTGCATTAAACTTTTTTTTGTGGTCCAACATTTTGGCATTATAATCTATTATTAACCATCATTTTCAATTTTAATTTTTTCATGACAATAAGACATATTTAATAACATTAAAGTTCCATTCATTAATTTTCACTTTTTAAATAAACAATATACTAAACAAGTTTATAGATTATGCATTTATAAGCAGGGGTGTAGTACTATTTGTTCAAGTACCACAGTGCACCTATTGTGCGTGTACACAAGCACAGTTGAGTTGTAGCTCAATGGTAGATGGTAGTGAGTTCACATACATTAGTCAAATATAACTATAAAATAAAAAGATGTTTATCTGGCTTTTTTTTAATCTTTACTAGTTTACTGTCATCTGCTAAAGACTACGAAAAATAAATTCATTCCCCATTAGCTACCAGCAACTTTTAAAGTGAAAGTCTTCTTGCATGTTACTCAGTGCATTGGTTGACATCATAAATCAATTAAGACATCTTCAATGTCAATATGACAACTTGCTTTTATTATCTCTCTTGCTTGGCATAGGTTTTAGTGTTGATTGGATCACCACGTGCTTAAATGTATATGAATTTAATCAACATGCGTTTTGGCAGCCTTACATTATCGGTTTATAAGAACACAGAGAAAAAGGATGAACAGAGACACGCACAGACAATGCAAAGAAACTTCAATTCTTTCAATGGTATGTAGTGATGTGGCTTACCAATGTGACTAAAGCCAACTGGACCATGAGGTCATGCACGTGAGATCAAAAATAAGACCAGAAAATAGCGTACTGATATTCACACCCCACCAACTGGACAGGGCTGTGAATGACTAAAAGATATGGTAGATTTCCCTCAATGTTCAATGTCAAAATTACAAATAACCCTCTAGTTTTTCAGTCTTTGTTAAAAAAAATTCAGTCAATGACAAAAATATTCAGTTAACGCGACCTCTGCTGTAACTTAAAATGATGCAGCACTGGCACTCATTGTACCACATCACACCGAAAATAGAAAGTAAGCAAGTATTGTGCTCCTCCAATCTCGCCCAATTTATTCAGATCACATGAGAGGCATTAAAACCTTGCGTGTAATGAAAGCACTTCCTGTCTGTGCCTCTGATTCTCCATGAGAGATAAAATCTACATGAGTGACAGAATCAACAGCACAGCCGTCAGCATCATTACAACTCTTTCTGCCTGCCTGTGTTCCCCCTCTTTAAATCTGAGCTCCGGCATAGACTGATGTCTCCTTAATTATTTGGCAAACAAACAAGTTGCTTGTCATCCCGTCTTAGTCTATCTCTTCATCTCCCTCTTCCTCAATCCCTGCTCTGTTGGCAGATTGCTGAATAATGGAGCGGCTCTGTCTAGTAGCCTGTGTGTGGCGGAGTGTGTGGGTTTTTGTGATCATTCTAACATGGATATTATGTGTGTATATAGTGTGTGGTGGATGGCGGTGTGTGGAGTTGATGCCTGAGGGTTGTCCTGGAGCTAATCTCTAGCGACCTGCTCACATGCCCTCAATAACACACACACACACACACACACACACACACATATAGACAAGAGAGGGCAGAGAGGGACAGGTGAGAAAAAAAGATGGAGAAAAGGTAAAAGAAAGTCAATGAGAATCACCAACCCCCAAAAGATCCCCCAATACATTATTTAGCTACAGTGTCAAAATATTTTCAGCAACAACATCCGCTGCTATAGCAACGTTTGCTGATGAGCCACAACACAGTGTTTAAAAAATATTAAGTAGTGATGTCATTGATCGTTAATAGGTAAACCAAAGAGAACAACAGCGTTGTTGTGGAAACATTGTGCCCACACGGCTGGTCTCCCCCCAGGTCGTCAAAGTGACAAAAACACACTTTACAAGTTGTAACCTTACTGTTAGCTCTGTAAGCACTGTTAGTCAGAATGGCTAAAATAGTTTTACAATGCTAAAGGGATTTTGAGGTTCAAAATTAAGCCGCATACTCACCAGGGATATCTGGGGGGACACCGGAGTGTGGCCAACATATTTCTGAAGCAAAGTCGCCCTGCCACCGGGACAGCATTACCAGCATTAATTGGAAATGACTGGCAATGTCAGCTAAATTCCACCTGACCCAGCCAGCGCACAGCGCAGTTCAAGACTGAATTATAAAGCTTCTGAAATGGAAATGATTGCACTGAAGCAGCATGACGGTTTGCTACTGATCAAAAATCAGTAAGCATACTAAGTCCCTCACATGCAGCGTTCGAGAGATGTTAACGGTTAGTAACCTCAAGTTCATAGACTGTGTAAAGATAATGCTCGGAGCTACCTTTACACCACCAGTTGGTTTGTGGAGTATAGTTTTGAAGCCTCAAGTTTGGCATTTTGTCTCCCATTCAATTTTTTTTTTTTTTTTTTGGAGCCAGGTGTGACCATATTTGGACAAGAGGGTTGAGCTATGGATGAGGAAGAGGTTAAGCGTCAAAGACTGTTTCAACGCCTCTCAAACAGCTTGTCACTCAAGCAGCCCCACCTCTAAATATGTGTCATTTTAAGCCTCATAAAATGTAATTCTTCTATTTAGTTCTAAAAAATAAAAAAAAAATCACCCCCATACAGCTGTCATTTATGCTGAAATTAGCTATAGAGACCAAAACTGTTTTGGTACCAGGTTGTAAACATGTTTATTTCTGCCTTTTTTAACACACCCAAACACAGATGGAAGCATCATCGGGAGCAATTTGGGGTTCAATATCTTGCTCACGGATACTTCGACATGTAGAATGGAGGAGCCGGGGATCAAACCGCTGATCTTCCAATTGGTGGACGACCGGCTCTACCTCTGAGCCACAACCTACTGTGGTGTTTTGTGTTAGATCAGAAGCCTTACACTGTACATGACTTGCACAAGTTTTCCTTTTATTCTGTGAGCAGAAAAAAAGGCTATTTCTTGCCAAAATGTTATGTTGTAAAGCAAAAATCCAGTGCTTTTTTGTGGGGTTTTGCATCATAATTGTGAATAAATAGTTGCCTAATGTTGCATAGGCTCTTCAAGGTTTCCACCGAGCGTTACTGAATGATCGGACAGCGCTGGCCTATGATGCATCCCATCACTGTGGCAGATCTTTTGTTTTGGCCCTCTCGCTACTGCGTGTGGGTTATGCAAATTCTGCTGCACCAAGCCTCATTTTAATGACCAGGAGCCACCAAACATGCATAATTTTGTTGGTGTTATATGTAAATGATCAGTTGACTCATGCACTTCTCTTTCCACAGCTGCCTCTGATTCATCAGTCAGCTGCCAAAGATTCGTCACCGTGTTTCATCATAGAAGTGAAATTTCACTTTGGTGGTGGGAGAAAGTGAATCAGACATGTTAAGTGTCGGAGCATCATATCCACAGCTGATTATGTGCTCTTTTACACAATAGCTAAACGAGGGCTACTAATGTGATGCTATTGAAAAGTGATAGCTGTGAAGGGGAAATGAGGGAGAGCGCAGGTGCAAACTTTCCTTTTCACATTTACTACATAAAGGAAGAGAGGGATGTGTAGATGATTGTTACCCTTTATTATGTGATTAGTTACTCATGTAGTGGCTGTGAAATAATTTATTTTTCTCTTTCTTAACCACCTACAATGTAGCCTTGAGAAAGTTGAAGTATGTCAGGTGCTTTATCACCCACAACCCAAATATAAAAGCTGCGATCTTTCAGTGGAAAGCAAACTGACTGAAAAAGTTCAAATATGCCAATGTCATTAAAAGCAGCATTTGACTTTTTTTTTCTACAAAGCAGCTTTTTTCCTCGTTTTGTTGCCTTTACATCATTTTTTAAAAATCATTTTTAGTTTTTTTTTTGGTTTTCACTTTGGATTTCCAAAGAGCTGCCCTCAAGACATCAGACATCATTTTACTGTTTACTACTTCAGAGGCAAAGCAGCATTTCAGCCGCTCCTTGCACGCTGTTGATTATTCATATCAACTGTGTGGAACGAAGAAAGAAAAAGTCAAGTGAGATGGCGTGGTGATGAAAGAGGACGAAATAGTGAGATTAGAGGGGGGAAATATTGGCGGAGAGAGAAAATAAAGTTCAGAGAAAAGAGAAATATGAGGGGAATATGATGAGTGTTACACAGACAGAAAAACAGAATGGAAGGGAAAAAAGAGAGAAAATGTGGAAAAAATAAAAAGTAGGAGAGAGGAGTGTACCTGTCAGCCCTGTGCCGCTCATCCTCAGGCCATCTGCTCCACTACATCAAGGGCTTTGCATTGATTAGCATGCCATTACACCCTTCACATGGTGTGTGTTTGTGTGTTCATCCATACAAACTATAGTGTTTGTGTGTGTGCCTTCATATGCTTGAGTGAGTGTGATGTATTAATGTGCGTGCATCTGTGAGCTTGTGTTCATTCACGGATTCGAGCTTGTGTGTGTGTGCTCGTTTGTGTCTGACTGTGTTGGTCCTGCGTGTGCATATGGGACTTGTTTGGCCATAATTACACCGGTGCATTGAGGTTTCCAGTTGAATGCTAGTGGGAGGTGGGTGACGGCCTGAGTGGAATAACCAGGGTTACAGATCAACAGGGTTTCCCCAAGGGCCTTCACCCTGATTATGGCTAGACATGTGAAAGAATGGCAAGCTGGGCTGCCTGGGACTGCTCTCATCATGGTTTTTAAAAAATGATTCCTGCCAAATGAAACACTTGCATATTCTCAGCACTGTCCTAAAAACAATGATTATCAAGGCTGGGTATTGACCCTCAGTATTTTACTTCGGATGGACTGAAATGTGGCTGTAACATACTTAAGTATCAAAAACTGTCAAGCACTTAAATGTCTGGTCATATTTATAGCCTTGTTTACTTATTGTTTGATCTGATGTCTGATTGTCATATAGCTGCTTTGAGAATTTTTACTGTTGACCCATATCTGACATGTGCATGAATGGATCTCTGTCCCCAAATGCCTCACATGCAACCAATCACACATGTGCATCACATACAGTCTGTGATGTGGTGAAGTGGAGCGTTGTGTATTCTGAGAATCGGTGGGTCAATATGCCGATAAGCCAACAAAACCTTCAAAAGTATGGCTAAACTACACGCCTGTGGTCTCTGGTAACATTTCCCGCAACTCAATGCTTCCAATTACACAATGGGTATCGAATGAAGTGGGGAAAAAAGGTATCAAATGAAGTACTTATATTGGTATCACTCAGGCCAGCTGTTAAGAAATATGGGCAAGGGGACAACATTTTCCAAAGTGGGCCCCTCACACCTTCCACAACCATATCACGTGAGTCTTCCTCACTTCTTACCATCAGCTTCACTGTCATTCCCATAGATTTTAATAATTACCTATTGCTTCTTCACATTTTGTTTTGCTAGACTTTTGGCCATTGCCTCTCTACTCCCTTCATTGTCTTCTTCTCTCTGTGCCCTGGCTTTTCTTTTCGGAGCCCCTGACTTTTGGTGAGGCATTCTGAATGAGCCAGTCAAACTGCAGTCTGCCTCACAGGTTTACGCTGTGCCTCTGACCCTCCCTGTCACATAGACCGCAACCATTTCACAACACCTGCAGGGGGTGGGAGTATCATATGGATGTTGAAATGCGTTTTAATGATAAATACACATTTATTTAGCATGTAAATACATATAACTTGTATTTTCAGTGATATTTCAGCAAATCTTGTACTTGATCCCATTTAAGGGTCAACCATACACCTTTTCATGGCCTCAACCTCGGCCTTGGGCCAGGGTCATCTGTACCCTTTGGCCCCCCCTGATGGCGGGCCTGGCATCACTGTCACTATAAGGGTAGTGGTATTGGTATTGTAATTATTGGTATCATATTTTTTTAAACGATACTCAGCCCTACATAGAAATAGGACTGGGTATCATTTAAAAAGTTACGATACCAGCACCAATACCAGGATCCTCAAAGTGATACGAATACCAATAGAGTATTTCATTTGATACCTTTTTTTACCTCTTCATTTGATACCCATCACATGATTTGAATGGAGTGTTGTAAAAATAATGTAAAATCCACCATACCTTCCAACATTTGGTGGCATCGCAGCACACTGAACTGCCAACTGGCGCCCCATATACAGAATCGCTGCCTCACTGCAGCGGTTGCGGGTTCGACTCCGGCTCGCGGCCATCTGCTGCATGTTATCCCCCCACTCTCTCACTCCCCCATTTCACTCTCTCCTGTCAATTAAAGGCAAAAGCCAAAAAAAAAAGAAAAACAAAACAATCAAATACAGGAATCGTTTGACTGGAGAAGTGCTGAGTCTACTTAGCACTGGGTTATTTTGAGTACTGATACCCAACCCTACACAACAACACATCTTTCAAGGTCACATGTGAAGCTGCAGTGAAACATACTGTAGCATACAGTCCACTATGTTTTATGGAGGAAATAAAACTGTCCAGTGTTCAACAATCCTGTCCCAAAAAAGATCCAGCTGAGGAAAAGCACTGAGTATTTTATTACACAATTAATAATTTGAAGTATAATTTGGTCATAGCTCAGAGTACTCTGCCCAACAGACGCTTCACCAAGTCGCCACTAGCTAATCTTTATATCACTGTAAAACTCCCCATCACAGCTGTGATTGAAGAGAGGCTCCTACCTCTAAATTATACCCACTCAATAAAGTTGAATTATGCATAATCTGAACACATTATATAATAATCTCTCTGTCCTTGTTAAGTCATCACAACACCTAATATGTATCTTGGAAATGCATATTTATGGCCATTATTACAAGCAATCTAACAGGAGGAATTCTTGTTAAAGGATTATATTAGAAGCAGACTATTAGATCCAAGCTTTTATAGACAGTACTTATTATATCATTATGCTTTAATTATATTAGAAATGACTGTGTGTGATGATCAGACATTTTGATTTAGAAGTGAGAGAAAATAACTGCCTGGCAGCAGGTTTATATACCTTTTTTTTGCACCGCTGCACTGTGGAGTTACTTTCACATGGCAGACCTCAAATGTTTGATGCTCTGAATATTTGATAGTGAAATAAATCCCTCGGTGCTGCTGGTGGTGGTGTCTTTTGAGCGAGTGTGTGTGTGCGTGTGCAGTGGAAGCACACACTGGTACAGCAGTAGGTGTTTTTCTTTTTTGTCTGGATGTGAAGCAGCTCCGATCACACACAGACACACAAAGACACACACGCGGTTGGCAGTAGACAGCTTGCCAGCGCGCCAGCTGTAGCATGAGGCTCCAGATCCATCTCAAGCCAACAGGATCAGAGCAGCAGGCTCTCTCTCATGACAACACACACACACACACACACACAAACACACAGACACTCAGAGGGGCTGTGAGCGATACCTTTAGCTGCTGCGCTGTTCGGTCACTGCAAGGTTCATGCATGAGATATCGACACAGACCACAGGGGGAAGAGGAGACACAGAATCAAGCAGGCGTAAGGTCGAGAGCACGGTCTGTGATTGCAATATGGTGCTCCATTTCTAGGCTCCCACTCACTGCCGTCTCTAGTTGGGTCAAAGGTGGCAATGGATCCATGTTCCCACAGCTGGAGGGATGCCTGCAAAAGTTCCAGTGGGATGTAAGAATTAATGAGGAGGTCAGAGTAGAATATCGTTAAGTTAGGAACAGACTTTTAGATTATTGAAAACGTCAAAACACCCCAAACACGATGACCACTCTGACAGAAAGAAAGGAGCACATGTTGAATGATAAGAGTGAGTAAATACAAACACAGCCCAGGGGAAAACAGGTAGACTATGATTAGAGTCGCCTCACCAAGCAACCAAAAAGTTGGCTTATTTTGTCAATTTATGAGTCAACGTGCAGCAAAAAGGCAAAGAACTGAAGAAAAATGCAAAATTTCAGTAAGATGCTGGATGAAGAGAGTAACAGCTGTGGCTCTGCACTAAAACCTGAATGAACTGGATCATAAAATGAATGATCTCTTCTCCAGCTCACACGTCTGATCTTGATTAGGGACACACTGATCCAACTGTTTCTCTCCCGATATCGATTCCGATACCCTAAGGCGAGCACCGATCCAATACCATTTCTCTCTGTGTCAAACTGATTAAGCCATGTGTAACGTGAAGCTGAAACAGATGACTCCTTAACTAGAAGTGGATACAAAGATGCCTGTGAAGATTTTGTCTATTGTCTAGTAGGTTTAAGAAATTGCATCATACAATGCATCAATCTTATGATGACACATCATCATGTTTTTGAATTATTGGAGCTGTTAACAGATATGGACCTTACAGACAGCAATGAGCTGCTGTGAGCAGCGGGGATCAGAGTCGAGCCGCGCAAGATGCTCACTGTGTGTCTACATGCAGCTATTTTGACTGCTATCAGGCCATTTAATGCCCATTATCAGTGGTTATAAAAGTCAAAGATAGGGGTTAAAGGGGCCTGCTACACCTATTAGGTCTATAAGGCCATTTTCAAACCATCCAATGGCCATTTACATTTACTGTTTGGCAGCAACCTCTCATCAGTCAGGTGGCGTAGTATAAAGAGTGAGAAAGTCCACCTGGGTCAAATAAATACAGGACTTTCACCCAGGAGAGCTGGGTTAGTGTCTCGCATGAAACCAAAAGTCAGTGTTAAGTTATTTTAACCACAAATGGTTGTTTTAACTGACATACCATGATACGTTTTCCCATACCTAACCACACAGTTTATGCACCTAAACCTAACGAAAGTGACAGTGAAACTTAACAAAACTGCGAAATATCCTTCTCAATGTGCCATGAAATTTCTTTCTTAAAATTCACACACACACCCTTTAAAGCAGGGTTGCCCCCGACTCAGAATTTTCCTACTCGACCAGTAGTTGTCATTTAGGGCCATTAGTTGACTAGTCAACATGTTTATGATATTAATTTAATTATCAAATCATATATTATCGGCGGGGCAACCCAATGGTTTGAGTTCAAGGTGTGAGAAAGAATATTATCAGTAACATTGTTAACACTGTGCTACATTACAGAGAAATACAAAACCGTACTAATGAACCTTCATTAATATAGGCCTATATTTTATCTACAAGTGCACGTCACACATGAGCAAGCCGCCTGTTAATGACGCTGTCAGCAAAGCAGTAATGATTGTGCTACGTGGCTAATGGGCATGTAGCTACTGACATGTTTCAAATGACGTCATGTTTGAAATCAACAAATGATAGGCAAATGTTTGCCTGCACAGTTTACATATCAACTCAAGTACGTACTTCACCTTCTCAAAATGATCTCACACTGACATGTTATTAACTAGCGCGTGGAATAACCGCAGGTACCACCCCTGGAAATTAACGTGACTCCTGTCTGACTGCTCAGCGTGGCCTGTTCCTGTGTCTTTCCTTTCAAATTAAATTCTCACATGGTCCAGTCATATAGGTTTGGATTTACTTTGACAAGGTGCAGCTCCTTATAGAGTTACACGGTTGTTTTTTGTTGGGTTTTTCTGTGACTAAGCGACCAATGAAATCTTGCAGACTAATGACCTTTCTGGTCGTTTGGTCAACTGTTGGGGGCACCCCTACTTTACTGTGTTAGTAAAGAATATATTCACAGGTATGGGCATGGGTAAAAGTGAATTTAAGGTGGGTGGGCACCGAGTAAGAACAAAAATAATAATCACAGGTGCTCGAACTGGCCATGTGGACGCTCAGCAGCTTCTGCCTGATCTGACAACTATATCACACCTCTCCATGTTCACCACACACCCGGCTACAACAAGTTCATCAACCCACAGTATGTCAACCCTGGCTTTTCTTCCACTCATCACCACATTGTTGTCCATGTCTTAGTGGTAAGCATGCTCAGGCACAAACTCTTGTGTTTTTGAGAAAAGCTTTCCTTGTGTTGTTGTGACTCATATCAATGCTTAATTGTCGCCTATGCTCCAGGATTCATGTTTGCCCATCTATCTGCTTGCCCACCTGCCAAGCTGCTCTGCCGCTCTCCATACCACCTGTTCCCTCTGCTGTCCCAAGTCATCCTCTTTCTTTAACCCATCTCCATCTATAGCTACAGACAGCTCTCTAATTGTAATGTGTATCTGACCCTTAACCATGGGCCCAATGTTCCTGAGCCCACTCAGTTGGTAAAAATTCAAACATAAACTAAAACTTTTCAAAGCATCCATGAACAGGCCTGATTGTAACTTAAATCCACTTTTAAATCAGAAATGGATATTTCTTATTCAAAATGACATGAGCTGACCTTTCAATTCTACAGTATTTCTTTTCATATTCAGCTCCCACACTTTATATTAAATGATTGCACATGTGACCTGTGACTGTAAAGTATGATCACACAAGACGTCCGGCAAACATAATGATGTGCGGGACAAGGCAGTGAATTGCCTGTAGGCTAATAGAGCCTTGTACTAAACAGTTACTATTGATTGAGTCTTAGCCTCTAAATGAGTCGTTGTAATAAGATCAATCTTAATTTTATCTGGAGATGCTGGCCCCCTGCACCTTCATCAGTGTGAGCTCCGTATGGTAATTTTCTTTGTTGAGAGCAAATCTGACACATCAGACACAGAAGGTTTCACGTCTAACAGAACAAAACAAAAGCTTAAATTAGCATAATTCAACCCGTTTTAACTCGTTTTTCTTGTTAAACCATATTTAAACTAACATAAATCAGATGGAGGAGTATCTATGTAAAATAAATAGTTCTGTCCTTGTTGATTTGTCTTACAATCATCAACTTGAATTGTGTATAAATAACCAATAATTTAATTTTATAGGCAGCAACATGATGGCTTAAGTCCACTACAAATGTACTCCTAATTTTGGTGAATGTGTGGAAGCACTAAATTACTATGAGAGACAAACACACACATACACACTGTAAACTTATTCCCCATTTCTTTAAAAAGTTCAGGTTGGACCTGTGGTTGACTGTGGAATGAACACCCTGGTCCTTGGAGGCTGAGATGTTTGCTGTTTTTTTTTCTCTCAGTAAATATGGCATGTCACAGGGGTTAAATACCACCTTAAGGAACAATGGAATTGAAAGTGAAGGCAATTAACAAATCAATAGCTGTTTAGAGCTGGCAGTTTCTTGGGAGGTTAAACATCATCATTCTAGAAGTGGGGTTGGCAGCGCTGTTTTTTTTCTCCCCATCTCTTTATTCTGATACTTTTTTTCTCCTTCTTTGTTACCACTAATTAGCAATAAAATGCAACCCTCCAAAAGCACTTCAGTGGAAAATGGAACATTGATTTTATTTATGTTTGTATCAAGGCGCTTTATAAAATATTGAGGTGGGTAAAAAAAATGCTGTGAATTGATTTAGGCAAACAGGGAGGAAGAGGCTGGACAATCTAAATTATAAAGTAGAGGTTGCAACGACTAAAACTTTTACATAAAGGCTTTTAATCTATCACTCTGAATGCATCTAAGATGAGAATTCTCAAGGAGAGCATTGATTTTTCAAAGTAATTGCTCACCTTCCAATTCATGTAAAAATAAGCTTCTGCAGGAGCACTCGAAACATTTTGGCTGTGACAAATCTTGACAATGAAAAGTGTGCAACATCCTGTTTTATATATGCTCCACAAGTGTAACATACGCTCGCAGTTTTATGTATCAGATTAGTGTAGCAACGTCCAGCCTAATAATTGTGCTGCAGCCATTTAACTTTAACTCAATGTCAAAGCTCACATCTCAAGTACAAAGCTGTTTCTTTCGAACATACACCACGGTGGCTCCGTTGTGATATCCAGCCTCTGTAATCAGTGCTCTCTACTTTCAAGCAAAGGGACTACAGTGTGTAGCTGTCACCAAACATGGTCGGACCTGACAGGCCGGCGGGATGTTGCCCATTGGTGCAGCTCTGTGAGGATGCCGCTGGGTCGACGTTGGGCCGACACCTCATCCATCTCAGCCTCCGTGAGCCACCTGAGTCTGCCCCTAACAAGGAGTCGGGGGAATCGGGATATAGGAGGGGGATGTAAGGGACGTGGTGAGGGGAAAGGGGTGAAGGGGATGAAGGGCAAAGGAGGAAAGGATGAAGGAGAACAGAGGAGGTCAAGAGAAAGTGAAAAAGGGGAAGAGAAAAGGGGGAGGGGAGTACACCCCAGAGGAGGAGAAGACAAGTGCTCTCTGAAATAAAAAATGTATATACAGGTGTGAGGGGGTTGGCGAGGGTAGAAATGCGTGAGGAAGGTGAGGAAAAAGTAAAAGAAAAAAGGAGAGGGAGAACAAATCCCTGGTCAGCGTGTCTGCTTGAGGGGCTGTCATTATATTATACCTCCCAAAGGTATTCTACCTTCAGAGATGGCAAGGTGACTTTTTTGTGCTCAGGCAACGGAACAAACCAACTGTCAATTAGTGTTATCACCCACTGGTGGCCTTCGCAAGTTGAGTTGATGGGTCCACCATGGTTTCCTTTTTCTTTAACCTGATGTCAGACCTCTCTCTGTTCTTCATGGCATTTAGAGATAAGCATTAAGCTACTCTTTGATCATATCTTTCATAACTAGAAGTAATCAGTTTATGAAAGTTTTACTTTTTCATTGTCATATGTGCGAGAATCAACAAAAAGCATGACCACTGTAACAAAGAAAGGGTGTCTTCCATTAAAGCAGCCTGGTCTCATTTCCAGGCGTCAAAAAACACCACTTGGGCAGCGGCCCTCGGCTTCAGAGATGTACTTAAAATGCACCCTTTAGTGTCTCTATGAAACGCACATGGCTTTCATGTCCCATGTGAAACTAAAGCCCTTTCCCACAGGACAAAAAAAAACACAAACACCCACTAACATCTGGCTTTTGTGTACAGTGGGAAAGGTTCAATACATGATATCATGATGAAACTAGTGAT
This sequence comes from Epinephelus fuscoguttatus, assembly GCF_011397635.1. Taxonomy (NCBI): domain Eukaryota; kingdom Metazoa; phylum Chordata; class Actinopteri; order Perciformes; family Serranidae; genus Epinephelus; species Epinephelus fuscoguttatus. The sequence continues at coordinate 12,087,685 of NC_064758.1, read as the reverse complement.
TCACACACACCGCGAGTCACCGCTGACATTACTATGGTCAACCACTATCTTTTTTTTAAACCCAAACCAAGTATTGTTGCCTAAACCTAATCACAGACCCCCTGCGTCAAATTACAATATAAAAGACTGCCTTCGCCATGGGCCTCTGCATCAAAATATAACAAGTAGTGATGAGGTCACTTTGAAAGCATAATCAAACAGTGCTGTTGAGCAGAAGTACACTCTGTTCACTTCAGTTGTAGGACAGACGACAATGAAAACTGTGGCTCTAATTTCTATTTTCTCTCACATGTAAATGCTTTTAAACATCAGTATCACTGCATTAATGGAAGGTACCAACTCACAGTTGGAGGTAGACAGAATTAAGCCAAGAGCGAACGAGACCATCACCAGGCCAGCTCCCACCCCACTGACCAGCTGTCTCCCCCCTGTGCCTTCAAAGTGTCTCCTCAATCATACAGTAAAGATGACTGCACTACAGGTTGGATTCCAATCATTTGTGTGTTAATGATTGTCGTATTTGCCTGGAAAAATCTGAAAATATCAATGCAATTTGAACATTACCAGGTAATGTAGTTTGACTGAAACATACTTCCAGAAACTGAGCAAAGACTTTGACACAAAAAGAAATTACAAGGCAGAAAAACACATATCGGATTATGTGAATCAGAATGTATCTTGCAAGGTTTAGCTGGACACAAGTCCTGCTTTATTATATGTGGAGGTGGAGAGTACCTGGAACTGGAATTTAGTATCACCTCCTGAGCGGTGCCAAAATTAAGTTCCAGGATTGCATCCAAGAAGTGAGGGGAGAACAGTGGGAATGAAACCAGAAGCCATGAAAGTGGAAAAGGCCTACTATAGCTGGGCAGTGGCAAACTAAATTAATCAAAATACAGGTAAAATCTTGTCTTATCTCTGTGCAGTGTATTGCCATTGAAAACTCCTACAGACTCGGTGCCTCCGTTTTTATTTCATTCTCTCACCATTACATGTACCAGCATGCCCCACACCGCCACAGACCCTTGCAAAGTCAGAGTTTTGTTTAGTCTTTTGACCCCTAAGATCAACGTATCCATAAAAGTGAACCTATGAAAGTCAACCAAAGTATAAATCATTAAGCATCCTCTCCAACTCCAGGGCCAACCTGACTCCACTTCAACACTACCTCTCTGTGATTTGACCCCAGAGAGAGTCCACTATTCTCGAGAATGTTCTCTCCACTCTCCTTTAAAACACTCTCCCCCAAACCCAGAGTCACTAAAAAGCCCTTCCACTATCATTAATTAATGCAGAGTTGATTAGTTTTCCCCACTTGCCGCTTCACAGCCCGGTTGACTTTTTCCGCACTTATAAAATAGAGAGAAGCAGCGTTGCGGTGTTGAAATGTGGTCGATCACTGCTGGAAATTAAACCCCACTGAAAAGTGGACTGAGTGGGTTCAGTGGTGCGTGTGGACGGCAAGCCTGAAGGGTGTGCATGTGTGTATCTGTTAGTGTGTTGTGGGAGAAAAAAATAAGGAGAGTTGTGTGTTGATGCAGTATGTATCTACATAGGCAGAAAGGAGGGATGTAATAGAAGCGAGATCTGTGCGATGTAATGCAATTAACTAGCTGTGATACAAGATTATAATGTTCTTTTTTTGTTGTGACCATCAGAGAAGTGTGGAATCAATGCTGTTCTTTTTTCAAACTACAGTTTTTATTGCTGGTCTCAATAGAAACTAATTATAAAGCTCCACAAAGGTTTGGATTGCATTATCTTGTAAAGGTGTTGCTTTTATTGTGTTTGAAGCGTGCAGATATCTCTCGTCTATGAATTGTACATTTGCGTACATGCTACTTTCTGAATACCGTGCACATATGAGCACACATGCATGTGCAAAAAGTCGAAGGACAGCCGGAGCAGGTGAGAGAAATGAGTGAGCGAGAGGGGGGATGGAGGCAGAGAGATCTCATAGTAAACACACAGCCTGGAGCTCATTAAAAGTGTCTCTCGGAGGGCTTCAGAGGCAGCAGCAGAGTTGGACTCAGTCTAGCCCTTGTCCTCCCGGCTCAATACTAAACAGCCTAATTAGACTTAGATTCTCCTGAGCTCCCTAATGATTGCACTTCACAAAGACAACATAAGGAAATACAGCACGTTGGGAGCCTTAATCTGGTGCTCTGGTTATGCTCGCTCTCTCCCCCTCCCTCACATCAATAATGTCAGTTTATTCACTTGTTTCTTTTGCCGCAGTGGAATTGTGATTGTGTTCAGGGGATTGAGCAGTTCAACTGTTAACACTTGTTGTATGCCGTTTTAATGCTCGGCAAATTGACTACACAGCTACCGAAAAATGCAGCATGACGGCATGACAAAAAAACTTGAAGCTCGAGAATAATACAGAGTCCAAACATTTTTTAAACTAATAAAGGGCCCTGCACTCTTAACTGTATAGTCCTGAGCTGCTGTGGTGTTTATTATCTTTATTTTAAAGAAGGGCTGGGAGATATGAACAAGATCACACATCACGATATTTTTGACCCAATTCCTTGATATCAATATTCCTGTGATATTGTAGGGTTGACTATTGGAGCTTTGACAAAATATTTGATCTTTCTGATGAATAACCATCAATAGTGTGTATATAATGACTAAGTAAGTGAAGACAAAGCTCAAACTGTCTGGTAGGTTCACAAAATTACATCACTTTACTGTAATGCTGCCATTAAAATGCAGGAAAGGACAACACTGATGATATTACAATATATAAAATCTAAAATGATATCTAGTTTCATATTGCAATATCGATATAACATCAGTGTACTGCCCAGTTGCATTTACAGGCTTATCGCATATTTACTACATGACAGGCATTCCAAATATTGTGATTTTCAGGATAATTTAGGCTACTCTCAAATGTTATCAGCTAAGATAATCTGTGACATTGAACATAAAACATAAAGTTCAACATACCACAAATATCTCTGTGTGAAGAGTGTCCATGGGACATACGAACCATATTGTTGGGACTTTTTAAACCTGGTATTTTAATGTTAGAAAATGTATTGGTAATGTAAAATGAAAAATAAAACTAATTTACAAGGACTTTGTTACTCCCATGAATTTACTTTTCTTATTTCCATTTAGGATTAAATCAATTCAAGGCTTGTATCATACAGACATGGCTGTTGCTCAAACAAACTGATGAGGTAATCCTCTCTTTCCTTCGTCCAAAACTGCCAGTTAACTTTAAAGGCTACTGTTTTTAGATTGTCTGTATATAATTATACATTTTTTCTATTTTATTCCTTTGTGATCCTTTGTGATCATGCATGTGTGAGGCACTTTTTCTAGCTTCTGATTTTCTGTTGTAAGATGTCTGTATGTATGTTCTTATAAGAACACACATGCGTGAGGCACTAGCTTCTGATTTTCTTATGGAATTGAATGTTTTTTATGGCTGCAGCATGGGTGAACAAGCCCAGGACAAATTTCCCACCAGTGGGACAATAAAGTTCATCTTATCTTATCAGTTCACCAGTTGCTGGCTAGTTAGCTAACTAGCTTGCTAATTCCACCATGCTTTTATACTAACGTTACAGTGGTTACAGAAAATGAGCCAAACAAAGTTGTCACTCAACTGATGATAGCAATGTGCTTTCCCACACTGTGAAAAGAGCATTAAGTTAAGTATTAAGTTACTACACTTTACTCATGTAGTGGCCGGCTAGTTAGCAAGTTAGCTTGCTGATTCCACCACGATATCATGCAATACTGGTTACTGACAATAAAAGAGGACTGTCACTGTCCATGGCTCTGTCAGCCTTTCAGCACCTATTCATTTCAAAACAGCAGCAGCCAATGGGGAAACAGGAACACTCACATCATCACTCCAACCAATGCTTTAACTTCATCACTCAGTCACTCACTCATGGATAGAGTTTCGTGTTCATAGGGCTGGCCTCTGTGGTCCAGCCAAAAATACGGAGTGTTTACATCATAGAGGTTCAGCCACACTTCAAAAGAGCTGGAAGACACCCATCGTGATACTATTTTAGAGACTGTTAGGCTGTTACAATATGGCAGGTGGTTGTAAGCGAAAGTCAAAGCGAACGAAAGTCCATGACTGGATATTCCAGCCACTTCCTGTTTAAAAATAAGAGTTTGCGGGTTCTGCGCAGTATCTTAGAAACTGCACTCCTCTACACTCATCTGGACAGAGACCTCAGATGTTGTACCAGAAATCTGCTGGAGCCACTCTCCCTATTCAGGATGAGTGAAACCGCAAAAACACACCGGCTTCAACGTCGCCCAGGTCAACAAGGTTCGTGTCAGGTGTTGGGGAACCTGATGAGAAATGGGCCACTGGAACAAAACATAGATGGACTAGAGCAGAGAATATGGAACTGTTGGAGTGCTACCATACAAGTAACCCCAGTGAGAGGGGCTACATGTAAAGGAAGTTGGGATTTATGGATACTTCGAAACCCAACATCTTGGTTGACAAAGAAACAACTCCTAGCCCAGTGTTCCGACATCTGCTTACCTGAGGCCAGGTCGCAGTGGCTGTAAAGTACCCCAGGCGCCCCTCTCCCCAACAGCGCTTTCGAGCTCCTCCTGGGGGATCCCAAGGTGTTCCCAGGCCAGATGGGGTATACAATCCCTCCAGCATGTTCTGGGTCTGCCCAGGGGCCTTTCACCAGTTGGATGTGTCCAGAGCACCTCTAACGTTAGGCAGCCAGGATGCATACTGATCAGATGCCTGAACCACCTCAACTGGCCCCTTTCAACATGAGGGAGCAGCTGCTCTACTCCAATCTCTCTCTGAATGTCTAGGCTCTTTACCCTATCTCTAAGGCTAATCCCAGCCACCCTTGAGAGAAAACTAATTTCAGCCACTTGTATCCGCGATCTCATTCTTTTGGTCATTACCCAGAGCTCATGGCCATAGGTGAAGGCTGGGATGTAGATGGACCAGTAAATCGAATGCTTTGCCTTTATATATCTTTTTTCCAAAATCCAGCCTGACGTATTTGGAGACTTTGGGATGTTGGCTAGAATTGGATTGTTTTGGCTGCACAGCATGAGTATGTAATGACTGAGCCACCAGTGGTCTTCTGCTTCTGAAGGTGTAAACCATAAAACATTAAAAGTATAAATAAGCCATTTCCACTGCTTGAGTTTATTCATCACACTGTAAAAAAGCAGTTAGCCTCCATTATTTGAGAATATATTATAAAAATAACAACTGCTGTTGTGTGGAACTGATTCCCCATGAAATCTCCTCTATTGACTTAAAAGAGCTCTGCTGGGTTAAAACTAACTAACTAAGCTTCAAAAAGCTAACTTCAAAGTGGATAGATTAAAAAAAAAATCAGACATAACACAACCTCTGGAGGATGTGAATAGAAAACTTGTGAGGGGCCGGGGGGCCTTCTGATGGTTCAACGCACACAGAAGCATACCAAGTGCCTGCGATGTTGTCATCGCCCCTGTCAATCTGCAGTGACCCTCTGCTGAAGTAGAAATGCCTCTGTAACAATCCTCTGAAAAGAGGCTTCTCAAAGAGATTGCCTGCTCTTAAATTATTTATTTATCACACTAAACTATCCTTTATGAATTCATGTTGAATAATTAACAGCAATGAATATCATTTGTCTTCATCTGGGGAAACTCTCAGAGGGTTGTAAATGTAAACATTAAACCACATAAAAGTGGCTATGGCAGGCCAGTCAAAGACAAAGGGAATACCAAATCTCTAAATGGCTTCTATTTACACTTCCAGAGCACCGCCTCTCCTTATGGCTTAATGTTTAACGAAGAGATGCTTTAAGCCTCGCTACAAATAAGGCACAGCATTCCCTGTATTGGCACGGAGGAGCTGAGGTTATCCAATATGAATCTAACCCTAGGGATACTGGACCATATGTGTAAAATGTATGAGTGAATATTATTTGCATGTTTGTAGTAGATATAATTTGTCTTATATCCAAACAAAATGAATCTGGACTCCACTTTAAGTGTTTTCCCTGGGTTCACTGCTGTGGGTGGTGGATGATTAAAGCCTGTCCTGTCTTCTGTGCTGCACCCCGTGCGTATGTGGACAGGTGGAGCTCTGCCCTCAGTGACACGGAGGGAAGTCTATAAATGACAGCGTAACACAGTAAAGACTCTCACACTAGGCTGAAATGAAATGAGCGCACATTAATTTTGGAACAGCACCAGACAGAGGCCCTCTACCTCTAAATGAATATCTGGCATTACCTCTGGCATTAATAAATACATATATTTGGCCTGGTGGGGGTTCCTGTTGGCCTGGTGGCCTGTAATGCCTGTACAAACACAGGGGAAAATGTGTGTAATATGTTCGACACACCCTTGAAAGTCAAAGATCTGAGTCATCAGTCGGAAAAGCCTCAGTTGACTGAGATTCATCAAGTCAAGCTGTTCTTTTTGTGGTATTTTTTGTTTTGCTTTGGACATTTTTGTCCCCAGATTTGCATAGCTGCAGACTAAGCGCTTCTTTCTTTCACACCGCTCTCCTGTACAGGCATCTGCAGACCCAGACCCAAGGTGAGTCTGAGTGAGACGGAGGTAACTGCCTGGAGGGAGGGAGGCCTTGCCTGATCAGGCTCCAAGATAACCCTATCTTCTGCCATCTGCATAGAAGTGGTATACGATGCACTTTCTGGCTTTTGTTTGATATTTAGTGTCAGCAAAAAATGTTGTTGCACATTTCCGATCTGCGATAGCTTAGTTTGCATGCATTAGCTCGGAGGGCTTACTTGGCTTATTTACTTTAGAATGTAGCTGTCACTCCACACATCCCACTGAACCCCATTCAATCTCTCAAATTCTCTGAGGGAACAAAAGGAACAAACAGTAAAATGTTCAAATTGAACAGCCAAATTTGATTCAGCTTACATAATTCTGAGCTGGGTACAGCCCTAGAAATATGTTTGTTTACTTTCTTGTGGAGAGAAATGGTCTTAAATATAAGCTATTTCACAGCATAAAACGGACACAGTTGTGAATATTGTTGTGCACATTAAGAGATTCCAAATGATCCTGGACTTAAATGAAAGTGAGAAGTGGGCAGAGTGCAGTTTTGCAGTTTGACCAGTTCTTTTCCTTTGAGTCCTTTGCCCAATGAACAGTGTCAACACTTATCATGGTGTTGGCTTGCCCCAGTTTGAACAATAGCAGAGAGGGGGACATTTCCAATGATGTCTCTAATGTAATAGCAATTTGGAAGAACATATCGCTGGCTTCCCCAGTGGTAGACACTTTGTTCCTTCAGTTGGCTGCAAAACGTTTTTACTGACCTGTTTCAGTCTTTTCTGCTTTCTTGTAACTTCCTAAATATAAGTGGGTGGATGTTCTCGGTGCCTCTGTGGCAGAGTATCAGGTGAGTTTCCAGGTAGCCAAGCCTAAATCTGGCATTGCTGGTAGCCAGAATCATTCCTGACACCTGATGAACGATGTAGCAGAACAGGTCCAGGCTCACTGGTCAGATCCTGAGTGTCGACAATGGCTGAGAGGTGGCTGGAGGTAAAATAACTACAGCTGTTTTGCATCCTAATTCAGCCAAGGTCTGAACCTTGAAGACCTAGCCAAATCTAGCAATTCACACAAGGGTCTGAGCCAGTTCACCTTTAGCCTCCCTTTGCCAGAACACAGCCAAGTTTCAGGTCAGTTTCAGCAGGACTGAGAATCATTTTTCACTTTTTCTTTTCTTCTTCCTTTTCTGAGAGAAATAAAGTGTGTTTCCATTAACCCTAGAAATGTGCAAAACCTAAATATCACAATAAAAAACTGGTAACGGAAACACCTACATTTCGAAAAAACTCTCAAATATTGAGAAAACGTTTTTACACTCTCATGAGGTGGTTTTTCAGACCGTCGACATAGAAGTATATCACAAAAGTGTAATGGAAACACTTTTTTTCGCAAATATACGTCACCGGACATTCAAGTTCTCTGTGAAATCCTCGTTCACAAAGCTCTCCCAGAAATCCTTTATCCTTGGTCACCGCCACACATAAGGACTTTGTCTTTGGAATACCACTCGCTCTCTTCATCTTCAGTTCTTCAGACTACTGCAACAGCAGCAGTGGCAATCAAGATGATTGTTCCAGCTCGCAGGAGATTTGGAATGTCCATCTTACTTCGGCAAACAACAAAGTGGAGTCTCGCGGGACGAGATTTTACAAGAATTACGGCTCATACGCAAAACACATTTTAATGGAAACACTTATAAGTCGCAATTGTTCTTTATCGAAACTTTAGAAATATCACATTTATTTTGTAATGGAAACATGACTGTAGATTCATTCTAACCCAAACCATGACTTTTTTCTTAACCTTAAACAAGAAATCTCTTTCTGGTAGAAAGCCTCTGAGGCAGACTTCTGCCACCTGCATAGAGAAATAGGCTGCAGTGGCCAAAACAGGTCAAGACAAGTCAGGATGGGTGTGGTACATTCATTTTATTGCTTAGAAATGTAACTTCTGTTTTTTAAATGAGAAAGAATGTACTTTTTACATTTAAAAAGTTGGAATATTTTTCCAGTAACACATAGTGTTTCTGTGCGGACCCCAGTTAGCTACCCAGGTATAACTGATTTGTGGTCAAGCCTGAGATGGATGTGGTGAGCTTCGAGGCCACACACACTCACACGCAGTTTAACACATCGGGACAGGACAGCAGGAGCCTCTCTTCCTAATTAATTCCCATTTTCATCCTGGATCTGATTGCAAGGAAAGAGGGATGCGAGAAAGGCTGCCCTCTTCAAAACGCCTAATGAGCTTAATCGACCACACTTTACAATCTCATTTAAGCCCGTCTCCTTGCCCATGAATTAAACTATTACAAAAACCTGCTTGAACTTAACTGGCGGCTGCTTAATCACAGAAAATCACTGTAATCCTGCATGTCAGAGTGGGTCTGCACACTGCCGGGCCCCTGTATGAGTGCGGCTTGTGCTGATACACATACAGTGTGTGTCTACATGTACCGTAGGTTGCGTATATGTAAATGGTGTGTTGTTGCTGCTGTGAGAGCGTGCTATGTGTTCAACTTGATAGCTGGGGAGTAACAGCAAGGTATCGGAACTCTTGTCACATCCTCATTTTCCTGTTTTTTCCCTTTGGGGATACAGTGTTTATTGTCTGTTTGTGCCCCCCTCTTGCTCATCGTCTCCCTTCCCCCCTCTCCCCTCCCCACCCCGTTGCCTTTGATGCCCCCAGCAAGCTTTGTTTCAACAAAGCCTGTTAGCTGATCGTTCAATTTTCTGCTCTCCTCCTCAACCCCCTGCACCCTTCTCCTCCTCATCTCCTCGTCTCTCTCGGCTCAGTGTTTCAGTTCTTCCTCGCAGCTGCGGAGCATGAAGAGACGAATGAAAGAGAGTAACTGCTCGTCTGATAAGGATAAAGGACACATATTAAAAACATTCTCTGTTTGTTGCTGCCCCCTTCTACTTGACTTCTTGTCAGTGATTCACTCCCTCTGCCTGCATTATTTGCTCCTTGTTTTTCATCCTGCGCTCCTGTCACATATTTTGTCTCCATGTTGTGGGCAGCATGAGTGGGTCATCTTAAAAAAAATCAAGTAATTAGAACATAGAGGCACAGTTGACATTTTCATATGCATTTACAAAAATAGAAGCTTGGAGTGGTTAGCAGGTAAAGTGCCCGACAGCTTTACAGCAAAAAATAATGTCAAGTACTAAAGCTTAAAATTGTTAACATTTAATTCAAAGATAGATGTCTTATTTCTGGACAGTTATCTGCAGGCAACAGAAATCCCTGACCGTCTTAAAACTACTGCTGTCATTATTAGTTGATTAATCGATTGACAGAAAAAAACAAATCTGCATGTGTTTTTATAATTGATCAATCACTTCAGTCATCTTTCAAGCTAAAATAGGGAAGAAACGTTCTGGTTCAGCTTCTCAGTTGAGAGGATTTGCTGCTCTTCTTTGCTGTATTTCAGCCAGGTTATTGTCTTTGGACTGTGGACTGATGGTTGAACAAAACAAGACAGTTTAAGACACCACCTTGGGCTCTGAGATGCTGTGATGGGTATTTTTTCCACGATTTCATAGAATAAAAGACGTCTCAATTAACCAGAAATATAATCAGCAGATTAATCAGTAATAGTCAAAATGACTGTTAGTTGCATCCTTCAGTCATAACTCAGTCCGTCTGGAGCACACAGACATCATACTGCTGGAATCAGTGCTACTTGGAATTTCTATAGACATTTATTGAGAATAAATATCCTTAAATCCTCTTAGATATCACATGAAAAATATCTTCAGATAGACTAAATTAAATAAATAATTCAGATCTTTCCTCACAGTCATCTAATTTTTGTTTTATGAGTATCAGAAACTGTTTAGTTGATTTTTTTTTTCTGTATCATGAATGCAAATGCAGCCTGACTTTCCACGGTTTCAAATCATCAACATTTTAAACAAATATAGGCTGGTAGAAAAATATTTCTATACACTTACATCTGTGCAGTGTTTCACTTTATTGTTGAGCTTTCGGTCTATTTGACCTTCATCAGAGCGTTCAAGTATGCATACATCCGTCAGCTCAACAATAAAGTGCAACACTGCACAAATGTAAGTGTGCTGAAATTTTTTTCTACCAGTTTGGACTGACTGATGTTTCCAGCATTTTGCCAAGAGCAAGCCAGGTGGAGGGGTGGTTGCTCTGCATCAAAAACGTATAGGCTAAAAACTGTGCTCAGGTGTAATAAAAGCTTTATAAGAGAAGGAAGTAGATAGGTCAGACAGCGTGTCATGTTTTGACGTGTAGGTCCACTGACAAAGCGGTGGTATTTGATGAGTTGGGATGAGAGTGTGTTGGTTATTCAACCATGTTTAAAAGTGTTAGGAGGTCTAGGTCAAAATTGTGTGCAATTAATTCTATTCTACATTTCTCCAATCCATGAATGCATTGCATTTGCACATTTTAAATGCATCACATCAACATTTCTAAAATGACATAGCATACACCAGAGGTCACACATGTGCAAATCATAAGAAAGTCTCAAGTCATAACCCTCAAGTCTCAAGCAAATCCCAAGTCACTGTGGTGAAAATCTAAATATAAGATAAACTGCAAACCAACGGTGGAATGTAACTAAACACATTCACTCAGGTACTGAGTCTTTTCTTCTCATGCTACTGTCTGCTTCTACTCCACTTAATTTATCTGACAGCTTTAGTTACTAGCTACTTTACAAATGAAGATTTTACACTGGAAAAATCTTCGCTGGAACTTTTAGTCAATTATGAAATGGCAGAAATTAATTTGCCACTATTTTGATTATCATCTAAGTTGTTTTTAATGCAAAAACATTTCATGGTTCCAGTTTTTGCTGCTTTTGCATTTTATTTTTTCAGAATTTTTATGTTGAGGTTTGAACTGTTGGTTGGGCAAATCAAACATTATGAAGGTGTCCCTTTAGGCTCTGGGTAAGTGTGACGCTATCTCTCACTATTTCCTGAATTTTTACAAACCAATCAGTCGATTAATGGAGAAAATAATCAGCAGATTAACTCATCATGAAAATAATCACTAGTTAATAGTTCAACATGAGCTCCACCTCAACCAACAACAACAGTAATACATGAGTCACAATCATCTACTGAGATCATATATAGTAGTAGACTACAACAGTCGCAGGGGACATTTTTACAGTACTTTTACTTAATGTAATACTTTAAATACGTTTTAACAGGAACTAAGAAACGAGATCATATCTCTCCTGTTTTAGCTTCTCTGCACTGGCTCCCTGTAAAATCCAGAATTGAATTTAAAATCCTACTGTTAACTTATAAAGCTCTAAATGGTCAAGCTCCGTCATATCTTAGAGAGCTCATAGTGCCTTATTATCCCACCAGAACACTGTGCTCTGAGAACGCAGGGTTACTCGTGGTCCCTAAAGTCTCCAAAAGTAGATCAGGAGCCAGAGCCTTCAGCTATCAGGCTCCTCTCCTGTGGAATCATCTTCCTGTTACCGTCTGGGAGGCAGACACCGTCTCCACATTTAAGACTAGACTTAAGACTTTCCTCTTTGATAAAGCTTATAGTTAGGGCTGGCTCAGGCTTGTCCTATACCAGCCCTTAGTTAGGCTGACTTAGGCCTAGTCTGCCAGAGGACCCCCTATAATACACCGGGCACCTTCTCTCCTTCTCTCGTATCCTATTACTGCATCTTGCTAACTCAGCCATTCTGGATGTCACTAACTCGGCTTCTTCTCCAGAGCCTTTGTGCTCCACTGTCTCTCAGGTTAACTCATATCGCAGCGGTGCCTGGACAGCGTGACGTGTGTGGTTGTGCTGCTGCCGTGGTCCCGCCAGATGCCTCCTGCTGCTGCTGCCATCATTAGTCATTAGTCATACTTCTACTATTATTATACACATATGATTATTATCACACATGTATACTGCCAGATATTAATACATACTTTCAACATATTGTACCACAGTAGCCAGAACTATAACTATAATATTATTACTTTCATTAATGTTGTTGTAAGCTACTGTCAATACCTGCATCTCTCTCTCTCTCTCTCTCTCTCTCTCTCTCTCTCTCTCTCTGTCTCATTGTGTCATACAAATTACTGTTAATTTATTATGCTGATCTGTTCTGTACGACATCTATTGCACGTCTGTCCATCCTGGAAGAGGGATCCCTCCTCAGTTGCTCTTCCTGAGGTTTCTACCGTTTTTTCTTTCCCTGTTAAAGGGTTTGTTTGGGGGATTTTTTCCTTATCCGCTATGAGGGTCCAAAGGACAGAGGGATATTGTATGCTGTAAAGCCCTGTGAGGCAAATTGTAATTTGTGATATTGGGCTTTATAAATAAAATTGATTGATTGATTGATTGATTTTCCTGATTATACTTACATACTTTTACTTACGTAACATTTTAAATTTAGGAATTTGACTTGTAACAGAGTATTTTTACAGGGTGGTATTAGTTACTTTTACTAGAGTAAATGATTTAAATATGTCCTCTTCTGCTCCAAGCCCTCTGGTCAGGGTGAAAGACTCCACTCACATAACATACCTGCTGCTGTGAGAGAGCAGGTGAAATAGTAACGCATCCCCAAATTCGGGGGAAGGAACAGAGGGCATGACGTGTGGATGCGCACAGCAAGCACACATACACACATCACAGACAGTGAACTTAAGTTGAGACAGCAGGCAGGAGCAGTCGTTACGCACTGTGACAGTATCAAAACCTCGTAGAAATAAGCAGCGCATGCATCAGTTCTCACAGTGGTGACTGTGTGTGCAAATCAGCTCAGCGCTGACAGTGTGGCGCTGGTTGCAAAGCTTGTTCAATACTGAATGAGTTATTGAAAATTTAACTCACGTGTCACGCAGACAACACTGGATAAAAGCACACGGTGGAGCTCATGATACCGCTGTACATACTGCCATTACTCCGAGGAGAGCTGCAGGCAGCAGGAAGTGGTAGCGTAGGCATGAATATCAGCTGGCGGGTCCTCTGCCGCCGGACATATGTCTCATCATATTTCAAAAACAAAATGTAACTTCTTAATACCTAGTAAAATGCAAATATTGGAGGAAAAAAGTAAAGTCTTTTCAAGTCATCTGTCTCAAGTCAAAGTCAAGTTTCAAGTCATGAATACTTGGGTTGGGCACTACATATTGCAGACATTTTACTTGCAAAATTCAGACACTCATGTTATCAGAAGACTGTGAATGTAGTGCACTATAAAGAGGGATACTGGACACAGACTGTAGCTATATGACTATGACATTATACTACATTTTTGCATCAGCTAAAGCTTAGGCTAATGGGGAGCATCATGGCAAAACTCAAAGCACTTTAGTTCAGATTTACTCAAGTCGCACAATAACACAAACAAACTTACTGATCAAGGCAGTGGTAGACCAGCTGCTCTTGTGTTTAGCGAGGTGAAATGACTGGTTTTCATAGTGGAGTCTAGCTTTGGAGACAGCATGGATACATTCTACTTTAAGTTCAGTTCACCATCAGAAAAGGCTGTATGTTTAGGAAGTACTGAGCATGACTGGATAAATAAGACTTGAATTACACCACATGAGTTGTGTGTTTGTAAACGGATGTTTTGATATAGGCTGGCTGTTGTTACATTCGTCCCCTTATGACTTCAATTCATCAAAAAATTTCTCACTTTTTGGATTCTTCGTTTGCCATGGAGGCATGTAAAAGAAAGTTTCCTTTGAGAATTGAACACAACACGAGGTGAGTAATTGATATACAAATGATCATTTAGGTGGTGAAGTATTCCTTTAAGTCTGCCTGCCAGCCTGCCTGGCAACAACTCTGCCTTACCAACACTGCAGCCTCACATATTAAAAACATTTACATAAATCACTAAAAGTAATTACACCCCCCTTTTTTCAGCCATTTTGTGTAACCTCGTCTCAGTGAACACCATGTGCATCTGTTCCACAGCTGTACGACGCAGATCTCGCTTTAATGTAACATAACTTTGATGCTGTAATTTTATTAGAACATTTATCAGCGGTAATGAATGCAAATAATCAAGGTAAGTGACAGTCTTGATCTCTCTATCATTCAGTTATCATCAAAAAGGAATAATTGGCTTAAATAGGTCTGTGGATCCGTAGAGATGATTCACAAATGTTTAAATGGCATCAATCATAGTCGAGCCTCTCCTTTTCATCCTGTTTTTGAAGCCACCCCCACCCTCTTTTTTCCTTCTTGGGCTACTTTCTGGTGACTGAGACAAGGAGCTGTGAGGGGTGCACGTACATACAGATTTTACTGGGTTTAGATGTTTACATGACAAACTAAAATGCAGGGTGTCTAAGGGTACACTTAAATTAAATGCTTTTAAAGACTTTTTAAAGATATATATTAACCGAATTTAAGACTGTTTTGTGGCAGCATTGGCTTCAGTGGTAGGTTTAAAGGTTTGCGACATCAGAAATCTGGACCTCAGCACAGAAGAGCTTAAGTCATCTTGAAAACAAGGAAACTGTTGTTCTTAATATTGTCATTGTGTTGTCCATGAATAATTATTACCAGCTGTGAAAGCATGGCTGGTATTGTCTCTGTATGCGTGTGTGTGTGTGTGTGTGTGTGTGTGTGTGTGTGTGTGTGTGTGATGATAATAAAATGTGGCTCTGGAGACACCTTACATAGCAGGAACTACCACAGAAGCAGTTTTTAGGTGTTTATGTCTGTTTATCTGTCGGTGGACAGATTTTGTCACTTCAGTATTGTCACATGTGTGTGTAAGATACAGTCACAAAAATGTAAAGTTGTGTAGCATTGTGAGATCAAAATGAAGGCACAGTTTGAAGATGGGTACCATCCAAGCAAGGGTACCTAAAGTAAGGGACTGGAAAGTAGGGATGGGGCCATTTCCCCATCACTTTAAGCTCCTAGCCCACAAGTTGCAGAACAGCTTTGTGGCTCCTCTGATCCCATCCTAAGATGATCTATAGTTTATTGTAATATCTTGTTCTACTTTGACTGATGTAAAACTAATGTCATTTACCAGTTAAGTATTAACGTGGTATTATTCCCTGCTCCGTAGCCTCTGGGCCATTCAGAGGTGCATGTGAGAACACTAGGCATTAAAATATCAACACAATCCTCTAAGTCTTTCTGATCCCTCTCACCATCAGTGGATGAAACGGATAAATCATTCAGCGTTATATTCGGGTTAGAAGAAAAAAAAAACTGTAGCTCTTCAAAAGAGTTGTTAGAAACTTCAGCAGTTCATTACTTATGAACGCTGATGTTTGTAATATATTATTTATTCAGCGAATGCATTTCAAATGCAGCGCTGTTTACAGTATTTCTTTACAAGTCGTTCAAAGACATGCTCCGGGCTAGAAAAAGCATTTCATCATAGCATGCGGGTTTTCCCTCTGCAATAAGAACGATTCCGACACAAAGAGCTTTAGTGAGCTGGAGCTGGGGTTACCTGGCATTCTGAATTAGAGAAGAAATAGCAGGCTGTGCTCTTCCTCGAATGAGGATGAGGAAAACAGGCCTGAACTGGCATCAGACCATACATGACTCTGAAAGAGGTTTGCCCTCGATCTTTAACCCCCATCACTTCCTCTGATTACATCCCTTGTTACTGTTTTTTCTTAGTTGAAGTATATAACACTTTTCTTTACATACTAGAGGGCAAACATGTCGTGGTGTGGACGTCTTTCACAGTTCCAGAGAAAGACAACAGCATTCTGCCAAGGGTCTGATCTGCGACCACCTGACACAGGTTAGACACAGCGCTGAAGGACCGTGTTAGCATGAGCTAATTAGCAGCAGCAGCTTACATCCAACACCAAGTTTTTAAAAGGCTCAACGCTGTTTCTTAACTTATTAATGACCGCTAGCCATGTGATGCTACAGTTTGTGATTATTTGTATCGTTGACTCTCTGGCTGCATGTGCATGTGAGACACAGCCGCTTATTTGTCATAAATAGCACATCCCTATTCTACTTAGTAGTTGTAGGCTAGTCTATTGTGGGACGGTGAGACTGTGCCTGGGTGTGTTTACAAAACTGCAGCATGACGATATAAACATTTCAAAGACCGATGTAACACGGACCACACCAACACTGATGTTCATAAGAGTCAGCTGCCACTGTTTGTCTATGTTAGTAGAGACTCCACTCTGCAGTGTAGTTTATACACTTTACTGATACAACAGCGAATTACACAGTGACACTGGGCTTCATAATTTCCCTCTCTTAACTATACATTTAATACTGATTAAAAGTCATTTTACTTTCACATCCTTGTATTTATTATGCTCATCTGTAGTGTAGGGTTATATGGGGGTAGGGGTGTTGAGGGTAGGACATTTGACAATACCCCAGAAACTCTCCCTCTTTTTCACAGCCTAATGTTGGCAGGTATGGAAGAGTCAGAACTTTGTTTTTGTTGTGTCAGCAAGTGATGTCAGTTTGATTTGGTCAGGTCAGGGCTATAGATACATGTATTAAATCGTCCATATTTTCTCACTACATTTTTGCCTTTCTTACCCTCAGGTGTATATAAACTACAGGTTATACACTTCTTTTTAAAATACAAAAATGTGAAATTATCAGTTATCCGCCATGAGAAGCCAGTAATCATCTGTTATTGGTATGGGTTGAAAAAGTCCATATGGGTGCATCCCTAGTGAAGGGCAAATAAAACAGAAAATGTGACTGACAGTGAACAGGCAGCTGGTGTATCCCATATTGGTGCTGCTAAAGCTGCTGGTACTCAATCTGAAGCAGGTTGAGATTCTCCAAACAACAGGTTATCTACAACCTGAACTTCACAGTTCTGCTCCTTTTTTCTATATTAAAAAAAACTAATTTATGTCACGACATTTTTTTATTAAATGTAAAAATCTCAAAAATGAAGGTGTCTATGCTGTGCTAGTGTAATATTGCACATAGTTTTGGAGATAGCATGTCTGCGCCATTGGGTTCGAGAACGAAACACAACAAGAAGTAACTTAGAGAAAATGAGGAGTCCACAATCTGCACATATCTCTGTGTTTTAATTTATCTTTTAAACATTTATTCAGTTTCTTGTTGTGTGACCCCACCGTTTTTGTGTGCACTGTCTAGCAGCCAGCTCGGAGCAGATTTGATTGGCCCCCTAGTCAGGTCGCAAATTGATTTAGAGATGATTGCAGGTAACGGGTCGGTTTCCAATGCTGAGCACTGCAGGCACATGGCAGGGAAACATGCACGACTCTGGTTAGAAGATTAAAGGGCCACTGTGTAAAATGGGTTGAAAACCGTTGAAAACAGTGACATCAGTGGTCAAATTCTAGATTGCAGGGCTCACTCGCTCACCCCTCCCGTCGGGTAAATGACGGTGGCCTTGTAGGGACAAAAAGCCTTGCGCAGACACGAGTTTTTCAGAAGTAGGTCTGTCTAGCAACGAGGTGAATGTTTATTTAGAAATCTAAACCATGTTACGATATTGTAATGAATCCCTCATGAGCAGGAGACCAGAGTAGCGACACAGACCGAGAGCCATACCTGTTTGAGCCGGAGCATACAGATGAGGAACTTGGATGCTGAGCGGGCGAAAAGAGAGGGTGAATCCTCCGCTCCCATTTGGCTGCACAGAATGGGATTCAGTGCTACTGCTGCCATCGCTGGGGAGATATACCATCAGAAGGAAAAGCGCCGCAGAGAGTGCATCACAAGGAGTGAAGATGCGTCTTCTTTTCCTCGCAGATGACGGTTCATGTTCATTCTCTCCTGTTGCGTGGTAAGTGTGGTCCATTCACAAACTTTATAACTAAAAAAACTTTTCACTACTCTGTATCGACAGACTACTAACTCTCTCCGCTGTTTCCTCCTCCTCCTTCTTCCTTCCACCCGCTATATACACTTATATAAACATATTAATGGGTAGAATATTCAGATTCAGATTCAGATTGACAATAAACCATGCCAAATATTACACACTGGCCCTTTAAAAATGTCTTCCTATTTCGCAAATTTATAAAAATGTTGATAACTTCTTCTTTTTTTTATTTTGGCCAGGCAAACAGGATAAAAAATGTGTGTGTTAATAAGTGGCTGATTATGTTTTTTTTTTTTTTTCTTAAATAAATTGAGACAGAAATTATGTCTTTCTTGATAACTGTTAAAGTCCTTCTTGAAAGTCACTGTAACTGCAGTCCTACGTTAAAGTGCAAAATAAAGTCCTCTTTTATCTCTCTATCTGCGTCCCTCTCTCTCCTACTCCTCTGCCAACACTCCTACAACTCTTTTTTTTCCCATCTTTCTTTGCTCTCAATCGCCCAGCAGCAATGTGACTCCCCCTGGCATCCTTGGTATACTCAAGGGTCATACTGATGTGGCTTGTTGTAACCATGAAGAGATACCTGATTAAGATGTGGAGAGAAAAAAAGCTGAATATCCTCTTTTGCTTCTCATATTACAGCTGCTGGAACGGAGTGAGGCAGAGCTGGCGGTGGATACGGTCGCATTGTAATTACCTCTAATTACCTCGTCTAAAAACAGACACATATCACACATTCGCACACAGGCAGATAGATTTGTACTCCGCAGCATGTAATCACACTGCAAACATCATAATAGGTTTTTGGTATGAAAACGCCATAATGATAGAGAGTCCTAACAATTATTCTTTCTCCTGTCATCTCTTCTTCTGATGTCCTCCCCTGCACTTAGGTCTATTGTGAGACTTATGAGACTTGTTTTGAACGGTATGATTTCATATTGAGGTGCGTACAATGTAAAATGATTGTCTCACTCCCTGTGTGTGTGTTTGTGTGGAGGGATGGGTAAACAAATAGCCCCACAAGAGTGTGTAAAATAAACGTGCACATGAGAGCCTTGTGTAGGTGCACATGTTGTTTTCACTCCGTCTCTCTCTTCTTATTCCTATTCCTATCACTCACACAAATGCAAACACACTTAGGCAGACACTGCAAGAAAAGAGTCACACACGAGCACTCACTTACATAGGTGCATGCACATACACTCAAGCCAATGGCTCTGGTAAATCAGTCTCTTTGCACATGCTAATACTATTCTGCCTTTTGCTGCATTAGAACTTCCTCCAGGCTGTGGATTTGAGAGCTGCCACGACTGACTTTGTTTACCATAAAGGCTGCTAGTTGCGATGCAGTGAATTATATCTTCCGCTGCCTCAAATCAGAATTTCAAAATAAATTTTAAAAAAAAGATGAAGAAGTAGAAGCCCATACAGATAAATGTAGATATAGATGTAAACATGCTTACAGTCAGGAATACACACAGGGGAAACACACACATACACACACACATACACACTGTCACACTCATCTTGCAAGTGGAATCAAACCAAGGAAATCAAACCAGAGTTTTGAAGTCATCTTACCCTGGGGCTGTTGCCCTGGCAACCTTGTCTTTGAGGAAGAAAATTCCTGCCAAGGATCCAGAAACAGGGTGGAAAATCACTCGGAGCAAAATCAATGGAACATCTATGGTTCTGTATTAAAACCACACCATGATACAGGAAAACATTTCTGGTGTTCAGGGTGAAGTTAGTGCTGTGAATTAGGGGAATAATTGAGAGCAGTCTGGAGGGTGCGTTGTATTTGTTGTTGGGAACAAACATCCCACTGTCTTAACTCGAAATTGAAAGAATATGTTGCTCCTGCATGGGTTGGGAAACATCTATGATGCCAGTCAATAAACTCAAAACTGCAGGCTGTCAAGGATAAACAAGGATGATCTGATGACTTCTTGACAAGTTGACATTACTTCTCCTCCCAAACACACAAACACAACAGTGTCATTGATTGGAATCGATCATTTTCTAGTTCCTCTTTTTCGTTTTGTCTCATTTTATGCTCTAAAACACATCAGTCAAGAGTGGGTGTGTGTGCACAGATGAATTTTGTATGTATCAAGCAGCAACCTCTGGGTCTAATGTGACCAAAATTACAGTTCTTTCAATGACCACTTGGGGCTGGCTCCAGAAGCCATTTAATCCCCATAGATCCCCACAATGGTCTCTATGGCTACTTTTCCCCCACATGACAACTGTACAGGAGATGATTTTTATATAACTCATCCATTTACATTTTATTAAGACCTAAAGTTACATAAAAATAAAGTGTGAGACCACTTTAAGTAAAATGAAGTGTGAGACCACTTTAAGTGACAGGCTGTCTGCCATTAGTGTCCTCAGCTTCTCAGTCAGATCCACCCCTCTTGTTTCCTCAGCGCCAGCCTCTTGCCCAAATATGGTCACTTCTTGCTCAGAAAACCAAAGATGGCGACGGCCAACATGTTGACCTCAAGACTTCAAAACGCAAGTCCACAAACCAGTGGAAGACATCATGGTAGCTACATTATTTACCATTATTTCTATAATCTGTGGTATGCATCTGGTGAGTGATGTGTGATGTGAATACACTTTTTTTAGACATGTTGAAATACTGGCATGAATTCATATTTTATTATAATTATGAAGAGGGCAGAAACGGATAATAGGATTAAAGCTAAAAACCACCATCTCTAGATTAATTGCTCATTTAAGCAAAGAGCAGCAGTAACTTTGTTAACATTTAAAAGAAAAATAAATTAAATATCATTATAAACCAATAAATTCAGGTACCCAGCTTATCTGTCTCCAGCCAAACAAACAGTTCAAAGTAAATACAGAACAAAAAGGAATAACTGCAAGTGAATGAAAAATAATTAAAATTAAACTAATATATTACTATTAATGCTGTTTGATTTCAACAGAAGTATCAAATGCATAATGAATATTATTCCACAGCCTGCAGTCTTCTGTTGCAAAATTAATATTGGCCTGAAAGGGAGGCACACACGATGGCAACACTTAGGCCTGAGTGGTATAAAGGTATTACAGTATACTGGGGTATTTAAAAGATGTTCCTCTATCTATTAAACTGATATGGAGATACTGTATCGAGGCAATGCACTGTAGTGCACACCAGAGGTCGTTCTCTACTGATAAAACTGCCTCTGAGAGAACTTTTTGTGCTAACATTAAGGATCCCGCATACATCTAGTGACTTGCTTACTGTACTACTAAGTGGCTGGTACATTTTAAAAATCCAACTGTGGCACAGTAGCAGGTAGACAAAAAGTTAATTTCCAGCCTTAATCAGAGCCAGTCCTTATGAAATGCTGTCAAATCAAAAAGTATTTATAGTTGTTCTGAATGGCAAAACTAGAAAGCAGGGTGAAAAGCCAGCTACCATGGAGACGCAATATAATTTAAATGAAGGGATAATGCCACACATTACCTGACAGTCTCACCTGGAAAACATTCATAGTGTTGCACTTGGTTATTGGCATTAACAGTGACAGAAGTAATTGTGTCAAAAATGAGGAAATAGAGCTAGAGAAAGAAGTTTAAACACTCTGGCTTCTTTCTCACCTCTACAAAGCTGGCTTATCACAGTGTGAAGTGGGTGTGAATGTCAGATCATCTGTCTTTGAAAATTACAAAATTTGTCGGTCACAGCTCCTAAACTTTGTCTGTCCATGTATGTATTTTGGAATCACGTCTCCTCTTAAAGTGATTTTGGACCTGTGTGACCTTGTTGAGTCTTAAAGTGGTTAATTTCATTATGATTTCCTGGGGGTGAAGATCCCATAGCTGGTTTTGTCAACAATAGTACTTTAAACACTCTGGCTTCTTTCTCACCTCTACAAAGCTGGCTTATCACAGTGTGAAGTGGGTGTGAATGTCAGATCATCTGTCTTTGAAAATTACAAAATTTGTCGGTCACAGCTCCTAGTAGTACAAATGCATGTGACAGAATTTGGGATCCCAAATCCTGTCACATGCATTTGTACTACTACTGACAGATGCTAACTGTTTGGCTGTTTCAACCATTTGGCCATTATGTGGCAGGAGCAGGGGTTATTTTTATGTACAATTGTTGACAAAACCAGCTATGGAATCTTCACCCCCAGGAAATCATGATGAAATTAACCACATTAAGACTCAACGAGGTCACATAGGTCGAAAATCACTTTAAGAAGAGACGTGATTCCAAAATATATACATGGATGGACAAAGCTGCAGAGCCAAAACAGCTGCGTTACAATAAACAAACAAAAACAATGTAAGTAAAACCATCAATATGAGGACAAAGACTGGAGATTAGAGTGTGGATGTAGAATCAAAACTTCTATAGAGACACATGTGGGGGTATAGAGACATGTAGACAATCAGCAGCAGTTACACCAGCACGTGGAAGCTGGGGATTTGGAACAGGCCCCCACAGTGATGTACAGCCTGGCACAGAAGTGCCTGCAAAGTGTACGGACACACTGAAATTACCAAACAGAACTTACACTAGAATTAAAAAGAGAGCAGAGAAGCAGCTTCCCAGACAAAAGGCACATGCGAGCCACCAGGCGGCTCGCTCACTATTTACAGCAGAACAAGGAAAAGTTTTGCTTAGCTGCAGGCCAAATAGACACCGCCTGAAGTTAACACCAGCCCAATACACCAGCCTACCTCCACAAACTACAAAGTTGTGTTAAGCAAAATCTCGAGATGGACAACACCATTTGGCCCTGTCTGCCTTTGAATGAACCTGCTCTGCTTACAATTGCTGGGGAGGCCAACCACAGAGACATGGCGTCTGAGACTGCCAGACTGTGAACCACACTACCAAGAGGGATGCCAGGTATGAAATGTACTCCAGGCAGCAGCAAGTCAATGGGATATAGTACTCAATGGCCCCGCCACATTATCAGAGCACTGGTGAGTCATTAAGTGCAGCCCCTTGACAATTTATAGACCCTTTTAGGGCCGACATCACAATAACGTGAGTTTGTTAGCTGGAGGCTAAACACGACTCTCCACCACAGAGCTGTAGCTACATACTGTAGGAGTCTTAAAATTTCGTCTTGCTGTGCTATTGGGAGCCAGAATAGAAGGAGTCATGGCTCAAAACTTAAATTTAATCACATACCAGCCGCCACTGCCTATCAACAAAAACAAAGACAACTGTGGTTAAATGTGATAAGACAAAAGGACTGGACGATGGCGATCATCAAAAATGCTCACATGTGCAGCGCACACTTCATATCAGGTTAGGGCAAAAGTATTTACTGTTGTAGGGATGAATAACGTTATGTGTTTTGAGGGTTATTTTTTTTCTGAATGCACCACTCGGGTCATCTTCCTTCATTGTCTAAAACAAGCAAACAGAACTCGCTAGTTAGTGCTGGCTAATGTCTGTGGAAAATTGTTTTGCCTCCAGCTAAGCCCCGCCCACCAAAAAATGTCATACTGTTTTCTAACGGTAAAAGGGTCTATTGGGCAGGAAAACCCCTCTGCAACAGTTAGTTAACTGTACTGACTTTATAATCATGACTTTCAGCCATTTTTTCATTACTTTTAGTTAGCCGACTATTTGAACTCCATATCAGTTATTTTTAGCTACTTTTCACACATTACTTTTGGCTGCTCAGATCCAGATTAGTTGAGCTTTGCCACAACATTTCAGTGTACTCCTTGGTAGAATCAAATGGGGTAAAAGTAGTAGCGGGATTTCTCACTAACTGCAAGAGCTGACTTTGTGCAGTCTCTGTAGCATTATTAGCACTCATACAGTAGTGGCTCTTCTGACACACAGAATTCCCACTGGAATCAAAGTGTCAGGTTAGCAAGCGAGAGCTGATCGATGTGTGAGCGTTTAGAAAAACCTGAGGGCTAAGATGTACTTTCAAAAAACACTATTTTACTGGTACTTTACATTAAACATTGTCATTTGATCCACAGTTTAAATGAGAACATGGATTAATGCAGCTATCAGGCTTATGAAAGGTGCAACTTAATCTGCATTTCCATCTCACTTTATTACTTCTCATTATCTGACCATTTCTCTATTTGTTCCCATTTCCCTCATCACTGTCAATTCACATCCAGATATTTTGATGGTGAGTTCAACAGAGTAATAATAGTGTTATGAGAGATGAGAGAAAACGAGAGTATGAAGAAATAGAGAAAGAAAAGAGTGTTGTGGGAGTTACCTGCCTGTGCCTCCTTCTGATGGATGGCCTTGCCTGCAGCCCTACCACTTTTAACACTCTACTTTAAAGAGCTGGTGTCTTGCATGAACACACACACACACACACACACACACACACACACACACACCACAGTTGGAACTGTTTGAACTATTTCTTTTGTATCTTCTGATGTGTTTGTGTCCCCTGAACACACTTCTACAGAAAGCCAACTCAGCTCTTTCCCCATTCTTCACACACACACACACACACACACACACACACACACACACACACACACACACAGAGTCGGCTTGTGTTCTATATTGTACCTGCACTCTTCTTTAATATCATGACATTCAGAGGTAATATGACAGCCTCGCCAAAGCAGAGTGCCTGTACCTCAATATTCATCTCACCGGGAGCTGCACACAAGGCAGCACTGAGTCCTCTCACCGTAAAAGCTGTATTTTTGAATCAGCACTAAGCCCAGAATTATTGTCAGCACTGCTTTTGCGTGACTACATTTCTCTATTCATACCATTGTGCTGGTAGCTGGTACTAAAGCTGCCACCAAGTCCCGACTCAGTGTTAGAAATGCAGTCATTTTTAGCACAGGTAGTCCCACTGGGGAAGCAAACCTTAACCCTGACACACTACTCACCCTAAAAGAAAAAAAGAAAAGACAAGAAAAGGGGGAGAACAAAGAGAAGTTTCTGTCTGTCTCCTCCTCTGTCTGAAAACTTCTGCTGTGCTTCAGCGGGGAAATCCTTAAGTCTACACAACAGATGGCAGCGATTGCCTTTTCTCAGTTCCCACCCAAATCATGAGCTCGGTGTGTTTATATGTGTGCGAGTCTGTTTACACGTGGGTGAAACACTGGGATGGAGGGCAGGAAAAAGGTGGCATCGCATCCCATGAGGGACTGTGACAAGGGATTGTGGGCCGCAGCGCGGGGCCCTCCCTCCAGTCTGTCCGTCTAGCACCCCACCTGCCTTGTCCGAACATCCATCTGCCCATCGCTACAAAAGCCCACTCCATCCAGCACCATGGCTTTAACAATAGATGACACTGTTTTAG
Organism: Epinephelus fuscoguttatus; assembly: GCF_011397635.1. NCBI lineage: Eukaryota > Metazoa > Chordata > Actinopteri > Perciformes > Serranidae > Epinephelus > Epinephelus fuscoguttatus. The sequence goes on along the minus strand of NC_064758.1, from coordinate 12,062,071 downwards.
CTCACTGATTAGCACATTACAACTGAAACCAAAATTCACCACAAATGGCTGAACAGCAGGAAGAAGTGTTACTGGCTCTCGTACTGTACAAAGTCAACAACATCAACTTAAATAATGGTAGGCTTGTGTACTGTTCCCACAGAACATACTGGTACCTAAAATTCAGTAACAGTACCTAATGGTACTTTCTTTTTGGTACTTTACTTTCTCTGTGATAGCAAAAATGTAATGGCAGACAAAAATGCTATTTTGCTCCTCTGTTCTTTTCTAATCACATATTGAGCTAATCTTCTGTCTCTGTCTGTCTGTCTGCTTCTGTGTGTAAGTGTGTGTGTATGTGCGTCTGCTCATCTAGCAGTGACACTAGATCACTACTAAAATAATATAGACCAAAAAAAAAAAAAAAAGACCAGACACCGAAACTATCACGGCAGATTGGTGCCTTGGCCCGCTGGGAAGCCAAAAGTGCAGTTGAAGGGGTGGTCTCAGAGCACCGTAGCTAGCTTCCTGGCTTCAATGCACTTCCCCTTCTGCCTGAAGTTGAATCTAATGGTTCCTTTGGTACCAGAATGTGGCACAGAAAGATTTAACTTGAACTGGTACTTGACGTTAGCAACTTAATTCAGTCAGTACCCTTAAAAGTATGAAGTTCGGTACCCAACCCTAAATAATCAGGTGTTTTGTTTGTCCGTTAAAGGCAAGACTTCACATGCAAGGCTAGGATCTGGGATTAACATTTGTCAACATATTAACTTTGATGTCCAATATTTTTTAATGTGCTATACATCTGGAACATCTGACTGGACACTGTACGGAAGTAGTAGGCAGTTTACTGTCACTTAAAGGGGTTTTCAATCCGCACCTGAGATGCACCATCTCTAGAGTCGGACCACAAGTGTCCTCGACCGCCTCCAAACAGGTAGCATTGGCATCTCGCCGACTGCAGCCAACCCCACTTCTCCCCCTCAAGTAAGCGTGTGTTACCAGACTCAACTCCTGTCTTTGCAGGACAGACAGGTGTTTTTAAAAGTCTGTGTTCCACTTTTAGTACTTTTGTAGCTTCTGACTGAATCTCTGAGGTTTGGAGTTTAGTTTCTCTGCTGCCCTTCTGTTTTTACTTTAGAAATACATGATACATTTTACTGTTCCATGTTCGCTTTCAACTGTGTAGGAGTCTCATTAAGTTACTAAAATCTAATCTAATCTGTAGACAACATGCTCTTACTGCACCTCTGCAAACAGCTCACCTCCAACAGGTAAACTTCTTTAACCTGCCCTGCTGAGTGATGGAAAAACTCACAGCAAAATAACTGCGGACAAACAGCAAGCCGTGGATCAGCCCTCTGCTTTTAAATGACGTCACTCAAGACAAACTACCATCAATCAAAGACACACCTCTAAACGGGTAGCCCTGTTGCAATGAAGATGCAAATCCCTGCCACGCTGGGCTGATGTGCTACATCGAACCAAGTCAGGCCAATCCAGCATGCAAGTGTGGAAAGAAGCTATTAGTGTTCCAGCTCACATAGGCTTGTCTGGCTCGGTCTTGTTTTGATTCAGTGCAGTGGTGACGTGTTATACAAACTGAGGAGGAAGGTGTCAACAAGACATCCTAAAGTGTCTTGAAGGTCTGCAGCATCATCAGATTCTCTTCATACGACAAGAGCTGAAAAAAAGACCTTTCCATCTCAAGTCCCAGGCTGAACGTCAGTCCCAGCACATCCCTGACTGACAGCTTTCTCAAACAAACCCATAGGATCAATGAATGACGGCAACCACGTTTGCTGTGCACTACCAGGACTATGTTGCAGTATTTTAAATATTTAAGCAATGACGTCCTTTTAAAAGAAAGCTCTGTCTCAGTTTTTCATGGCAGATGGAAAATTCTGGCATTACGCCTTTTGCTAAAGATCTGTAGAGAACAAAGACTTATTATATGAACACAGTTTGTTCAACACGATCATCTCACACACTTCACACATTAACAGACTTATTGTATTGAACCTATATTTCTTTCAAAAGCTTGCACTACTTCAACATTTATGGTTTAGATATTAATTTGTATTGCACAACAAAACTAAACCACAGATCTCAGTGTCTGAAAAACCAGCACTTGAAATCAGGCTTCAATACCTTTAATATATTTTCAGACTAAAACCGACACTCTCATTCTACTGTTAGGCAGCTAAAATCGTTGTTGTGTGATGTGATGCCTTTACACAATTTGAAATTCATGTTGTAATAATGTAAAAATACCCATCCTGATTAAGCTGTAAGGGCCCTGGGGTCTAAGAGGTTAGACAGACACAACTTTTTCTGTGTAATCTATGCATACTCTACATCAGCCTGAATGCACTGACATTGTCAGCTGATGGTAGTAGTGGGCGGACGCCTCGAGAGTCTTGTTTGCACCGGGTAGATGACCTTGTGTTGTCTCCAATCAGATACAGTAAGAACATAAAGTCTCCAGGCGATCGAAGCTGTCACACTTCATAAAGGAGACGCTGAATAAAATCAGACAGAAAAAGAGAAAGTTTTTTTGTCAAGTGGAGGAGTAGCCTCTGCATTGACTTTCCTGTCTGAATATTGAACCATGTGTATAAATATCCTCCAGACTTTCCTCACTAACTAAACTAAGACATATAATAAGCTGCAGTCTGTGCTGCTTAAGTTCATTTTCTCACTGTGGCCAAAAATAAAAACTTTTATGAAGTGTTAGAATATGTGGGTGGAACAACAATTTGTGTTTTTGACCTGCTTTAACATTGCAACAGAAACTTTGTTAGACTTTGTATTTATCAAGAAACTCATCACTCAATTAAAAAAGAAGAAGAAGAAAAAAAAAAAGATCTATAAACAACTTGTCCACTACAAAATCAATAGAATAATTCCATAGTCTATTCCATAGCTGTTCTTAATAAATAGGTGTTCCTTTAGCACAGTTTTGGCAATCAGCACGCACAAGTAGCACAATTAGAACATTTTCTAATAGGGCAGCTAATTGTGCCACTGCTGTACGTACATTGAATCTCTCAAGCCTAATTTGGACTGGATTTATTTCTCCAGGGAAAGTGTGGTTATTTTAACATCACCTGAGCTGATCAGTGATTTTAATCCCATCCCCTGCACTTATGAGAGTAATTTTTCAGCAGTTACCTTCTGTTATTCTGGGAACTGGCTGGTCCTGCTGTAATTTTAACCTCATACAGAGCGACGTCCTTGTTTTTAAAGTGAATCTCTGAGTTTTGTTTCCCGTGTGAAGAGCTGCTTGTCCTTGTGCCTTTGATTTTTTTTTTAGCTCAGAATGAAATTTCACTGCTGTTTGAAAATGGAGTAAGTAAAAAATGTTTTTTGTTAAGCTGCTAGATGAAAACATTCTAACTCCAATATAATAGCCTATTGACGATTAATTGTCACACAAATAATTGTGCTAAATTATTTAAGCAATGTATCCTAATGAATCCTTCACGATACCTTACAAAAGTGCACATTAGAGATGTACTGTATTGCATTATTCCAGTAATACTAGTATAATTTTTAATATGATAAAAAAAAAATATATATATATCATATTGTGATATTGGCAATATTCCGACTTGTTGACATAATGATATCATATTGTTTCGCACTAACAATAACACGCATGGCTGACAGCAAAATTGCTACAAGCTTCACCGTGCTGGAGTTAAGTTCCAAAAGGGGAGCGATGTCAGTAGTGTGGGATCAGTGTCGTTGATAGGCCTGTGCATCCTGAAAGTTTTTGAGCAGCCCTGGACTTTTCAGACTCTTTTAGCAACTTACTGCTCACAGTAAACTCAGTCAGCGGGTCCTCTGGCAGTAGTGGTTGGGTTATACGCAAATTACTGACTCATGATTACATAGGATATAAACAAATTGTGGTGCATTACTTTTCATAGGTATATGTACCAACAGTGCATGACAACAGCCTGATAATGTGTCTGTTTTTCTTCATTTTGTGCCACACAGCAGTGCTGTTGTGTTTGGCTTTGCAACTATACCTAAATTCATGTTGGAATTTCAGTGGCTGCTAACCAAAACGATGCTGTTGCCAAAGGCAGGTCAATTAATCTTTAAATAGTTTGCATGGGTATATTTTAAAAAGCTTTTTTAGTAAACTGTTGTGTAGGCCGACCCAATGAAATGAAAACATTGTCCTTCACAGTTAATTAGTGTAGAAGGAGGCTTGATTTTATTTTCAAAAGTTAATATGTAACATGGAGACACAAAGCGAGTGTTAACTGGTCTTGCTTCAGCTTCCAGACCATGGCTGGGAAGTAGAGGGAATACTTTGCTGAAGTTGATGCTCATTTTGGGGCAACACTGTACATTTACCACCACTTGACAACTTAACTGCTAATTTGTCCTCCACTCCAATCACCAACACTTGTTCACCTGTCTGCTTTGAGTGCATCCACCCTAACTCTCAGTCTCTCGCACTCGACCACACACTCACTATGCTTGCATTCAACTATTTCTGAAAGGATCTGTTGTAACACCATGTTTCCATCCAAACATTTTATGTGAATAACCTAATTCGGCTGGAATAGAAAATAACTGGATGGAACTGACAACTCCAGCATAACTTTCCCCTGAGCTGTTTAACACACTGCTGCACCTGAAACTGAAACTCCCTGGACTCTTATCCCCCACAGTCATGTGTCTATACGTGACATTAACACACATTTTGGACTATTATCCCTGTACCTTTCACATATTCTCTATACTGTGAACTACTGCATACCCCTGATCAATATTTTTTACACATCCTGTACAAAACTATACAGTTTTTTTATACCAAAACAGCTATATTGTATATATTAGGGGTGCATTATTGGACGGTAAAGGGACATTTTTATGATTATGCTTTGTTCTGGTAATTAAAAGTATAGCCGATAAATAGCGGCAATAATACGAAGCCAGACTGCTTTCATTGACTGAACAAGGGCAGCATCAACACACTCAACACAGTGGGTGGTGGTACATGTACCTTTAAACGTGGTTTGCTAGCTGCCAATAAACACAGAAGAAGTACAACAACTGCAGCATGCTGTCTAGAGGGCAAAACATGTCGCGGTGTGGACGTCTTTCACAGTTCCAGAGGAAGACAACAGGGTGCGCCAAGGGTCTGATCTCCAACCACCTGACACAGGTTAGACACAGCACCGTCTCCAGAGCGTTAGCACATGCTAATTAGCAGCAAAAGCTTACGTCCAACACCAAGCTTTTAAGAGGCTTGACTTTGTTATTAAACTTATTAATAACCACTAGCCATGTGATGCTACAGCTAGCAATTATTTGTATCGTTACCTCTCTGGCTGCATGTAAGACACAGCCGCATGTTTGTCTGAGCTGAGTGTTAACGTGGGAGGCGAAAAGTAATTCTACCTTCACATTCTTGTATTTATCCTGTTCATCTGTAGTGTAGGGTTATATGGGGGCAGGGGTGTTGAGGGTTGGCCATTTGACAATACCCCAGAAAATCTCCCTCTTTTCCACAGCCTAATGTTGGCAGGTATGGAAGAGTCAGAACTGTTCTTTGTTTTTGTTGTGTCAGCAAGTGATGTCAGTTTGATTTGCCTTGTCATACTTTTATTGTATTTTTTCTGTTTTATATTCATATTCTTAACTGTTGCCGTACCTGCCTTTGTTTTCTATTTCCTCATATGTTTATTGTACACACCAAATACCGAGGCATATTCATTTTAAGTGAAAACCTACATAGTAATACACCTTATTCTGACTCTAAATCAAGACACCCGTTATTGGCAGAGCTCTGTCATCATCTTGTTTTGCAAATTAACAAATATGATTTTCATATGTGGGGAGAAAAAAAAAAAAAAAGGAACCTGTCCAATAGCTCTTTGTTTCCATGTTTTTTTTTTCTTGGCATCAAAACATTGTGCTCAGGTAGACACTTTTAACCCAGATGATGGAAGAGCACCTTTTCCACTCTATTTGTTGTCACTTTTTAGTCATTACAGTCCCCTGTATTGTGGAATTCAAATAATCCAAACAGACGATTATGTTACAACTGCGACAGGACAAGTACAGACAAGTATCACTAGAGTGCTTTGGCACTGAAGAAACTTTAAGAAGGTGATTATCCTCTAAGTGGATTTATGGTCATTAATTAGCAATAGACATGGGAGATAATGATATCCTCAGGAATTGTAAGTCACGCTGAATGATATCAATAAGTGCTTCATGTCTATGTGTTAAGATTTGACTGAGTTATTACTCTAAGAAGAGTATGGTTTTGACAGCTACTGGCCTTCTCTTTTGGCTTTGTTCTGCTGAATGTCCATGTCTATTACAGACCATATCCTGTAATTTCCTGATGGTTAAAATGCCACCCACAGTTAAATTACAGAGGAGAGTGAATATTTTATCTGTAATGTTGATGTTAATCCCTTCTGTAGCTAGTATTTTGGTCAAGAGTTTAAGATTTTCCCAGCTTTGCATTTTTTGGCTCCAAACATTTTTTTTTTTTTTTAAAAGCTAAAACTCGATTCCCAAGTTCACTCAGCCACTCTTTTTTTTCTTTTACCTTGTTTCATAACCACTGTACTCCTGAAAATGGAATACTTCCCGATTTAAATGAATGTTCCCTCCAAAATCTCTCAAAAACTTAAGGATTTTGTCATTTTCTTTAATTCCCTTTCAGTCAGCGATACTCTCCTCAGCGCAGATCAAGCTGGTTAAGGCTCCAGGATGTGAATCAGATGGGGAGGGATACATGTCAAACCACCATAATCTTTCTATATTTACATCCACAGCTCCCATCTCTCTCACTGTGTGTTTACCTTGGCAGCGGCTGTTCTCGGATCAGCTCCGTGTTGCCTTGGCCTCTGCCCCTTCCCTCTACTCTGCCCACTCAGGTTGCATTCCTTGCTGCTGCCAGCCAAGCAGGCCTGTACCAGTGGCAAAGACAGAGAGAGAGAAAGAGGGGTGGATGGAGAGGGAGGGCAGAGACAGCAGAAGGCAAAGAACATCAGGGAGGAGAAAGTTTTCTCTTCGGTATGAGGAAAACTTTTGATACGAGCTGAAGTTATTGGCAACTGCACGATAGAAGCACAGTTTACCCAAATGTAGCTGCTGCCATGCCAAGTTTGGGCAAACTTTTAAAGAGACACAAAAAATAAACGATGAAGCCAGTAAATCGGCTAGAGAAATAAAGAGTCTTTCAAAGGCTGGTTTTTACTGGTTAAGATGTTATTTTTCTTTAGTGGCAGCTGCTGTTGGCTCTCATTTGATACTGCCTCAACATAAAAACAAAGAAACACTGAAAAACACTGGCTAACACCAACCAATGACCTTACAATCACAAAAGACGTGCAACAAAGGTCCCTGAGCGGACTTAAAATTGGTTCTCTACGGGCATCATCCAGTACACTTCCAGGAGGAAAAACTGTTGTTACAGTACCTCATCAAACCTGACTGCAATCCATACCACATTTTAATTCATCCATTCACTATCCTGCTTATTCTGGTTTAAGGGGGATTATCCTTGTGCAGCAGAGCCTACGCCGTAGCCTACACACGTGGCCTACACTGTTGTGAGCATTGTACTTGTGTGTGGTGTGTCTGTGTCACTCTGCAGTTACACCTCCACAACACTAGTCACTGGCGGGGTTTCTTTGAAGTTCTGTAAAGTTTAGTTTAAATGAAAACACACATTAAACATGGCTTGATAGAGACAATTTCAAACACAAGTCAGCTTCACAATAACTGGCAGCATTCACTAAGCACTTGTATTTTGCTGGACACATTATCCCCACATATACAACATGCGAATGTTTTTAGCACAGGCCTATGGCAATTAACATTGTAGAAATTAGCCTAATAGCTTGCAAACTTTTCCTCTACTCATATAAATCCGGGGACAACAGCAACATTTAAAAAAAGGTAACGTTACAAAATTCGGCTCCATTACAACTCACAAGGTTCACTGACAAAACAACTGTCTTATACTAAACACATTTTCAAAAACAAACATAACATGCTAACGTTATTAGCACAAGCCTATGGCATTTTACAATGTATAAATTAACCTGGCAACAAGCTAAGATTTCCTCTACGCATCTGAGGCCAGGATAAATCACACACAGGGTTTAAAATACTGTGTTGTGGGAGCTTTATTGTGAAATAAAAGCTTTGTTTTCATTGAGGGAAAAGGTTTTAGCGTACAAAAATAGACAGGAGGTCTGCATCGTCGCGATGTGTAGTTATATTTCTGGGGAACTGCACGCAAGGCTACGGCGTAGGGTAGGTGGGGCATCGATTCGACGCAGAAGTATAAATCCAGCAAAAGGATCACGGGGAGGCTGGAACCTATCCCAGCTGACATTGGGCAAGAGGCATGGTACACCCTGGACAGGTTGGCAGACTAGCACAGGGCTGACACACAGAGACAGACAACCATTTATACTCACATTTACATCTACCAGCAATTTCGGGACACCAATTAACCTAACCTGCATGGTCTTTGAGAGGAAGCCGGAGAACCCGCAAAAAACCCACGTCAACACAGGAAAAACATGCAAACTCCATGCAGACATTCAATCAGGGCAAAGAATGAAAACTGACTCTGTTTAGAGTCTCTACCAGAAGGGCCTATGTTATTGAGTTTTCACATGCATGTGATTAATATTATTGATCTTACATTTCTCATGTTGAACTAAATATTTGTCAGGTTTATTGTATCTACACAGCAGCTGCCAGATGAACCCTGTCAGTTCCATTTCTACAGTATACATGTCACACTGAGATCTTATCATATTAAGCTACACTATAAAATGAGACAATAGTCCAATAAGAGGGAACGAGATTGAGTTTAGTTGACAAGCTGATAATTTCTTTAGAGTTAAGATTAAAACTCAAAAAGAAAAAGACCGTGGCTTGTGTCCTGCCTGGTGCTTTAAAACAGTCTTTAGTTTTCCAGTATTTGAAGCCACTATTTGTAGGATTCATACATTTTTAACTCTGATGTTGGATTTACGGTATCGTTTCAGCGATACAGAACACAGTATATTTTTAGATTCATTACATCACATCACATTTATACTTCACTTTCCCACATCAAACAACTCCATGAGGCATTCCACTAGCCCGAACACAGAGTATACATGGTACGGAAATTGTCAGTGTTAAGCCCAGACTAATTTTGACAAGTGGAGATAGTAGAATGGAGCTACAGTAGCAAAATAAAAGTGTAAAATATGGGTAGATTTTGTCACAATCCCAAAACAGCATTGCTAAAGCTACAGTATATACTGAATATATATGAATGGTCTTGTCTGATGCCTGAAATCCAAAGCCAGATCCACAGCTGAGTGGCATGAGCTCATTAGTCTGGACAAAGAATTGGCCTCTGCCTCTGTTAGCTAGCAGTGGTAAGCAGGCTTTAGCAAAGCCACTGACATTATCACAAAAAAAGAGCCATTACCAAATTTCACTGTCAGAGGTTGTCATTTCTCTGTCTGATTGGTTGCCAACTTTAAATAAGGTGGGTGTTACTTTATATGAGCAGGGCTTACCGCCAAAATACAAGGGGCACAGACACGATGTGTCATGTAGGTGGAGCTGAGCAGGGTTATTTAGCTGCTACAAAGACGTCATCTTTGCCGTGTGTGGTTGCTGCTAGCTTCACTATGTGTGTATTGAGTTTTGCCAAGTGATACTGCAGTTGGTTATGGAGTGTTGTGAAGCATATAGACTATATTAACTGGTACTGAATTAATGAACAGGGTGCATTCATTTGATTGATTTATTTTAATGTGAAATGTAAAATCACCCACAAGATTCCTCTGCTGCTTCACATTTCCTCTGGTACTATGAGGTAATCATTTTAGTCATTAATAAATAGATTGTACTCCTGTCAGTAAGCCGGGAAGCTACACGCAAAGAAATTTTACAACAATATCTGCAGCTGCAGCAATAGAGACCATTTTTACAACTTTTGTATATAATGTTTTTTATGTCTTCATTATCCTCTGTATTGTTGTCTGTGATGACCACAGAGCTGGAGGACAGCTGCTCAGCTATAAATTCATGCTCCCACACACACACACACACACACACACACACACACACACACTGATGGCATCAGCAGTGATGGCACCAAACTTGACATCAGAGACAAGGGAGCATTCTCATATTCATAAGAATGAAATATGAATGAGTGCTGCACGCATGAATACTATGGCGCAGTTACACATTCAAATAAATTAAACATTCATATTTGCATTTGCAACAAAGTGGATATTGCAGTTCCACTAACGTTGAATATTGTATAAAGGGCGTTTTTGTTCAGGCACACATTGATTCTGTTTGAATAGGATGGAGGCTGCAGCGTCTCCAACAAAGGCCTGAAATATTGGACGTTTTAAAATGCTTCTAATGTGAATGAATGGGAAGCTGCAACCTTGGTGTGAAGCCAACAACCTGCATCTCCACAAACAAATTCCAACACCATGTGTCCTGTGTGTCTGTCCATATGGTACACACCATTTTTATTTTCTGGTGCAAATCCGCCCTTCATCGCTTTTTCCTTCAGTTAACCAGCATCTGTGAAAGTTGAAAAGTGGTATGTCCCACATCTAAAAAAAGATAGAAGGCTTGTGCACAGAAGCATACTGCTAACTCTTGTAGATGCTGGTTCATTGAAAGGAATGACTCAAGGTTGTAGCCAGAATTCACCCAAGGTATGATGGGGCTAAGAATAAATTGGAGTCTTAACAAAAGCTCAAATCTCTCTCTTTGAACCATACTGTCACAGTGCTCGACATTTCCCTCCTCCATTATTACGCGGCCCTACATCAAAATGCGCAGTACTGGATTAGCTGAAGCACTCTTAAAACCCTTTTAGAAATATCAATAATGCCATCTGAATTTTATTTACATCACAGCCTTAGCACATGAAATCCCATGTCTCTTGTGGTTCTGAGCTGCGAATGAAAAAGGTGTCTGGTCAGAAGAAGTGGCCACTCGTCTACCTCCTACTATTAGACACAAGTAAAGATAACCATTGCAGCATGTTGGTAGCAGTCAGATTTAAGGTGGTTAAGTAAACAAGCTTTTGATCCGAAGTTCTGACAGGACAGCACCCAAGAAAATGGCAACATTTCTTTTAATCCATCAGAAGAAATCAGCTGTTGTGCTTTTAATAATGTAGAAAAAACGACACTTTCTAGCCAATAAGAGCAGTTTGGTCTATACCTGGTGATAAGTAGGAAAAAACCTATGTGTCTGTTTACTATACTTTGAAACGTGAAAGAAAAAACTATAAGGAAATTGTTGCCTTCTATCTGCCTGAAATGTATTGACGAACAATAGTGTAGTGGAGAAAGTCATTTACATTATGCTTGTTTTCTTTACACAGACTGGAGGACAATCTGAAACACCAATTTCCTGGTACAAGTTTTCCATGTCCTCAGACCGCAGCTAATATTACTGGGTCTCTTGCCATCAATGAAGTTAAAGCAAATCAAGTACCTGTCACTGTGCCTACTGATAAAAAATGGTTCAAAAGCAATCACACTTTTGATTTATTACCACTTCCCAACATCTCTGGCTAACAAAATACATTTTTGACGAGGGACACACCTGCATGGGTTTTGATTTGGTTGTCCTCCTGTTTAAAAATCTGTTTCATACTTGCTTTTTCCTCACCCTCTGTGCATTTTTTGCTTCTTTTTTTTTTTTGGCTTTTCTCCCCATTTCTTTTTGCGGCAAAACGCTTGTGCTTTCTTCCCAGACATGTGACATGGAGAAGCTTCTTTGATCAGGAACGCTGCGAGAAACGGCCCTGGAGTGCAGACGCAGAGCCGTGATCAGCAGAGGGGTGCGCTCACAGGCAGCTTTCCAAAGGAATTAAAACGAAAAATGTTTTTCCATTGAAGATGTGGAGAAAATGAGTCTTTCATAAGTAGGTGTAAAGTTGGAAAGATGAGTCTGTTTGAGGCGATAACCTCATGAAAGATACTGGGTCCTTACCAAAATGTATTCTTTGGTATATTTTATGTCTAATGGATTTAGTTAATTCCACAGATCAAAGATCGAGATTCCCATAGGTCATAATATGAAGGAATGGACAATAAATTAGCTCCAAATAAATGAATTACTTTCTTTACTCAATAATTCTGGTTTATTATATTTCCATAGCTGTGACCACTTTTTTATCAGTTACAAAAACTTTGTACTCAGACTGTAAACAAGCCAGAACAGTTTAGCCACAGCCACTTTATTTGGACGTACAACTATAGCTAAGTGCACCCCAAATGTATAATCCCTCATTGCACTGGAAAGCTGTGTGCACATACACAGAAGTACATCGGGTCAAAGTTGCACCAGGAACTCAGCCTGTGATGAATGTTTACAATGGACGGTAAGAGTTTTACCATTTATCCAAACATTGCTCTGCCTGGGGGTTTGTTTAAACCCATAAATCCTGTCAGCCTTCCTTTTAACAGTTTTGCACATTTCCAGATTTCAGCAATGGACTATGTAGGTGAGGGCAGTATTGTTGTTACTAATTAAGTGGATGACCAAGACTACAAAAGTAAGATCCGAATTCAAAAACAAATGTCTTTAAACCTTGTTATTATCCAGTGTTGTGTCGTGTGTGTCTGTCTGTCTGTTATTCACAGCTACTGAAAAACCTGTTTTATTGACTGTTTTATTCTGTCATTGACTGCTGTCTCCTCACTGCCCTTCACCGGCCAGTAAGCACCACAAGTGAGCAACACAATTGCATACCAAAAGCAGAGAGCAACAGATATTTCCAGACAACGTGATGGGTTGCAAACATGGAGCCGTACAACCTGTTGCAGGCCACATTTTGGCCTTTGTTGTGGCTCAAAAACTGACATCCATAGAAAGTTTGGTGTCATTTTGAACCAGAGTATCTGCAAATTAATTGCATAACTGAAATGTAATGATTCACTTAAGTTAGGTAGAAAACGAGATGGGGGAGAGAAAAAATGGATTTTTATCTTCACCATCTTGAGCGTAAGGGAGACGGGATATTTCCACCACTTGCAGCTGCGCCTGGTAGAATTAGCTATGTGGCAGTGGCTGCCATCAGCTACAGTGTGGGCAACCTGACAGAGACTTTTGTATTTGTGTCCACCCGGCAAATCTACCTTCAATTTTCACTCACCTTCCAGCTTTGTTACTGCGTTTACAAACTTGTAAGGGAAACTTATGCCCTTTTATCCGCTGAAGGCCCCACTGTTACCCTTTTTCCACCAAAATTAGCACAACTATGCAGGTATTTTAAAAGTGAGATAAATCTATTAAACAACAGGCAATGAACTCCTTTCCCTTTGCTGTAGACTGGATACATGGCTCTGGAGTAGACGACTATGCCTTGCTATTTTGTTTTTCTGGTGTGTCAACGTCACAGACAGGCCGAAAAACAGGTTAGTAAACAATAGAAAGCAGTATGGAGGCAAAAGTACATGTTACAGTTGTTATTTCTATTATGTATCTGTTACTTATTCAGTCTCTTTCTTGAATTCGGTGCAGAATAAATTTTGAATGGTGTTTCATGGTGGCCCGTCAGTACCCTGCACTGGCAAATGGAGCCGCCGTAAAGTCAGCGCGTCCACCTGTGTGTTGTATTTCCACTACTGCCAATCAAAGCCGATCAGAGCTGGAGCCAATAAATACCCATTACTGCTGCAGAGTCATTCGTCCCGTGAATGAATGCCAACTGTAACCTTTCCCATTAACTACAAAAGCCAGATGTTAGTGAGTTTTTTGTCATGTGGGAAAGGGGCTTATGTTTGCTTTACCAGAGCTTTTTCACTGAAAACAGCTGCCTCCTGCTGCTGGAGAGGCACTGATGACAGCGGTAAGACAAAAACAGTAAAGTTGTGGGCCGTAAAACCAATACAGTGACCTGAGGGACATTAAAACAGTCTGCAGGGTCAAGGTGAAATTCTCTGTTAGTGACTACTTTTGTATTTCACAGCCATTTGATCTACTGCTGATTAGATATTTTGATTATTGTAGCTTTAAAAAAGTTTTACACAGTTGCTGCTTTTAAACAACAGGTTCCTCTCATCATCAACAAGCTGCTTGACTGTCTGGACAGACAGATGGAGTCAAAGAGGGCCTGTGAAATAATGAAAAAACATGGTACGTCTTATTATTCATTGCAAGAATGATGCCATCACTTATTCAATCTCAATCTGTCAAGACGTGCTGTGTGTGTATTTGTTTTCTTTGGAAGTTCATTTTCTTTGTGACAACTAGGGGAAACTATTCTCTGCTACGGGACTGTATGACGACTCAAACATGCATCTGCAGTGTTGGAGCATCTTATGAAGAGCGTAGGATTTTATGAGTCAGCTTCTCTTAAACAGGCATCCACACTTGTTTCATCATCTTTCTGTATAAACAACATCTTCCTCTGAAGATCAACTTCTGACTTCAGTATTTATAGTGATATTTCACTTTGGTTCATCTAATCTAGCTCAACTTCTTTTTGTATGAAACTGCAACATTGCTTTAATTTTGTATGCAGCAGCTTTCCTTTCTATGGCTCTGTTTTATCAATAATTGAATAAGCAAACATGCTTTGTGAAAAGTGATCCACAAACTGAGGGAAACCAGTAAACCTGCCTCAGTTTAAAAATAACACGTAGATATAGTGTCTATGTCACAGTTTACATGTGACACTAGTGGTTTTTAATAAAGTGTTGACAGGGGATGTCTGTGAGAGGTTCACAATGACATGCTGGGTAAGAGTGGGTGCAACACAGTTAATTAGAGCAGTTACCTGCATTTATTTATAACAGTCAGCAACACTGCTCATCAGTGTTTGCCGTTAACATGCATCAGCTCTGCTTTCGCATTCAATATAGCCCAGTTTTCCAGATGACATGACTCATTTCCACAGGCTAATAAACCTTGTCTTCTGCTGTCGCAATGTTCTTTACTTTTACACAGACACCAATACATAAACACTGCAGGTTTTCCAACTCTAACTCCTGCTCTTGGGCTTTGTCTCATGCTGTTAAGATGCCCGAACAAATCTCACACCACATAAGAGAATCCCCAAAGCCACTCCTGAATATTTCAGTTTAAAAAAATTATATAGGTTACATTTGCGTAGCTTTAGGTGGCTGTATCTTGCACACACACCTCAACAAAATCTCAAAACACCTTTCATGTATGTTGAATTTTGCCTCATTCACTGCTCTATAATTTCACATCTATTCCAAACTGAAATGTCAATAATAATACAACTTTTAATGCGATGAAGACGAAGGTTGTAACAGGTTAGAGTAAGAGGCCCGCCAATAATGTCTCCTCGAGCCACTGAATATAATCAGGGCTTTGCCAAACCATTAAAAGCCAAACTCAAGTTTTGTTTGTTGCTTACAGCTTGTTTGTAGGATTCTTTCCTCTTGAGTTTATCAAATACCTGTAGCTTATATTGATCCTACAGCTGTAAGATCAATATGAACCTCTCCAAAGTGAGAGACTTACACTATTCTAGGTTATTCTCTATTTGCACAGCTATGTGCAAGTATATCTGTTTTATAAACCACACGTCTGTTTACTTCCTGTCAACTCTGAAGTAACATTACCCTCACCTCCGAACTTAGTGATTTGCTTTGATCTTACTGGGATTCCCCATAAGCATAACATTGGCGACTGTTCCTGTCCAACAGTGACCACAGTTTGTTTTTTTTAACGTTAAGGTAATAACTTCTCTTTTCACAGTTAGCTTTGTACAAATTAAAAGCATTTACTATTAATGTTTTTCTTTAGGGCAGGAGTAGCTAGTCACTCTGGAGCTAACCCCCTTCATTTCAATCAGCAGCTGGCAAACAAAACACAGGAAAATTGTGCTATTAGTTTGTCAGGACACGATCGGAGAAGAAGTGAAATGCCAGAGAGATATCTAGAAGGTTAAATATCCGGACCTATCTGTGAGTTCAAATCCAGCAGTGCGAAATTTTCTGGCAAGCAGCGATGATCTAAGGCCAATGAGAGTGCAAGATATGGGCGATGGAAATATCAGGGGGAGGAACCAGAACATCCGCAAGCAGAACAGAACATCTTTGCTGCCTTTGTCTCCCCAGCCATTCCCCTCTCCATATCCTTTATTTTTCTTGCTTGTTGTTTTTGCTGCAAGTCAGAGTACAGACAATTTGGATTGCTAGTTTTCTGTCGCCATGCGGTTTTGGAGGAAATAACTCCTCTCTTGTACACAGTCTTTAATCTTTGCCTATATCACCTCCTGCATGAGTTTTGTTGAGGGCTGTACCCGACTCAGAATTATGCCAGCTGAATCTTTCAAACGAATATTCAACGATTCCTTTCCTTGTTTGTTTTTGTTTTTTCATATAAGGTGTTTTTTTTTAAGTTTGAACGGGTTCAGCAGGACCTTCAGTGTGACAATGGCATTCACGTAATATAGTAAACAAGCTAACTACGCTAACAAAAGGTCAGAAATGTGCAACATTTTTCCAGACCCTAGATATCAAACAAAGCCAGATATTGTGTCATTTTAAGTATCTGTGAGCTGTAAATTCACCACTTCTCAGCAGTAAAGTGAATCTAGTGTATCTCAGAACCTTACAGAGAAAGTTTCTCTTCCCCTGTGCCCCTGCCTGCATGTCTGTAGCTCCCTGTACCAAAGAGTAGCATGTAAGTCAAGAGTTCTCAATCTGCAGCAAACTAGCTGACTAGCAAAAAGAAAACGAAAACTAAAAAGACTGCTGAATTTGAGGGGTCAACTGAGGGGTCTCTGACTGATGATTTGAATCTCCGACTTTTGGAGGGCAACCCTAGTTTTGTTGACATGCAGTTTGGAGACCAGACAGACTTGTCAGGGATTCTTCCCAATGAAATGTCTATGTGTGACCCCCTGTTGCTTATCATCTGCATAATGTGCAAACCACAGCAACTTTAAGATACCCCATTATAAGACAGACAGCTTTGAAAGTTAAATAAAGAAAAAATTAGGACTTTTAAGAGGAAAATGTTGTTTGTTATTTCTAAGTGAAAATATGGCTACGCACATGCGGAGATATGTACGTATCCAGTGACTGAATGCAAACTTCAGCAGGCTCATTCAAGACATGAATGTGACCTGTCAGACTACAACTTTCACAGTGAGTCCTAAGATTAACACCTGTCTTTGAGACGGAGACAGTTAATATCAGCCGGGGCCACTGACTGATAGTGATTGAATCAAAATTACACATCCATTGCAGATTGGCAGTGCATTAGCTTGCAAATGAGGCTTTCAGAATGTCTTTTTCGACACGGAAAAGTTGCAATGAGGGGCAGCAATTCTGCTTTCACATCATCTCAATATTTTTCCTCCTCTAGTGGTTTTCTAATGGTCCTACTTAAATAAGACCTTGTGCTGCTTTATCATACTGAGCGTTGCAGCGCTGCCTGACAAGAAAGGGCATTTCTGTTGAAGTCACTTACGTCAGCCATCACTGCTGATAGCATTCTGTCACGTGGAGAAGTACAGTGTATGTGCACAAAGCATGCAGACCAGGCTTGACTTTTTCACTAATCCTATATTTTTTGACTTTGTGGACAAGTATCATCAAAAAGTGGCCGTTAGTCTTATTCCGGCGCCCACTTGAGTGCTCCGTTTGAAATACGAGGCTGGAGCTGTCCGCTCTCTCCAGTGTAAATCTATGCAGGCGGTCTGAATCACAGACAGGATGTCATCACTTTGTTTGGAGGAAACAACGTTCTGACACCTCAGAGAAGAGTGGTGGCATGCTGCTGGTCCCTGGAGAGACACTTTCTTGGCAAACGAGGATACTGTCAAAATGCATGCACGCGCACACTCAGATAAACAAGATGGCATACAATTTAAGCAAGCATACAGGCTTCGAGACGGAACACATCCACACGCACGCAAAAAGGATTTAACAGTAGGCAAGATTGCAGGGTCCAGGCAGCAGTTTCACACCTCTCTGTCTTGCTCATCTCTCATTTGTCCCTCTTTTGTGATGACAGGGCCCAGAGGGAGAGTTGTGTGAAGGACAGGAGAGAGGGATGTGGCTGATGTGTGTGGGCATAAGTCTGAAAAGTGCATGTGTGTGACAATGCATGACGGGGCAATTCAAGAACACCATATTTCTTAAGGTAGGATGATTGAGTCCTATTTGTTCTCACCCAAAATAAATGATCTTGTCAAGAACCACTTTCATTAAATTATCAAATTTGTTTCAAGGTAACTGGCCTTGATTCTACTGAGTAAGCTGTGAAATCTAAAGTTAAAGTTAAAAGTAATGACACGAAACATACAAATTGATTGCGTCTAGAGCTCAGACAATTCCCCAAGAAACTCAAGTAAATCAAATTCAAAGATACAGAATATCTGCATCCAAACTTTGTTTAATCCATGTAACTATACACAGCGCAATGTGTTTCACACAGATGATTATTGCTGTGGCACAATGCGCTTATGCTGTTGACGTGATGTGAAGAAGAAAACTCAAAATCATACATCCATGCTCAAAATAGAAAACATGACTTCATAGCTCGGATTGCAAAATGATGTAAGGGAGAGAAAGGTGAGGGGCAAAGAGAGACGGGCCAGAGAAAACGACAAACAATGTCCACGGTCTGGGATCAATTCAAGCTGAAACTAACTGAAAATTCTGCACAGTTGGACTACAGTAAAACCAAACTAGCTCACCACAATAGCACCAAATCAATACTTCAGCATCCTGACAGAAAGTATCCACTTCACTCCACTCCACAGCGAACCCAACACAAGGTAATTTACATTAGCATTAATGTTAGCTTCCCTCTGGGCTGCCAGCATCTGACGCTCCTCGCCTATCTGCTGACTAAAGTTCCCTAGATAACTGAAAATCCAAGCTGGAGCTGGAGCTGGATGCTCTGGGCAGCACGGAGGGAAGCCAAACTTCCTTCATTTGCACAAACAACCCACCCTGCAGTGACGCAAAGCTGGTTGAAAATTGGCAAAGTTTTGCTTTTAAGAACGTAAATCAATACGGTGGCTGGTCAGGCTTTTTCAAACCAACTGCAGCATTTTAATTTATGGTTATTTTCTTGAGCAAAAATTAGCTAACTCAAGGACAGAACCACAAAATATCAAATGCTCCAGTCAATTTGTAAAAGCCTGAACTTCATTCATGTTATAATCACACACACATAAGAACACAAACACACACCTACAGTAGGCTACTCTCCTGACAGCTATGCACAAAATACTCCCAAAATCAAAATACCAGTTGGAGCCTAGTTATCATATGCAATTTAAGCAACACAAATGTTGATTTTACTAAAAAGGAAACCAATCAGATGTTGATATAAGAAACCTGTCTTATTTTCTCTTTTGTATATTTCCCATTGCTTTGAAAAAGCAGAAGTATTTATTATCAGATTTCTCAATTGATCTGGGTGGCTATGGCTCAGAGTTAGAGCGGGTCATCCACCAATTGGAAGATCAGCGATTCGATCCCTGGCTCCTCCAGTCTGCACATCAAATGAGAGGGAGCACTGATGTACTGGACACCAGCACGGCTGTGCGTTTAATTACTAAAGAAAATTAAGAGAGCCTTATTTTAAGCAAGTGGCAACTGTCGAGGCTGAAAAATGAAACCATCATGGAAGTGCCAAAAACTGCAGTTCAGTGAATGGCCAGTTGAGACCGGCTCCCGCATTTTAAAATGCCCAACTTCAAAGCAGAATAAACATGTTAACAGCATGGTTCAAAAGACAGTTTTGGTCTCTATAGATAATTTCAACATTCATGGCAACTGTACAGGGGTTGAATTTTTATATAACTCATCCGTTTACAATTTATCATGACTTAAAGTTATTCATATTTTTGTTTGAGCGACAGTCTGCGAGGCGTCAATTGCCTGTGGCATGAGTCAGTTCCACCCCTCACTCATCCGCAGCTTTACCCTCTCATCAAAATTTGGTGACTTCTGGCTCCAAAGAAAAAAAAACTAGGGCGAAGGCCAAATTCCCTAACTCAAGGTCTCAAAACGGCACACCACAAACCAATGGGTGATGTTGTTGTGGCCACACCCATATATAAAGTCAATGACTTTAAGACAGCATACATGTAAGATACCAACCTGAAGTGACAATATAGCTTCAAGTACTCTTATCATGAATTCCCAAAGTTTCATTGCTGATATCAAGTCTTCTTACTGAGTCCTTAGACTTACTTCAAAGTGAGACAGGGTTTATACTGGGCAGATTTTTGTGTATGTGTAGCTTGCGGTGCATTCACATGTTTGCACTGTGTGTTTGCATCTGCGTGCGTGTTTGGCGGGTAACAGCAGTTTAGCATTTAACACCTGTATGCCAGCGTCACCTCAGAGCCTCTCCGCTACTCTCTGCCTCCACAAGACGCCACTTTCTTCAACAGGCTGAAAATGGAGTTGACTCCAGCTGAGTCCCCCACGAGAGTACACACCACGGGTCTGCGGGGAGTATATTTCAACACTCCACATGAATAATAGCAGCACTTTGTATTGAGGGAAATCTCTTTCTACTCCCCCCATCGTTCTCTTACCTCTCTCTGGCTCTCTGGAGACCTCGGCAGCTCACCGCAGGGGGACATTTCTTTAAAGTAAAGACGTTGACCTTTACAAATAGAGGTGGACCACGGCCAAGACTGCTGCTTGCTATCTGTGCATCACCATATGGGAAAGATGCATTTATGCCACAAATGGCTCGGGAGGCAGACTAAATGGGTTCACATGCTTTTTGTGTTTTTTCATCATCTTCTATTTTCCAGCCGTTTTCTAGAGTGGTGGGAATTGGCAAAGAAAGTTTGATGACACAGGCTCAAACTTTTCATAACGTAAACACCCGATGAGGAAAAACACTCGAGCAGTGCTTGAAATTTATAAAAGGCCTTCTGCAGAGTGTGCAACTGAATGGCTTTGGTAGATATCTGCCTGATACCAAAGCTGCTGCTCAACAGGAAAGCAGCATCCTATTATACTTGTGATATTAACTTTTCCGTTAATAAAAGCTGTGAATCTGTGTCTGTGAATTTTCTTTTCCCAGTTTCTTTTCATCAGCATTACATTTTTCTTTCACATCAGAAACACTGCCACTTTTTTATTCCCATGTTCATGTGTGTGACCTTTACCTTTTTCTCTGCACAGATAAAAAAGCTTCACCTCTACATGCCAACAAGTCTACGAGATGAAAGAAAAAAATAGTAGTGTAAATGCACAAAATGGATTGCCTGAAATCAACCGTAACCTCAGAAATAGGTGAAACTCAGCAAAGGTGCTACAGACTGTAATGTTCAGTCTGAGTTCGGGCTGTACCTGACTCAGATTATGCCAGTCATATCAGATTCGGCCATTTAATACTAACATTTGCCGATTCACTGTCTTCATTGAAGTCTGAATGGGGCTCAGCAGGACATGCAGTGTGACAGCGGCATTTAGGTGATAAAGTACACAAGCTAACTGCTCTAACAACAGGTCAGAAATGTGCTGCAACTTTTTTTTGCCAACACTATATATCAAACAAAAGCCAGAGACTGTATCATATTAAGTTACTGTGAGCTGTAGATTCACCACGTCCCAGCAGAAGAGAGAGGATAATGTTGTCTGAGAGCCTTATGGTGCAAAGCCTCTCTTCCTCTGTGCCACTGCCTGTGTGTCTGCAGCTCCCTGTACCAAAGAGTAGCGTGAAAGTCAAGAGCACTCACTCCACAGGAAAAGCTGAGGACATAAACGTCCCCAGAGGTACTCTGGACAGCACAGTGACTAGCAACAAACAAGAAAAAACAACAACTGCTCAACTTGAAGCAATCTCAGTCGGCTCGATCATAAGATGCAGTCAACAGATACACCTGCTACCTACGCTTTTGTTTATATTCATATAAGTTAGTTAATTTTCATTTAAGTGTGCTGGGATCTGTATATAGCCAAAGCACACAGAGGTAGTGCGACTGAACAATAGTAAATTATGAAATGAAAACAAATAGTGGTGACAGAGAAACTAACTTGGCAGCAAAAAATATTAGATTTTAACTCTAGAGACAAAGAGCCTGTCTCACCCTATTCGCAGGTCTTCTCCCCTCCAAAAATGTTAAAGGGCATTTTCAAGCAGGTATTGTTTTGATAAAGCAACCAAAAAATTGATCTAGTGACGTGGGCATCATGGGCCACCAAGACCATTCCCAGCTGACCACCAATGTCATTATACACTGGTGTTTGGTTAAAGTGAGTTTGTGATGTTGGGTGACCAAGATTTAATGTCAGGACTACTGTATGTCTAATGCCAACTTTAATTCGAGGTAGAATAATGAAGACAGATGACACTGATATTTTGATGGTATAATGTGGGTTGTTTAGTAACCAAAATCTAACATCTTGCAATTGTCTCATGCCAATGTCATCTGGACGCAGAAAAACTACATTTAGTTGTGAGGTATGGCAAACAAAACCCAACGTCTGCAAAATGTCATCCTGCTAACGTCCACACAACATGAAATCCTCAGGTTGTTAGACATTTAAAGTATCAACCCAATGTTCATTCCAACCAATATTTAAAATCTGTCTGATGTAAGAGTCCATCGTCTTTCTGACCTTATACTGACAATGGGTACCAGCTGGGGAGCAAGAATGTAGCCAGTAAGTTTCAAAGCATTGCCCATTCGATCTTAATATTTCTGGTATGTCTGTAAATCTATCTATCTCTGGTACATCAATGTCCATAACAAATTGTTTTTGTGATCACTCTTCATGGACCAATGAGTTGGTCAAGGGGAAACTGTGACACGGCAGTGGTGCAAAACGAAAAGTCAGCAGGTCATCAGAGACATTAGGAGTCATTCCCCAGGGACCATAAATACACCAAATGCCTTGAAAGTCTGATGTTTATTTGTCAAGAATCATTGCTCCAGCACCAGACAAAACTTTGAGCCACCTCTGGTCGGGTGAAGAAAGTAAGTCGTACCATGATATGTTCCATTCGTCTGTACAGCGCTGTGGATAATGATGACTATTATTATCCACAGCTACTAGCGTTGCAACAGAGACAGTATTCACCATCGCCGGAGACATAACATCAGTGGTGCTCTCAGCTTTTTCTTTTTTATTCTCTCTCTCTCCTCTCTCTCTCTCTCGTTTCAACCTCAGAACACAGAGAGCTATTTAGATATTTACTGCACTTTTAAAATTCTCATACAGGCAGAAGACTGTAATATGCTTCCAAATAAATGCAATTAATCTTTTAAAATAAGCTGCATACTTTTAAACACTTTTCTTTCCTTTTTCTGTCTGGTCCGACAGTGAGCGTAATATAGATAAGTTAGCTTAATTGCCAGTTATGTTTAATATAGCTAGTTAGAGCACTAATGACATGAGATGGTTTGGCTCACAGTACAGTGGAGTAAGAGGCTAACCCATCACTACTACAAACTCTTTTCTATTTATTGAATCAAGAATTAGTTTTGAATAAAGAATTTTCTGAATCAAATTGAGACACTAAGAATCAAAACTGAATTGAATCATGAGACTGACCACTGAGGGATCAATATCTGAACATAAGGAATATGTCACAGAGATACAACTCCTGATGTGATGTGGGACATATAAATGGTAAATTTAACATTTCATGTTTAGCATAACATAAGGACACAGTGCTCCGAAACTGCAAAGCAAAGCCGTTAAGTAAATATTCATAAACCTGGACTTGACAAGACGGTACACATAGATATAGAAACATAGATGCTTCATGGATGGGTTTCTGTGCAACGTCATCACAGAGATGTGTGTGCAACTATGGGGCAGACAGCTGTACTCCTCACAGCATTTCTAGGAGAGCCAAGCTTCAAAGCAGAGATAGATGGAAAATGTTTAATATTCTGAGGGGATCACATCACTTTGCTGAGAACACAAAGAGATTATAGATCCAGGTCATTAAAAGGGCGGACTGGGGTCCCGTCTGTGCAGCGCGCCACCGAGGCATCAGATGCAATCGGTGCCAGCCATTTCCACAATGTCAGAGACATTGCTAGCTAGCTGCCACATGTGTCTCATGTCTTGTACAGTTTGTTTACAAATTCTTTCAAATGTGGTAGGTTGTAAAGTAGCCTGGTCATTTACATCTTTACTTAGTTAGTTTAGTGACACTAACATTAAGACCATGCTCCAAAATATTCTGGGTTTCGCCCTTATTCCAAAAAAGAGAATATTCCTACTAAGCTGTTTACATGACTAACGAAAATGATGATTTCACTGATATATAAATTTACAAGCAGCCCTGCAAACTCTTTTTAACGTGCCCTAACTCTATCATTTCCCACATTTAAATCCTTGTAATATGCAAGTCAGGTACTGCAAGTCAGATACTTGGCCTGCTTCCTCGTGCCTGCAACTGAATCACAGCTGTGCTGACATTCAGTACAACAGCACGACCTCAAGTGTGATATTGCTCTTATACAACAGTTCTACAAGTGCCAATTATCAACAGTAAAAAGCAGCAACAGGTTATGATTTGTTTGTTTATTTATTGATATATTTGACTCCGCCAACACAAATAATCCAGAAACTGGACCGGGACTGGAGTGTTGCCAAGCAACACACTTACCTTCCTGCACACCAGCTTGCTTCCTTGTTTGTTACAACAATTTTTAATGTCGGCTGATGAATGATCAACATAATTAACAGCTCAGAACACCTGTAAAGCAGAGTGATACATGCATGGTTAAAAGTCCCAGTGCTGTTATACTGTATATCAGCATCCATGCAATGCCTCCAGTTTGTCATATTGCTTGATTGGAACTAACTGTTGTATAATTTGGCCTTTGTAGCCATATCTCACCAGATCTCAACCCAGTTGAACAAAGGGAGATTTTGGACAAACGTGGAAGACAGCACTCTTCAACATGTTCAAAATACCAAATTCGGGAAATCGTAGAAATCAGTAGCGTTCCGGAGACTTGAAGAATCAATACCAAGGCACATTAAAGCTGATCTGGCGGCACAAGGTGGCCCAAAAGTGTACTAAGACACTTCATATTGGTTTTGCCTTTTAGTTGTCACCCATCTGGTAATCTAGACTGAACTGGGAAGAATAACATGGCATTTCAGTTTTTTATATTGCCTTCGATGTAAACAAAAGTGGATTTCTTTTGTACCATGACAGGCAAAAATTACACTTTAAGAAATAGAATACTTCAGGCTTAATGTGAGACAAAATTGCATTTGAAAATAGTTTAGAAGTATAAAATGTGTGACCAGAGGTTGATCTCCATTTATTTTCTCTTAAAACACGTGCACACACACACACACACACACACACACACACACACACACACACACAAGCAGTAACTTGCGCTTACACACTTGCGTTCCCTGCCAACCTGAGCTGCCAACCACCCTGCAGTGCCTTTTTTGGTATGGTAATATCCAGACAGGAAGCAGAGGAGAGTGGCAAGGAGAAAAGAAAGGAGACAAACAGCTCACATCAAAGAGAAACCTACTTCTATTTCCTTGACCTCCCTTTTATCTGCATATGGCTGTGATTTTTCTCTTTCTCCTCATAAATATCACACTTATCTATCACATCACAAACTCAAATTGTGTTGCATATTTACCCATTTCGATTCTTATCTTTACACTCTTCTAAACTTAATCCTGATTCTAAACCTATAAACTCCTGTTTCTCTTTTTCCTGTTGTTAGAAACAAGAGAATGCATGCGCACATTCAATGATCCCCTCTTTCTCTCAGGGGAAGGAAGGATAGAAGATAGTGGGCGCCTCTCCAGGGTGTCCTTTGGATTAGGTTGCACCACCTGGACTCGCAGCACTTCACAGGAGACAGACAGACACATAGGCAGACATACAAAAACTGGGAGGAATAGGCCAGCTGGTGTGTGTGTGTTTATGTGTGTGAGTTATGAGATATGCAGAGCTCCTCATGCCATTCCCAGTGGGTTTCCTATCACAACACATTACACACTTTCTACCTCTCACCTCCTTCTAAATCCACCTCTCTCATACACACACACACACACTCTTAAATGCACACACACTTTACTGCGGAGTACAACACCAAACCACACACACAGACAGACAACGCTCTATAGCTGAGTAACAGTCAGAGACAAAGTGCAGTGGGAGGTTTGGATGCTGTCCCAGTGTTTATTGGGGAGAAGGCCAGTGGTGGAGTGATGCTGAGAGCCTTAGTGGACCCACTCTACCTCCCACATGACATCCTCTTAATGTTGTGCACACAGAACGGGGAAGCTCAGTGGTTATACCTTGATGAAATGAAATTCAAAAGGGGCTACTTAAGAGTTTTGCTTTGAATACGTATTAATTTCAGAAAACAAAATCCCTGACCTGAGGCTCATCACTGACGGGTGGAGGGATAATTTAATATTATTTTAAATTGACTTTCAGTGGTTTACTATCACAATGACATGATTGCTTCATTTCTGTTTTACAAAATGTGCCTGTGCAGATGAATGATAAGCAAATTATAATCACAATTTTGCAATGTTAGTGAAGAGTTTTTGGTAATATAATGCCATAGAGTGGAATACAGTTAATGGCACTGAACTAGAACTGAACCCATACAGTAGGCTGGGCTGATACATCAGCCAATATCAGCTTCAGTTATTTTACATACACATTATATTAGATTGGTGCAAAGTATATGTCAAGAAAATGCCAAAATAATTTTAAGGTCATTTAGACACAGTGTCCCTATGATGCAATGTTTGTCCACCAGATGGCATGGCATAAAAAAGTTGACTGTTTAACAGCAATGACATCACAATAATAAAAAAAAATAAATAAATAAAATAAAATAAAATAAAATTTCTTTCTTTACCTCTGGAGGCAATGCCCGGTAGTTTTTCGACTAACAGAAGTGCAGGGGCCTTGGGGATCGCTCACCCCCTTCACTTCCGGCGGTGTATAAAAACTCTGGTTCGGTGTATAAAAACGTTGCCGCTATTGCCCTTTTGTCCCTGTCGTGAGGAGTGGAAGGTGTGCTGGTGGCTGCACAATGCTTGTAAGTTGTGCTGTTGTCCATGTTTTTCACGTTGATGAGACAGCGTTTTGGGTGAAGCGGTCGCCATGGACGCGGAGCTTGCTGTTTCTGTGGGTACACATTTCCTAGGGACACCTGCACGTCTTGGGCCCGCCCCCTCCATTGTGATTGGCTAAAGCGCAGCATCGTTCAACCTCAAAGCCCCGCCCTCCCCCCCTCTGTAGTTGTTTTTCACACAGGGCTGCTAACAGATTCTACAATTAAATAAATAAATTGCAGAATCTGTCTTTAGAGATTAATGAGAATGAGACAGAAAATGTCACAGCGATATTGACCTTTGACCACCAAATACTAATAAGTCTGTCATTAAGTCTAAGTGGACATTTGTGCAGAATCTGAAGAAATTCCCAAAAGGTGTTCTTGAGATACCAGAAGAATGACCTTAGATTGACCTTAGACCACCAAATTCTGAATAGTTCATCCTTGACCCAAACTGGATGTTTGTGTCAGATTTGAAGAAAATCCCCAAAGGTGTTCTTGAGATATCACATTAACGAAAATAAGATAGTTGCAAAGTTTCAGTGACTTTGGCCTTTGACCACCAAAACTGAATCAGCTCATCCTTGGGTCCAAGTTGGGTCCAAGTTGACATTTGTGCCTTTTAGTGTGTGTGCTGGCGAGAGGGAAGACCCATAGGAGAGTGCGAGTCTCTCTTGTAGGTGGCTTAAAAAAAATCACAACAATTTATACTTGATGTTCAAGATAGTCATTTTTACAAACTGCAATAGATTGCATATAATGTATCGCCCACCCTTAGCAGGCATGTATGTTCAGAATGTTTGTGGGTGTGGGTGGGAACTGACACCCACCCTGCAAGAATGGGTGGTGATAGATAACACACTCTAGAAACTCTAGAGATGTAAGCGAAGCCCTGTGACGGGCTCTAGGTCAACTCATGACGAGCACCAGGTTCTTTTCATCTTCCCCAAGATGCACAAACATATGCTCACAGTATTATGGACTTGGATTTGGTTAGTCAAGTACTCAAAATACAAATTGTTATGCACAAGAACATAGAACCAGATGAACTTAAATTCTGTAATACTGTAAGTTAAGTTTGGCTTCACACACAGAGAAGGAAATTGCAGTGCAGAGATGTCTATGTCTGAAGTAAATCAGAAACACTGACATTATTACAGCTCTGACAAGTTGATTTTTCAGCTGTACAACTGTCAAAATCATAGACTGTAAAAATTATAGACATAGCTACCATGACATCACCCAATGTTTGTGGACTCCTGTTTTGAAGCCTCAAGTTTGGCATTTCGGCTGTCACCATCTTGGTTTTTTAGAGCCAGGAGTGACCATATTTGGACACGAGAATGGTGTTGTGAAGGAGTGATACAGATAGCAGCTGGTGTTAGGCTGCTGATGCACATCTCTCTTTGCACATTAAGTCTTTCTGTTTTTTCTTCATTTCAAAATTACAGTCTGATGCATTACTCAAGCACGTAGAACAATATACAGAGGAGTGCTTCAACAGCATCATGGACAAAAGACTAATAAGTTCATTTCTACTGAAAATAAACGCAGCAAACTTGATGACAGAATGGCACTCATTAAAGGACTGCACAGGGAATTTGAGACACTCTGCAAAAGCCTGGTATTCAGTCAGGACCCAGAAGATGCTCACTAGGGAAACAAATCACTCCATAATCACTCTTACCACCCTGCTCACTTCTGTCATCACCAAAAGCAAAGCCAAAAAAGAGACTTTTCAGGACTTACAAGCACACAGCATGAGAGATATTTTAGTTTCTACCAACACTCCCAAACAAACCCCAGGTGACCCTGAAAAATCAATACAGGAATTCATGACAAACACAGCTCAAACTACCCACAGAGACAGTTAGCAACATCACATTCCACCACGCACACTGTCTGTGAGTCAAGAACAACAGGAAGCGACCACTGCCAATCAGATCGAAATTTGAGCATTCAAAGAACTTATTCAATGACAAAGGAAACAGCTCACAGGAAAAGATTATGCACACACACACATATATATCAGCATTGATATCCAGCACTTCCTAATTACCCTTGCAGTGTGCCATCACTAAAATAAGTTACCCCAAACAGATACATGATTATGAATAAAAAAAAAACACCTATCAGAATCAGACTGATCACATAAAAGCACAACAATTGAATCATTTTCGTCTCCCTACAACACAAAACAAAGAGGTGCACGCATCTTAATAAATGATGTGTCTCATTTGTCCATAACACCATTATCACCATTTTCCTACTCAAACTTTTCCAATTGCCAAGAAATGATAGGAGGCAACTTCAACACACTTATTGAGCCTTCAGTGGACCAAACCAACATTTCGAGCAATAAGCATGCCCGGCAAAATAGTAAAACAGTTCATTAGTGATTTTGGTCAAGTGAATAACAGAATACCCAATCCTCTCACCTGTACATCACACATATTCACACACTGACTTCTTCCTCACCAGCAATGCAATTAAAGATCAACTAGAAATACTGTCTTGGGGCTTTGCGCTTCTGCAAACCAGTCAAATTGCCGCTACAGAGTTTACATCCATGCCTGTGACCGATATGCTTTTGTCTCGATTCGATTCTATCACGATTCTTGGGTCCCAATTCGATTTATATTGGGATTCTGAATAATTGCGATTTTACAAGTATTGCAATTCGATTTTTAAAGTATTGCAATTCGATATAGCTGTCCATGACAAAGTTTACACACAGATTTGGTCATGTCTAGCTCTGCCTTTCCTGGAAGTGTGTAAAACCCGCTTTAGATTTAAAATGAAGCGGTGCAGGCTTGATGTCAGGGGCTTGGTTTGGTATATATATGTGTGTGTGTGTATGTGTGTGGTGTGTATATGCAGTACAGGCCAAAAGTTTGGACACACCTCCTCATTCAATGCATTTTCTTTATTTTCATGACTATTTACATTGTAGATTCTCACTGAAGGCATCAAAACTATGAATGAACACATGTGGAGTTATGTACTTAACAAAAAAAGGTGAAATAACTGAAAACATGTTTTATATTCTAGTTTCTTCAAAATAGCCACCCTTTGCTCTGATTACTGCTTTGCACACTCTTGGCATTCTCTCCATGAGCTTCAAGAGGTAGTCACCTGAAATGGTTTTCCAACAGTCTTGAAGGAGTTCCCAGAGGTGTTTAGCACTTGTTGGCCCCTTTGCCTTCACTCTGCGGTCCAGCTCACCCCAAACCATCTCCATTGGGTTCAGGTCCGGTGACTGTGGAGGCCAGGTCATCTGCCGCAGCACTCCATCACTCTCCTTCTTGGTCAAATAGCCCTTACACAGCCTGGAGGTGTGTTTGGGGTCATTGTCCTGTTGAAAAATAAATGATCGTCCAACTAAACGCAAACCGGATGGGATGGCATGTCGCTGCAGGATGCTGTGGTAGCCATGCTGGTTCAGTGTGCCTTCAATTTTGAATAAATCCCCAACAGTGTCAACAGCAAAACACCCCCAAACCATCACACCTCCTCCTCCATGCTTCACAGTGGGAACCAGGCATGTGGAATCCATCCGTTCACCTTTTCTGCGTCTCACAAAGACACGGCGGTTGGAACCAAAGATCTCAAATTTGGACTCATCAGACCAAAGCACAGATTTCCACTGGTCTAATGTCCATTCCTTGTGTTTCTTGGCCCAAACAAATCTCTTCTGCTTGTTGCCTCTCCTTAGCAGTGGTTTCCTAGCAGCTATTTGACCATGAAGGCCTGATTCGCGCAGTCTCCTCTTAACAGTTGTTCTAGAGATGGGTCTGCTGCTAGAACTCTGTGTGGCATTCATCTGCTCTCTGATCTGAGCTGCTGTTAACTTTTTAGCAATTTCTGAGGCTGGTGACTCGGATGAACTTATCCTCAGAAGCAGAGGTGACTCTTGGTCTTCCTTTCCTGGGTCGGTCCTCATGTGTGCCAGTTTCGTTGTAGCGCTTGATGGTTTTTGCGACTCCACTTGGGGACACATTTAAAGTTTTTGCAATTTTCCGGACTGACTGACCTTCATTTCTTAAAGTAATGATGGCCACTCGTTTTTCTTTAGTTAGCTGATTGGTTCTTGCCATAATATGAATTTTAACAGTTGTCCAATAAGGCTGTCGGCTGTGTATTAACCTGACTTCTGCACAACACAACTGATGGTCCCGACCCCATTGATAAAGCAAGAAATTCCACTAATTAACCCTGATAAGGCACACCTGTGAAGTGGAAACCATTTCAGGTGACTACCTCTTGAAGCTCATTGAGAGAATGCCAAGAGTGTGCAAAGCAGTAATCAGAGCAAAGGGTGGCTATTTTGAAGAAACTAGAATATAAAACATGTTTTCAGTTATTTCACCTTTTTTTGTTAAGTACATAACTCCACATGTGTTCATTCATAGTTTTGATGCCTTCAGTGAGAATCTACAATGTAAATAGTCATGAAAATAAAGAAAACGCATTGAATGAGAAGCTGTGTCCAAACTTTTGGCCTGTACTGTATATGTACACACACACACACACACACACACACACACACACACACAATATATTATTTATATATTATTATATTTATATATACACAAATAATTTCTTTAAACTTTATTCATTAACCCCAACTGTGAAATAGGGGTTAAAAAAAAAAAAAAAAAAATATATATATATAAAATATATATATATATATATATATATATATATTTATATATTTTTTATATATATATTTTAAATATATATTTTTTTTTATATATATATTTTTTTATATTATTTTTATTTTTATTTTTTTTTTTTTTACCCCTATTTCATAAATTATATATATATATATATATATATATTTTTTTTTTTTTTTAACCCCTATTTCACAGTTGGGGTTAATGAATAAAGTTTAAAGAAATTATTTTTCAAAGTAATCACCAACTCTTCTGTGGTAAACAGAGAAGTCAGTATTAATATGAAAAATAGTTGTATTCTCTAAAAAGTGAAAGACCAAGAAGCACTTACTTTCTACAACTTAGTGAAGAACAAGCCAAGATACCGTATTTGCCATTAACACAAGACAAACTTTCCACTGGTCTCAACATTATGGCTAATAACAAAGCACCAGGACCTGATGTCTTACCTGCTGAGTTCAATAAACACTCCTAGTCTGTTCTCCTACTGCTTTTCAGGAACCTGGTAACTGAAATAAAGCTAAATTCAAGGCTTCCAGTAAACATGAACACAGCCACAATTTCACATTTCCTAAAACCTAAAACCTCATTAGGTTACCATACCATTTGTCTTTCCCACTGTATATCTCTTTCCTGTTAATATTAGGGATGGGCATTTTAAGTAACTTTTATTTTGAGTATTTGAGTACTTGCTTAAAAAATATCTCACATAGGAATAAGGATGCAAATTGGCTGACAAAGGAAAACAAGTGCAATTTTAAATTCATTTATTAAACAACCAGGCTTCAATAAGCCTCTAAAACCTGTCGCTGGCAGGTTAAACACAGCACTAAAGGACCGTCTTTGCTGGCACTCTCCCCGGAGACAGTGCAACATCTACCAGGTAGCATGAGCTAACACAGCAGCAACGCCCAACACCTGTTAGAGCTGTTTAACGGCCCAAACAAACTCACACCAACACCGAAACTGCTGGACTCTGTCGTTAAACCCATTAATAACATTTAGGTAACATTAACCGTGTGATGCTAACAGTTAGCCCTGTGGCTGTGTGTGCATGCAGGTGGACTCTCACCAACTGTTCCCCAGCGCATAGGTCTTATGATAAACAGAGATGAGGGAATGAGAGGTACAGTGGGGCAAGGAGGTACTGAGGGAGGCAATACACTGCACGCAGCTCTACAATAAAATTATATTGTACCCATTTTAAAATGGTAAAAATTTAATCAAATAAAAGTCATGTTTACGTGTGGGAGTGGCGACAGCAAGTACTCCATATGTTGAGCGAATACTGACATCCAAATGAGTGCCCATTCCTGGTTAATATAGTTTTTTTTCAATTTCTGCATTTTATTTTACGTAATAAACCTTGCATGAATATTAATATTAGTGATAGAAGTACTAGTAGAAATAGTAGTAGCAGTGGTAGCAGTATTCTTCTCATTATAATTAGCAAAAGATGCATTAGCATTAGTGTATAGTTATTTACTCCCCCTTCCCACTTATGCTTCGCTCACCACTTCCTCTCTCGTCCCTCCTTTATTTTATATACCTCTTTCCAGTCTGACAGTATGGAACACAACTATGCATTCTCACACACACACACACACACACACACACACACACACACACACACACACACACACACCAGCATCAAACCAATACACAAGACTCAACAGCTTACATCCCCTTGTTTTTCGACTTAATGTTTGTAATTATACTGTATTCATTGTTTTGTTCTCCTAGTGCTGTCCTATTAATGTTCTGTCTTTTGTCTTGCAATAAAGGGAAAAGGAATTAATAAATAATTCAGTATTGGCCAGACTACAATAAGAATATTATGGGTTTCTCTGTAGGAAAAGTTTTTTGAAAATATTCTGTTTACCTTTGGTGCGCTATCATAAGTAGCATATTTCAAATTAAAAAAAAAAAAAAAAAAAAAAAAAAAATGCATGTTCGGCAAGCAAGGTATGAAGCATGACCTTTCCAAAATAGACTACTCACATACCATACATCAACACATATAGTGGAAATGTAACAGTAACAATGAAAGACAAGATTGTATGTGGGGGTATGTCACTGCTTTGATAGATCTACATTTTAAGCTGACTGGTCTAAATAAGAGCCACAAGTGCAGTGTCAGCATGATTTTAAGAGGGAGGGCCACATCTGCAGGGCCATGAAGGAGAATTTAATAATACTGGCAAAGCTTTAAGGTGCTGCAAAACAAGCAACAACAGAGAAACTATCCAACACAAGTATATAAGACCTGTCAGAAATGACATGCAGTTCCAAAAGTAACCACAAATGTCTCCTTTCCATCACCATGTGGGTGGTTCACAATCCCATCTATCACACCCTCTGTGGGCTGTGTGAGCCCTGCTAGCCACCATAGCTGTCACCCTAATATGATGGATTTTGATGAAATGCCTCCCACAAGATTAGGAAGAGGTACTGGAGCTGTCAAGGGTCAGGCACTGTGGACTTCCATCTGAATTATCTGCTGCCTTCACTCTACTTCACTCTAACTGGCTTTAAAACTGTTTTAAGCATTCTAATTTATGCTGATGAAACTTGCTGGCACCCTCTGAAGTAGCAGACGCTAGCACACACTAACCACTTGTCACCCCTCATCCTGTTATTATTTCAGCCGTTAATTCCAGGCATACCTCAGACAGAGTAGGACAGCAGGA
Source organism: Epinephelus fuscoguttatus (assembly GCF_011397635.1). NCBI lineage: Eukaryota > Metazoa > Chordata > Actinopteri > Perciformes > Serranidae > Epinephelus > Epinephelus fuscoguttatus. Next base: position 12,027,638 of record NC_064758.1, on the reverse strand, counting down.
GTTTGGTTGGTGTTGGGAGGCGTCACCTCACCTGAGGGCAGATCTTGGGGTTAACATGAGGATCCCAATTCTGGCAGGGTGTCAATACAAAGCAATTTACAGGACCCCATGAAGAATCGACCCCCTAGATAACAGGCAATTTCTCTGCTCTGCTGGTCACAACGGCCCGCAGAAGACCAAATCAGAGCAGAGAGAGCTAAGCAGAGACAGAAAGAGAGAGAGATTGGAAGAAAGAAGTGGGGGGATGTGATTAGGACCATATAATACAGAGCATCAACACATGCCTACAGTTTTGCCCTGGGTACATTTACACATACACTCATACACAGGTTAAAGCAGACACATACACTGCATGCACACAAATACCAGACACATACAGGCAGGCCACACATTTCTGTATACACACACACACACACAGACACACAAAAACCCTGGCTTACACACCCACACGGAGCGATTCCTCTAACACAGCTGATATGGATGCGGCTCAGGAGAGGGAGGATGTGAAAGCAGCGTTAGGCTGTGGATAAGAGGCAGAACCAGACTGAGAGTAGGAGACAAAATTAACCAGAGACGCAGAGCAGGCAGACTCACACTGGGAGAAAATGGATTCTGAAAACCAGTGAATGAACTTATTAAAAGAAAAGGAAGAGACACATTTTTCCAAAATGTTATATGGACAAATCTGGCTACCTGGTCTGTTTTTTAAGGTTTGAGCCAGGCCCTTTGCTCTAAATATGGGGAAATGTTAATGATATGGCATGTTAATATGTTTTAGACAATAGTGTTGGGAACTCGAAACTTTAATGGCAATAAGGAATAATAATGAATTATCAAAATAATTACTGTAGTGAATTATATGATTTAATTGACATAATATTACCTCGGGGCACCTTTTAAATGGGAAATGACAGCCAATTAATGTGGGCCCATAAAATACACTAGACTATGAATTTGTAACTCTGATTAATGACTAATTAACAACTATAACCAAAATTACCATATCAATAACGTAAAGGTTGAAGGACTCTGACAGAGGAGGTTGCAAACCATTCAGAATTTTTGAAGGAAACCAGCCACTCAGTTCACACTAGTCCTCTACAGAGTCAGCTTTGTTGGTGCTGGTTGCTTGTGAAGTTGGCCAGCAGACTGAAGGCACATTTATTCTCCCTTTATGTACAAAAATAGATTTGTCCACTTCAAATGTTACGAACGCCACTGCCCTTGTACTTCCATGCGTCCTTTATGATGGCACAGATACAGCCAATGGATGGCACTAGAGGACAGAGCCAAAAGTTTTACACAACAACAAATAAGGCCACAGTGGGGGAGGTCGTAATTTGGTTCTTGGATGGAAGCAGTATTTTACATAGTGGTGGACTGTACAGCTATTATATACATCCCAACATTTGGACGGAGAATCCTTTTTACATTATTACTAACTTGTTCCATTTCACTATTATTTACATTTCTTCATTGTCTCCTATGGTTGTACTGTTTTTGAGCTATGATGCACTACCTCCATGATCTCCAGTGGTACTGCTCCGTTTCGTCCACATTCGAAAGTTTTCAGAAAATGTGCACAAAAATGCAAAGTACGGACAGAAGGCTCCATCCATCTCCATATGAAGCGTAAATGAACCCTTTGTGTTGTAGCTGTCTACACTCTCTGTTAGCTGTCCCCCAGAGAGGAAATCCAGTATCTGCTCTGAGCAGACAATGGAGATTAGAAAGCCATCTGGTGGAAAGAACGCTCTCACTGCAGCTCTGAGCAGCAGTAAGGTGAGGAAGAGAAAAGAGGTTGATTAACATTGAAAATTTTTGTTTTGTTGAAATGGATTCATAAAATTAGTATTAAAAAAAGTACAGTCCAGGAACCAGTATCAAATTCAACTTATCAGAACCAGCACTGTTATCAAAAAATTGTTAAACGATACCCAGCCCTAAGTTCAAGTAGTAACCACAAGCTGATACATAAACTATGTGAGACACTGTATTCTAAAGCTGATTTAATAAAATTCCATTCAGCTGTGATTCAAATAAATACGGGCAGTCATCAAATTCAAATGGCTCATCCAGATCCAGTTGGTCAAAATCGGGTAAAAATTCAGACATGTTTGTTGTGGCAAGTCAAAACACTCACTTAGAGAGTGAAAGTCTGGCTCTGAAATCTCACGTCTCGCGAGATTTGAGTTGTTGCAGGAAGTTACCACTGGAGTGACCTACAAATGCAAGGAGTTACTCTGTTTGGAGTAGTCATGGCTGAATTTTTACTAGGGATGGGCCACGATTTTCAAATTTTCGAATAGTCGTTTTATTTTGAAAAATTGATTTTTTAATGCGACTATTACTATTCGCCGTCTTATTTCCCCCCTTTATTTGACATGCAATTCAGCTCCTAACCGCACAAGGGCAGTATAGGATTGCTACAGCGGTGTGAGATGGGCTACCAGCTAGTTTGATGCTCTTCTACAGACAGGAGAAACATGCAGAGACAACTACAGTCATCAGAAAGGTCCGCGTGGAACAACTTCGACAAAATAAACGAAAATGAGGTGCAGTGCAAACTCTGTGAGGCAAAGCTTGCGTATCACAAGTCTACAACAAGTATGCACAGTCCTTTGAGAGCGAGGCAGGCAGGAGGCGGCGAGGGACCATACGGCCGGGCACGTCAGTAGCGCGACACGTCTGCAGCGCGAGTTCCATAGCAGCTCGCCCCCGTTAATCAATTACAGTGGCTCCACTGGCAACAACGGACAACCCCTGTCTGTCGCGCGACAACTCTCTATTTTACGCAGCTCTTCTATTTTTTGTCGTGCTACGCTCCCCTACGCGACCCTCCAGCTGATAAAAATTACATGAAATAGTGTGCTAAATGTGCACAATGTGTTTTTAAATGAATAAACCATTATCAGAGGTGATATGTGATGACTTTTTTTTCATGCATTTACCCATGTTTATCCGTGACATTGTGTAAATGTCCGTGGCGGACATTTGAAAGCGAGTAGATGACAAACAGTACAGTAAACTTGTAGATAACTCAAATATATGTAATAACTTAGGTGGAAAATGCTTTAACATTTCATGCAACCTACCTGCAGCCTCTCGGCTCAGCAAACGGTAAACAACCCCGCTGGCTTCTCTACGTGTCGCTTCCGTACGCAGTCAGAGAAACCCAAATGAATACACTGCGACACTACACTGACGTGACGCTTATGTTTGCAGCCGGTGGAGCCTGGCCGTAATGATGAATGGATCTCTGTGGGCGTGGCTCCGGGAGGGGATGGGGGTCGATTATTTGAAAAATCGTCAAATAGTTGCCATGATTTTCGAATAGTGTTTTTGCTTGTGCTGCCCATCCCTAATTTTTACCCAATTTGGACCAACTGGATCTGAATAAGCCATCTGAATGTGATGACCGCCCATATTTATTTGAACACAGAGTACAAGGACGTACATGGAGGCAGAGCTCATTGAAATTGAAGAGCGGACGAGGAAAGAGAGGGAGCAGTGTTACTTCGGTAGCACATATTTTAAAATTGCAGGCAGAGGAACATGTCCGAATCCAGCTGAAGGTAAAGACAAACATTCATTTCTCCTTTCCGTTATGTTGTCGGATAATTATACTAACAATCCGAGCCTATCTGTGTGAAAAAAATGCACTTTTAGTGGACGTATTTTGACGTTGTTTGACGCTGTCTGAGTGCCCTATTTAATATTGCGTGCGCTCACGGGCTGCAGGCAAGTCAGCCTGAGCTTTGTACTGGAGAAATGTCAAATATTGAACATCCTATCACTCATTTAGACAAAAGTAGATCGGAAAATAGGGCCCAGGTTGAAAAAAACATGAGTTCCCCTTTAATGTTATCTTCCTTGTGCGTTTCCACTTACTAGTAACGTTAACGCTACTATCTAACGTTAGCACTGTAACCTTCTTCTAAAACTCATCAGTCATCACTGACTCCAGTTGAGTTTTAAAACTCCGGGGTTGCGTTTGACTGTCTTGGTCTAATGTTACACTCTCCTCTTCTTTGGATCTAATGTTACCTTGCCAACGGCTACGTCTATAATGAGGACGTAATGGAGGAGGGGGGAGTAGGCCTTTGGAGGGAGGTGGAGTTGCAGGAGGAGGGGGATGGGACTTTGGAGGGAGGCAGGAGTTGTGGATGTTCAAATTTTGCAGATTGGATGTTTTTTACAGCGGTTTCTGGATTAGTGTCAGCCTTCTGGCTTTAGAATTTTTATTAATGCTGCATAGGCACATGTCCTTGTAAACAGAACTACACATCTTAAGTAACAGGAAGGTGTTGGGGCCAGTGAGAAGTAGCATTAGCTGAGCTAATGCTAGCATTACTTGACTTGTCTTGCCTACTTCTGACAACAACTTTCTGTGACATCGCTGTGTATTTTCCAGACTGCAAATGCCATGTAGGTGTCAGTCAGTGTTGGGGACGGTACTCCAGACATTTGTTTTAATGTGGGGATGTGTTGGTACCATAATGAGAAACATGTATGTACACACTAGAGGCACAGCTCCTTGAAAGGATCTTTTTTTTTTTTTTTTTTTTTTTTTTAATTCATGCTGAATTTGGGTTGCAGCTGTGGTTGTGCTGTTTGTGAATCTAGCAGAATTTCTCTCATTAGTTTTCTGTATCATCAATCTTCACATCCCTACCTCTGTTACAAAGCCAGGTCCATTTAAAAATGGTTTTCCTAATTTGGTATCAAAGAAGGGAAATGGCCTGCATGGACCCCTGAATACAACCCCATTCAATACCTTTGGGATGATTTGGAGTGCTGACTGCGTGCCACAAGGCTCTCGTAGGTTAATGGGAGCAATATTCTGGAGCAAGGTTTCAAAATCTAGTGGGGAGCCTTCCCCATAGACTGGGATCTGTTGTAGCTGCATATTAACAGTCATGGTTTAGGAATCACATATGGGTGTAATGTTCATGTGTCCACATCTTTTTAGCCATATAATATATAAATACTAATTTACAGAGCTGCAGTAGAGAAATGGCAGAGCATGAAAGCCAAGTAAAGACTGATACTGAGATGACACAGTGAAGGAGACAGTGGGAGAGAGAAAGCCACCAACACAGAGCGCAACGCAGAGGGAGAACAAGATTTAAAGAACGCATCACTTGAAGCAATATCTCCTCTGACATCATCACATGTTGCCTGAAACGGTGCCAGGCACATGAAATGATGTGCAAAGGATTCTGGGTAAAATCATAAGTTCGCCTGCTGCCAAGGGTGAATCTCTGAACTCAGTCTGAGAGGCGAAGGAAAGCTGGGAAAGCTCCTCCGATCCAGAGCCAGTCTGTCAACTAGTGAGTAATGGTGAATGGCATCGCTAACCACCCCAATCCCTTTTTAACATTTTATTGTTTCTTCTTCTAAAGGGTACACATGCCCCGTGTTTGTCATTTTCCCACTTAAAAAATGTCCTTGGTTTTCTGCTTTCTTCTATTTCCTGCACAGCATTCATCTTGTCGAAGATGTGATTTTTTTTCTTGGTCAAAAAATTAAGAGAGGAGCCGGTCTGGTTCTTTTTCTATCCATATCTCCGCTAATTCAAAAGGGGTGATGGGGTTGCTGATCAATACCAATGACTTGATGATTACTTCATGAGATGCAGAATTATCTGCCATTTGAAATCCAAATTTCTTCCCCATGTTCTAAGCAAGAAACACCAGTAAGATTATGAATGCCTTTCATTATGACAACTTATGCTTCCCAGCATCCTCTCTCCTCCCGTGAGCTAGAAATCATTCCCCATCAAACATCAGAGGATCCTCCAGTCCCTTACCCACAATTCCAGAGATGAAGACTGAGGAGGCTTCTGGAGGAGCATAGAGCAAAGAAACACAAGTGCATCCCTTCTCAAGTGGCATGACGTATACAAGTGACAGACCCTTAAGACTGATGCTGTGAAACCTAAGATTTCTCATTTGGCAGCTTCGACTCCTCTGTCCTCACATCTCTTTTCTCGCATCTCTCTCTCACATCAAAGGTGGGAGGTGCTAAGGTGTGAGGAAGAGATGCAATTAAGGGAAATGAGGAGACATGTTAGTATAATGAAATGCATCCTAAACGTTTACAGCCATGCTGGGGCTCTATGAGGCTGTATTAAGGCACCACAGCACTGTAAGCTAAATGCTAACAATAGCATGCTAATAGGCTCACAATGACAATTTTTTTTTTTTTTTGGTCATAATGTAATTTTGTAATTTCAATGATACAGTAGCTGTTGAGATATTTCACTAGCTAAGTGAGACTTTCAGGACCTGACTGTGGTGCTGGAGAAAATTCAGGGGATCACCAAAGTAATTCGGATTCATTCTCTCTGCACTGTGGATATCTGTACCAAATTAAATAGTAATACATTCAATAGCAAGACATATCATAAAAACAAAATTGTCAACCTCATGGTGGGAAAGTTAAGGGAATGATCAGTCTGTAGGATTCATCCTCTGAGGAACATGAAAGTCTGCACAAAACTTCATGGCAATCCATCAAACCGTTGTGGAGATCATTCAGTCTGGACTGAACAGACCAACATTACCATTACCCTGGAGTCACACAGCCAGCTTGGATAAACATGACTAACCCAACCAAATGACTGCTTAGAGGTGAGTACTGCATCTGGCAGCCTAATGGGACAATACGGCATAAATTTGCCATGTTTTGGATTTCTGAGCAAAGTGGCTGCTGTGCTACCCTCAGGGCAACCTGTTCGCTCTCCCCAGCTCAATATGACAACAATCGTAAGACAAGTTGACCTCAAGTCAAGGTAACACTTGTTATTAGAACTCAGATGAAACAACACCATAGTTATTAACTTTAGAGGGCTACACTATGATCATCAGGTTCAACACTAATGCTAATCAGAACCGGCTTGCTGTGGTGGTCAGATGGTTCCCTTGCAGTCAAACTAAAGCAAATCTCTGCTATTAAATACATGCTGAGCTTTTTTAAATGCTTCCTTGAGTCTGATGTGTGATCTGTTTTTGAAGCAACTGCTCTAACCATGTGAACCTCCATCTGAAGCAGTGGCTCCCAACTGGTGGGTTGAGGTCCAAAAGTGGGTCACAGGTACATTCTGAATGGACCATAAGTGACTCACAAACATGTCAACTTTGTAAAAACACTATTTTTAAGTACAGTGACTTGTTGGCATAGCACTTTTGTTTTGAAACTGTGAAATGAGTGATTTATGGACAGCTACTTGACAGAGAGAGCAAACTAGCTTGACAGCATGTCCAAATGCAAGTACAACGCTGAATATATTAAACTGCGTGGACCTTCATCTAATGACGAAATTGAAATCTGGACACCGTGGCTGGACCACTTGGGAACCACTGAAGTGAAGGAAAAAGCTTCCCACAAACATGTACACACACATGCACATTCTCTCAGTCCCCCACCTGACCAGCAATTAGAAGACAATGTCATGAACACATGGCAAGTAACTAAAATAACATGAAGGGCATATTTCCAAGGACCACAGGTTCGCTTAGTTTGAAGTTTGGTCCCAAAATAGTCGCAAACTGTGACTCTGTGGTTGCAGTGTGGAGCCCTGTAGCTTTCTATGGTAGTACCTCCTCTGTAGTCCTGGCTTACATAAACAATAACTATTTCCATGAGGAACCTTAAGCTTTGGCTCTCCATTTGTCTTGCACTGTTTAGTCTCTTCATGGTAGTCTCTTCATGACTGTAGTAAAGATTAACAATAAGGGAAAGTGAGAAAGTGCAGTGACGACCTTTGTATTGATGTGGGGAAAGTGAGTATCAACACCATTTCAAGTAGTCAGTATTGATTAAGTATTGATAAATCACTGTTTATGACAACAGTACTTCGTTCTTTTGTCACTCTTTTCCTTACTTCTGCTTCTTGTCCCCCCAACACAGCCCTTTTTGGAACAGGCAGCTGTAGTGATTCAGAGTGTCTTTAGTGTTGACAGGTAAGCAGGCAGAGAAGCTGAATGACGGAGAAAAACAGGCAGACGCATATATTCCCAAGCCACACACACACACACACCTGTTTGAGGAAACTGAAGGTCTGTTTGACCTTCAATCGGCTGCATTTATTCACCCTCTGCTTTACCTCTGAAGTGGTAATCATTAGGTTTCTTGCCGTTTTTTTTTTTCCTTCCTGTCCATCTTTGGTCCAAAGCACCTTTAAATTATGAGGATACGTTAGAAGGTATTTCACATCTATGAGAGGAGGCTTATGGGCATTCAAGATCACACACACATACAAACACTGACAGAAATAGGTAGAGCTTGTCAAAATGACTGAGCTTTTTCTTCATCTTCCTCTTCTTTGATCCTATTCTTCCTCACCTGCCCATTTACTTTCTGCCACTCTGTTATCTCCGTTTCTTGCTATGAACCATAAATGTATGAAAAAGAGCAGGAGCAGCCAGGTGAATACACTATGACTCCGTTACCATGGAGACGCAAGTAGCAACTCTCAAGGTGATGCTGCATTTAGAATTCTGTCAGAGACAACCGCGCATGCACACACACGAGAAATGTGTTTTTGCTCGTATTGTACTGAAAACATGATGGACGGCTATTCATTTCCTCACAGCTACTTGTCTGACCTTTAAAAAGCAAAGTAAATGTTTTACAAATGAGTGCCAAAAAAACAACATCTGAGCTTTTATTTTTCAAATATCTCAAAGCAGGAAATCAGTCCTGACTAACCAAACATTTTCAGCGTTGCATTTATGACCCCACTTTTAGGACTGAGTGTCAAAGCATGTTATCAACTTTTCTAACTTAAGAAATGACTCCCTGCTTATGTGAAAGAGAGCTCCAGAGGTATTATAAGCTGTTAGGAGTTGCAGGAGATGGCAATTAAAGCAGAGACAAATTCGACAACACCATGGGAGGAGAGACATTCCACACTGACAAGCTTGTTAAAAGTTAACTTTTCTGAATCATTTTTGTGGCTGACCTGGTACAGGATTCAAAAGGGGAGCATATGCTCTCTCCACAACCTCCAGTTATACAGACTGACGGGTAACTCATTGATTTGTGACTGTCATCTTGCATGATCAGTGTACATGGACCCACGTGGGGGAAATTTATCTTCTCTGATGTCACAAAGAGCTCATCCAGAAATGACTGATTATAAGCATTATTAGTATTATGATACTGTAAAACAACCACAAGTTATAAATGATGACCAACAGGTAGAGACAGGATGAGAAAGAGGCATCTTGTACAGCGAGTACACAGAGTCAGATACAAGCACAACACACTGCAGTTTTAATTGCTTCTGACCATATGATTGATCAGCGCAAACCCCTGTATTCATTTGCTGGAGCGTATTTGCGTCACCATGGTTACTAAATGATTGACATAATTATAGACATTGCTTATATTGTGCATTTCGCATGATTGGACATGAACTGAGACCCTTCTTTTCACGTCTCGGTCCAGGTGTTGATCTGCATCAGAGTTTGATTGACAGCTTTCACACCAGCCCAAACAAACTACACTAAACGGGCAAACACACCACAGCTCGACTGGCCAAACCAAACAGATTTGCAAAAGAGATGATTTGACAGCAATAAGTCAAACTTGATGCTCATACAGCTCCTCAGACAACAAGCAGAGCCATTTATTTCTGCATGCTGTATTCATGCATATCTTGGTTTAATTCATATATTGCTTTATTTAAATTACTTGGGGGAAGGCGGCAACTTGCTCACACTGTTTATAGTGGGGGCGGGGAGCTGCTGACGTCAAATTGGGACATTGTCGGGTGGTGGAAGGAATACTTTGAGGAGCTCCTCAATCCCACCAACACGTATTCCAGTGAGGAAACAGAGACGGGGGTCTCAGGGGCGAGTCGTCCAATTTCTGAAGCAGAAGTTGCCGAGGTAGTGAAACAACTCCGAGGCAGCGGAGCCCCGGGGGTGGATGAGATTCGTCCTGGATATTTCAAGGCTCTGGATGTTGTAGGGCCGTCCTGGCTGACACGCCTCTGCAACATTGCGTGGACATCGGAGGCAGTGCCTCTGGAGTGGCAGACCGGGGTGGTGGTCCCCATTTTCAAGAAAGGGGACCAGAGGGTGTGTTTCAACTACAGGGGGATCACACTCCTCAGCCTACCCGGTAATCTACTCCAGGGTGCTGGAGAAGAGGGTCCAGTCGATAGTTGAACCTCGGATTGAGGAGGAGCAATGTGGTTTTCGTCCCGGACGCAGAACCGTGGACCAGCTCTTTACCCTCGCCGGGGTGCTGGAGGGGGCATGGGAGTTTGCCCAACCAGTCCACATGTGTTTTGTGGATTTGGAGAAGGCTTACGACCGTGTCCCCAGTGGCATCCTGTGGGGGGTGCTCCGGGTGTATGGGGTTGGTGGCCCCTCACTAAGGGCCATCCAGTCCCTGTACCGAAGGAGGATGAGTCTGGGTTGCGTGGCTGGCAGTAAGTCGGACCTGTTCCCGGTGAGGGTTGGACTCCACCAGGGCTGCCCTTTGTCACCAGTTCTGTTCATAATTTTTATTGACAGAATTTCTAGGCGCAGCCGATTGGTGGAGGGTGTCAGGTTCGGTGACGGGGGGATCTTGTCCCTGCTTTTTGCGGATGACGTGGTCCTCCTAGCTCCATCGAACAGTGACCTCCAGCTCTTGCTGGGACGGTTCGCAGCCGAGTGTGAAGCGGCTGGGATGAGAATCAGCACCTCCAAGTCTGAGGCCATGGTCCTCAGCCGGAAAAGGGTGGATTGCCCACTCCAGGTCGGGGGGGGGGGTTCTTCCTCAGGTGGAGGAGTTTAAGTATCTCAGGATCTTGTTCACGAGTGAGGGTAGGATGGAGTGGGAGATTGACAGGCGGATTGGGACAGCCGTCAGCAGTGATGCAGGCGCTTAACCGGTCCGTTGTGGTGAAGAAGGAGCTTAGCCAAAAAGCGAAGCTCTCGATTTTCCAGAGAGCTGACGGAAGTGGCTGGAGAGAGGACTGTCTGGACTTCTTTGCTGAGGCTGCTGCCCCCGCGACCCGGACCTGGGTAAGTGGAGGACGACGAGTACAAGTACGAGTACTTGTGTCCAGGCTATAACATCTGAGAGATAGATTGTTACAGTTTATGTCCCAACACTGAGTGACATTACAGAACTACAATATAATATGTTTACACTGACATATATACAATAATTCAGAGACAATTTAACAATATCTCCTTGGTTTACTGAAAGTGGAGGACGTTTCATACAAAACTTTCAAGTCCATCTCTGAGGTAGGAGTGCTCATTAGGGTTGCATCGGTATGAGAAAAAAAAACAAAACAAAACAAAACAACAACAAAAAAAAGTTTTTTGTGAAAAACCGCATCAAGTCGGTAATACCAGATTTTCGCCACTTGGGGGCGCACTTGACTCATTTAAAATAAAAAACGACCATAGGACATCAGAGTGACAGTAACACGTTGTTTCTTTTATTCCTTACAAATAAATTTGCAGGTTTAGCTTACTCAATCAGTGCAAACAAGAGTTGCCTCCTTCGTCTGGCTCAAAGCCAAAGTGTTGCCATGTTGGCGCATTCTTTGATTTCTTCAAGACTAAATTGTCTGCCATTATCGACTCCCCGTCACTGTTAACCAAACTCCACGGTACAGTAGAGGCCTCGGCGCATGCGCACTCGCACCCCCTAGCTCAGTCCCCGCCCCACCCCCTTCTCTCTCCTGCTTGCTGTGCGCTTGGAGAGGAGACGGTGCTCACAGACCCAGGTGTACTATAAGCGGAGCAGACTCCACGAGGAATGTCTGCAGTCATTCGGGCTTCCATAGTCGAGCGCACTTCCGCGTTGTAGTTTCCTGTAAAAATGTCTGTGAAAAATCCCTGCGATGTGAAAAATACATGCCGAGCAGTCTTTTGTGTGGCACTGGTGTGCGGAGCGGAGTTCATGCTGTCGTAAAATCTGAGCTTTGCGCGCACAGGGCTTGCAGATGTCCGTCTAAAGTATGTTTGGGCCTACAGGCTGTACAATGACATTTGCGGTCCAGTTGGTCTCAAAAAAAACAAACAAAAAACAAAAACGAACCGAATACCAAACCAAATTGGTATTACCAAGAACCAACCCAACCCTAGTGCTCATACTATAAACTCACAATATATGGAACTTTCAAAAGAAGTACATATAACCTGGTTAGCAACCCTGGAAAAGTATGACTTATGTGAACTTTTAGTTTATTTGTTTTTTGTCAACACATTCTCACTCCGACCTCGTCACATATTGATATTTTGGTCATGGACTTTCCATGTCCACATACAACGTGCAAGGTACCCTGGGTGTGTTGGTTGTTGACGTTCTGGGACACCATGTCAAGTTCTGTCTGTTACATGTATTGTCTTCTTTCAAGATACACTTCCATTTTACAGGAAATGTAACAATTACATTGTCTCTTTCAAAATAAATGCAATTTGTCGGTGCAACACCACAAATTGACGTTTTTTCCTTCAACAACAAACACATATGTTTGGGTTTAGGCAACAAAAGTTAGGCTTTAGAATGCTACGGGACACAAACACCACTGTCTTGGGTGAACATCAATGTTTGTTGGACCCATCCACCACCCCTCCCGCCCACCTCACTCAAGACTTTTGGAGCCTTAACTTTCATTCTTGTCCCGCCCATTAAACTATTACAGCCACCTGCCGCATATCATGCCTTTGTTAAAGGATGCTTTTATTCGTTGGTTTCTGACACCACAAGTCACTGCCAGAGCGCCCAATTTTGACAACTTCAGAGTGAGACCAGGATCTTTATGTCTATGTGAGACTACCGTATCATATTTATGGAGAGGCAGCATGTTTAATCCGCAAGCTTTCATTCAAATTCAGAATCATTTTGTGGGTGAAACTTGTTTTTGTTCAAATGCAGCTCTCATTGACAAATGTATCGTCCTTAATTCTCAGGTTGTGAGCTTTAACTGTCTGTTGGTTTATAAATGTAGTTGAGACAATATTCAGTTCTGTAGCAAAGAAAGCTTTCTCTGTTGTGCTCTCCCTCTCTCATGTTGTTGTTGCTGTTGTGTGTGGCTGTGCATTATTTGTGAAAAAGGATTTGAAATATATCCAGCCATATCAATAAAGAAAACACTCCTCTTTTTCCTGTGTGTAATTGCCCATAATGATATGGTGACCTGCCATCTTGACTGAAACAAGTATTACAGTGAGCTATTATCTCTCAACTAAATTAGAAAGATTATATGGCTATAAAAAGGATATAGGCACCAAAGAAAATTATAATCAAATACTTAATTTACTCTGCTATTTTCATCACTTCATGGAGATTTAACAAACCCTGATTACAGCAGCGTGCTTTAATCGTTGCCATCAAAACCACACTTCACAGATTTAGGGGTATATTCATGCATATGAATGTAATCACATACATTTCTACTGTAGACAGGTTTTATAAAAGGAAAGGTGTATTTAAATGTGCATGCCATGTGGCAACCACCATGGATTTTGAGGTCAATGTCAAAGTTTCTGAAGCAGCAGTGTCACTGGTGGCTCAATAAACAAATTTAGAACTAAAATATCTTCATGGCTTTGTGTTGATTTGGATAATGGTAGTTTGATTAACCAAACAAGCGCTTTAAATGGTTTTAATGGAATGTGTGCAGAAATACATACCCTAAAAGCAGGTTTCTAAATTAAGTGTTGTCAGTAACAACAAGGTTTTCCCTGCCTAAGACAAAGGCGGGCCACCTGGGTGATTTTAATGTAGACGCGCGTCATGAGCGACCCAAAGCAACGCCGTAGTGGCGCGCATTCAGTGCGACACGCTTGTTTTTTCATCCGGCGCACAGCTCCACAGACCTGCTTCTCCCTCCGGTGTTGTGTCAGATCCCGGTTCCCCCTTGGGCTGTCTCTCTCCTAGTGTTTCCCATGGAGCTCTGCACCGTTTGAAAGGCGAAGGAAGCCCGTATGTGGAAAGATGTCGCCTCCGAGATGTAATATGTGTATTATAGAAGAGAAACACACATTTCAGGACCGCTGACTTGTATCATCAGAACAGACATGTCCTGTGATTTTCAGCCTCCTTTCATATTTAATAGAGGGGGGACAATACCTGACAGTAATATTCTCAGCTGTCAGGATGTGCCTGCTGTAAAGGGTAAATATAATCATAGAAGGCTGAAAATCACAGGACATGTCTGTTCTGATTATACAAGTCAGCAGTGTAAAGCTCAAGCATGTGGGGGCCTCCTTTCATATTTAGTAGAGGGGGAGACCGTATCTAAAAGCACAGCAGTCAAGATGCCCCCCGCCACAGGCCTTTGCCACCTTAGTCTTCAAAGAAATATGTCACCATTCACCTGAGAAATTTCAGATGGTTATACCAAGAAAAAGGAATTAAAGATAATTATACTCAGTCACTTTGATTGCTATGGTGGAGAAAAAGTCATAACATTTTAAAATAAAAATGTAATTTTTGAGGATACAGACATTACAGTTTAATATTCAGTCTTGATGTTACTAGGAGAAAGGTTGCAATGTTTTTTAAAATAAAGTGGCAATACTTCAAAGTTGTTATTTTACCTGGAAATGTAACATTTCAAAGAAAAAGTGCTTAACAGATTAATTCTGTTGCACCTGTTTGAGTGGAAGATCTACACCCTGAACATTATATCCTTCATGAAGGTAGAATTTATTGCAGACTGTTGCGTTAAAGTGCATTAGCTTCAGCTAGGTATGCCTAATAAACTGACAACTGAGTGTACAGCCTTCACATAAAGTGATGTATGAATTTTTGTCAAACTAGTATCACTTTACTCTTGAATTCTCAGATTTGTCTCAGAGCAGTCGCGCTAGTAGTTTGTCCTAAAATCTGCCGAGTATCTCTCCATTGCTCTTCCTTCTCTGTGACTCTGCCATTTGTTTTCTCCTCCTTCACCTCCCCTTCCTGCCATCCATCTCTTCCTCCTTTTCCCTAAGATCTCTCAGTATTTGCCCTCTAATCCAGCCTTGATGTATGGCTCATTAATAAGGTGAGGTAAAGATATTGGATTAAGAGCAGATTAAAGATGATTAATGCTGCATAATGAGGACTAATCTGGCACTCTTCTGTTCCACTCTGTGTTTTAATGTGTGTTTTGCTCTGCCCCTCCTCGCTGGCTGAGTCATCTGCCTCTAGGTACAGCTGCTGAAATATACATGAGATGTTGGTTTACTGAAATAAAGAAGATCTGTTAGAAAAGAGGCGCAGGAGCTGTTTAAACAAGAAGGCTTGTGTCTCTTAAATCCAGCAGGGGTAAATTATTAGCACTTGTCAGACAATCCATTACACACACACACACACACACACACACACACACTCTACAGCCTCAGAAAGCCCTAGTGTTAAGAGTCCTTGAATACACTACCACACCCAACAACCAAATGCACATTGCCATGCCACACTGTAATGTTTAAGTGCTAAAAGACACACACACACACACACACACACACACACACACACACACACAGACTATGCCCTTGAACAGTGCAAGGAGAGGGGGAAGGTCACAGACAATCATCCCATGGTCCTCTGAGGCCTCCCAGCATTCGGGACGCCACCTTTGGGAGTCCCATTCTTTCCCCACTGCTCCTTTCTCCCCGTCTCTCTCTGCCCTCCTACTTCTTATACATCCCAAAGAGAGCTTTTAAGAGCAGCTTATACCATGAATCATGTTCTAAAAATATAGACTATTATAATGACTACAAACTATAACCAACTAACAGCTTTAAATAATGACCAGTATCATATGCTGTCCCCCTGAAAATAAATCTTCTCAAGGCCATCAAAAGTTATATATTACTCACTGTCATATTAATCTCTGTGGTCACTTCTCAGGTTGGTGGCAGAAATTAACAGTGTGACATTTAGGGTTGGGCAATATTGAAATGCCCCTTCTGGCAAAATTTCTTCAGAAAACAAACAATACACAAAATTATAGTTTAAAAAAGAAAGCAGAAAAAGAATCTGCAAATAGGTTTAAATATCTCTGGACTGGGGATGCATATTTTACAATAACTGGTTACGACATGCAGGAGAAGAGCTTACAGTTATGCATGATAAGGGCATGCTGAGATCAATAAACCAGATCAAGCAGCTGGTGAAGTTATATTTATCCAATAATATTAAGCTTCCTTCAAACAGTCTTGCCACCACTGACTGTCACCTTTCGGTTAAGAGATTAATGGTTAAGGGTTTATTCACCATAGTAGGAGAGTTTTGGTCCTGCTGCTTGTGGATGGAGTCGGTGGCAGACTTGTTCTGTTGGATGGATGAGTTTTAAAATGGAAGCAGTGATTTGTGTTGTCTCCATCTTTAGGCCTGAATTGTTTATTGCACAGCTTAAAAATCACTTTGTTCACGTTCTCTGGCTCTCCTTTGTTGTTTGGTTTAACCGAAGCCAAATAGACACGTATCTTATTTTCGCTAACAAGAGCGGACATCTATCCTGCTGGAGTTAGAGCTACATAGGTAAATATGTACAGCTTCATACACGTGCTAGCATGCTGTTCCTTTTTTTAAATTTGCTACAATAATGCAGCAAAGCATGGAGTAAACAAGACAAAGAGAAAGATTAAGTATAGGGCTAAATTCGTAACAGGCATGTGTCGTGAATTCTGTTATCTTCAACACATGGTATATGGTAAATGGACCTGCATTTGTTTTGCGCCTTTCTAGTCATCTAGTGACCACTCAAAGCACTTTTTACACTACGAGTCACATTCACCCATTCACACACATTCATACACTGGTGGTCGAGGCTACCATACAAGGTGCCACCTGCTACTCAGTTTTTAACACACTAACACACCAATGGAACAGCCATTGGGAGCAATTTGGGGTTCAGTATCTTGCTCAAGGATACTTTGACATGCAGCCTGGAGGAGCTCGGGATCGAACCGCTGATCTTTCGATTCGTGGACGACCTGCTCTACCTCTGAGCCACAGCCGCCCCAAATGAGGACTATTAGAGTGGCCAACCAATTTCGTGGTAAAAGAAGACTAGTGACGTGACTGGTGGGGGGTTTTAGGTACTGGTGACAAAATGACAGACAATGCAGCAAGTTGAGCTAGACTAACAGATCCATAAGTTTGGACGCTTATCAGGTGCCAAAGCACTGGACAGCAGTTTATAAGTTCATATTTAATAGAAGGATTTCACAACCTGATAAAGTTATTATAGCAGCAGTCTGTATTTTGTCATGATAATCACAAGGTAAACAGCAGAAATATGGCAATTGTGTTCAAAAGTAATCAACGTATGTTTGCAAAAATCTGATTGGACAATGCAGCACCTTGCTGGATAACAAATACGAATTAAACTTTAGGTAGGCAAGAAAAATGACTAAGTCAATTCCTTTTTCAGTTCACTAGATACACTTTGCTGCTACTGCAAAAAAAGGAGATGAACAAACAGAAAACGTTTCTTGTTAGATAAAACAGATGTTGACAAAATTCGCAAAACATTAAAAATCCTCCGGATCCTCCGGTGATTCCCACCCCTAGTGATGGGAGGCTTCCAGTTTAGCCATTGAGAGCAAGCAGAAATATTTTGGTCTTTAAGTTGGTCGACATGTTGTATGACCTAGTTTGTTTGAAGCACACAGACACCTTTAACTGAACTGATCCTCATTTCTACTCCCACATACAAGTTGTATCTAAAGGAGAATAAATAATGACTGACTTAATGTCAATATATTTCTGCAGACATCAGTTATGCACAAATTTCTGGTGTAACAATTATGTTACAGTTTAGCATCCAGACAGTCAGTTAGCTAACAAGCAGACATGAAAGTGAAGATCAATCAGACGTATCATTGATGGAGTGATCAGTCCTGTTCAACCACTTTTGTCGAAAACACAATCAGCTGTTCTCAAACCACTGTTGTTCACTGGCTGAAGTCTTTCGACCGAGCGTCTCAAGGGTCTGGTACACCACCAAAAAACCTTGTGGCTGTTATCAGATGTGATTTGAAGCTTGTCCATGTGTGTCATTATGTAGTCTGGAAGTTGGCAGCAAAGAATATGTTGGTGTTTCAGAGGAAAAGTTCTTTGAAAGATGGAAAAAGCTTCCCTCAATGCCTATGTTGTGTTGAAGGCTGTTATTAGAAGAAATGTGTCAGCATGTGGAGGCCACTTTCTGTTTTCATTAAAACGAAGTGAAAGCACGGGTTTAGTGTGATGATTTCAAATAATGGTTTTGATCAATGAAAAGACACTTTTTGCCTCTTTCAAGACTGTTCTGCATTTTGTTAGAGGCAGAGCCCCTGCCAACAACTTTGAAAAATGTACTTGTCTGTGCTCACATCGAATAATTGTGAGTTTTTGCTGCACCCCAGCATTAATTTGCCCTTTTCATTCCTCCTCCTTTACCTTTTCTGCCCGACCATCCTCCAGCTCGTCTTTCTTTCCCTCCTCCACCTCTACTTCATACTCCCAGAGTCCCAATTCCCTATTTCCCTCCCAATCACAGACTCCCCAAGGATTTGAGGCCCTCTCTAGTCATCCTCCCCCACAAGATCCTCAAACACACATAACCAAAAAGCACAGACAGCTTCATACATGCACGCACAAACACCAATCTCTCTGCCTCATCCCTTTATCCTCAATCACCATCCCATTCCCAGATGTGTCCCATCCCATGAGAGAATCCCTCCTCGCCCCAAAATAATAAAATAAAATCCCGCCGCCTTACTCCCCGGCACCCTCCAGCCCCTTTCTATAGAAGGGAAGACGAGCTGATGAATGTGGTGGGGCAGATGTGGATGAGAGGAGAGCAATTAAAATCTTCTCTGCTCTCCTTTTCTCTCCAGATCCAGAGGGAAAATGGGGAGACAGAGATTGTGTCTGGCACAAAAGAAGAAAAAAAAATCTATCTCATCTCAATCAGAAAAACCTATTTTGAAGGCTGAATAAAGACAAAAGAACCACTGGCTTTTATGGGACCTCTTGCATGCAGAATCAAGGACATTTAGGCCTATTGAGGACAAAACGCTGGCAAAGACAAAATGGAGCACATATGGAAAATCTGATCTGAATTTTAGGCAACAACTATGGCGCAATTGTGGAAGAGGATTTTGGGAGTTGAAAATCTCTCAATCAAAACTATTTGGCCTTGTAAAAAAAAAAATGTATTGGGCTACATTAATACTTTTAAACATTTCAGATATCTACTCTACAGATGTAACAATACAACTATTAAAACATATTTAAATCCTGGTGAAAATGAGATGAATTTACAATCTAATAATCAATATCCCCATGTGGAGAGCAGACCCTTGCTGTGCTTTGCTCTTGGCATGAGGCTATTGAATACAGGGTATGCATTGATGTCATTTTTTCACATGAAACCACTGCTCTCCCTCCCGCTGACTGGCCAAATAGATTCACTATGGCTGCTATGAATGGTGCTGCAATAAAGAGAAGAAGGCTGACTAATAAATCAAACTAACAAAAGAAAAGGCCACGGAATCAACAATGATCCACACATAAGGGATCGTCAGTACTCTATCGCTGTTTCCAGAAGTGGAGTTTCTTGAAACAGACATAAAACACTGAAATGTCAGATCAGAAATCATGAGCAATTCAAAGGACATCCTTGCGTCAGTGGACAAGTTTGTCAAAGTAGTTTTCATTACATGTTTCATTCAGAAAACTGTGCTTGATTAATGCTTGACACAACCTCCCTAAACAGTACGGCTTCATCTTGATTCTCTCGTCTTTAGGTCTTTCTATGGTCAGCTCCTGGTGCTGAAATAACATGGAAAAGCTGAAATAGGCAAATAACTGATGAAAAATAACTTAAATTCAGTTACATTTCACAATGATTCTTGAATACAAACACAAATCTAAATGGTGAGTACTGTTCAACCAAAAGACACAAACAATGAAATGACATTATTAAAAAGAAGAAAAGAAAAAAGTGGTCTACTGTCAAAAAAGGGGTAAGATTTATCTGATATTATCTACCATTCTTGCACAGATCTGAGAGACGTTATTTCCTTTTTCAGCAATAAAAGTGATGGGTCTGAATGCAGCCTTGCAGACCAAACCTAACAAATGATTTAAGACCCAGTGAAATACATTTTCACTTCTTTTTTTTGTGTGTGTGTGTCTTCTTCTTCCCTGCTGTTATGTATACATACGAAGCGTGTCAGCCATGTTGTTTCTACAATAACCTAGAACAGACAAACCAAAAGCTGGCTCTAGATGGGGCCATTCCAGTTTTCACATTTTTGTTTCAGCAACTGTTCTCCTACAGGCTTGACACAAAGGAGAAATTCAGTTCAGCAACCTAACTGCTAGATGCCTCTAAATCCCACACACTAGACCTTTAGGTTACGAATGCCCGATAATATCGGCACATCATTGGTATCGGGCAATATTGGTTTTAAAAGAAAATATCCGAATTGCTGATAATATCAGTACATCATCTCCATTGGCCAATATCAGCTTTGAAAATAACTATCACAAGCTTTTTCTTATTTTGCACAACAATGAATATTTCATATACTGAAAAGCACTGTATTTCATGTCTCCATCTGCTGGTGGGCCATCATGATAAGAGTATGCATGTATAATATGTTGTTAATTCCACTACAGAAGAGACTTGATGATCACTAAAATTAGGCAGAGACAAAGTGGATATATAGATATTGGTAGTGGTTATTGGTCAAATGAGTTGTTACATATCAGATATCTGCAAAAAAATCCAATATCATGCAACCCTACTTTAAGTACAGTTATATTATATGGTCAATAGGTCAAGATTTGACCTCTGTACAGGTCTGACTTGTACTGTTTGTAAGAAGTAGGGATGCACCGAATTTTCGGTAACCGAATATATTCGGCTGAATATTGCAAAAAAACACACATTCGATATTCGGTGGAATAAGTTAAAAGCAAGGCCGAATAATAGTGGCGTTTTGATAATGCAATCAAACGGCGTGCCGTGACGGGCGGAGTAAAATGTTGGTAGTGTGGCAATCCACCCGTCACGGCACTCGCATTTGCAACTAAAAATAGTTTTGAGTGAGCAAAATAGGCTTAAATCATTCAGCACGCTGTGCGAGCAGCCTACAGATTTCAACCAGCAGCAGAAACAAAAGGCGAATCCCACCGATTGTGGGTTGAACGAGGGTCACAGACACAGACAGTAACGTTAATGTATTCCTGTCAAATACGGTGGCCATCGGCATACCGGGCGACGGAGAAGTCGGCTCCAATAATATCCTCTTCTTGGTGTCATGACTGCCCAAAGTACCTGAACAGCCGAGTCAGCCAAACACAGGTATGTGATCCGAGGAGAAACGAGCCTTTCACATTTCTCTCTTTCTGGCAGTAGCGGCCCACAAACCTCACTGCACTTTAGGGACTGTTCGTTACTTATGAAGGGACTTGTCAGGGGAGGAGGGTGGCTGGTTGATTCTTATTTTATTTATTTATTTTATTTTGATCCCCCCTATGTTAATCACTTATTGATGCTGTTTTCGAAGTATGAATAAGTCAATAAGTAATTTATTCCATTGAAATATCATTGATGTATTATAGAAAAGGGATTTATCTTTTCATAAATGACAAAAGGCACATCTGCCTCATTTTCACTGTGGTATTGTGATAATACTCAGAACCATGATATTTTCATTGGTATCGTACAGTGGGTCCCAATTTTGGTACCGTGACAACACTAATCTGGAGGGGGTTCATCTGCAAAAACTAATGAAAAACTAAACAATGATATTCGGTATTCGGTACTCGGTATTCGGCCAAGCATTTAATAATATTCGGCTTCGGCCACAAATTTTCATTTCGATGCATCCCTAGTAAGAAGGATTCAAACATCAACCAAATCCTGTATAAATCTTGGTAGTTTGTGTTTGTTTTTTCCTCAAAGAAAATTTAAACAGGGTTGGCTAGCTAACCCTACACTTTTAAAGGTTTGATTTTGGTTTTGGAACTAGAAAACATACAGACCCTTTCCAAAAAATTAGAATATCATGGAAAAGTTGTTTCATTTCCATAATTCCATTCAAAAAGTTAAACTTTCATAGATTATAGATTCAGGGCCCACAATTTAAACGATTTCAAGTATTTATTTGTTTATTTTTACATAATTTGGGCTTCCAGCTCATAAAACCCACGAAAACAGGAATTCAAATATTAGAATACTGTGAAGAAATCACCATTTACTTCTCAGTTTTTGCAGAAAAAAAAGAAAGAAATTAGGATCACATCAAATCAATCAAAATATGGTACTTTCAAAAACGATATGTCAATCTTCAATACTTGGTTGGGAATCCCTTTGCCTTAATCACTGCCTCGATGCGCCGTGGCATTGAGGCAATCAGCCTGTGGCATTGCCTGGGAGTTATGGAAGCCCAGATTTCCTTGATGCTTGCTGTCAGCCCTTCTTTGTTTTTGGGTCTGGTGTCCCTCATTTTCCTCTTGATAATACCCCATAGATTCTCAATGGGGTTTAGGTCCGGCGAGTTGGCTGGCCAGTTAAGCACTGTGATGGCATGGGCATCAAACCAGGTTTTGGTGCTTCTGGCGGTATGGGCAGGGGCCGGGTCCTGCTGGAAGATGAAATCTGCATCTCCATACAGATCCTCAGCAGAAGGAATCATGAAGTCCTCTAAAACATTCTGGTAGACTGTTGCGGTGACCTTGGATTTAAGAAAGCAGAGTTTACCAACACCTGCACCGGACATTGCACCCCAAATCATGACTGACTGTGGATATTTCACACCGGACCTCAAGCAGCTTGGGTTCTGTTCCTCACCCGTCTTCCTCCAAACCCTTGGACCTTGATTGCCGAATGAAAGGCACACTTTACTTTCATCGGAAAAGAGGACCTTGGACCACTGGCCAACAGTCCAGTCCTTCTTCTCCTTGGCCCAGTTGAGATGCTTCCTACATTGGCTCAGGCTCAGAAGTGGCTTGACCCAAGGAACCCGACAGTTGTAGCCCATCTCCTGGATGCGTCTGAATGTGGTGGTTTTTGAAGCTGTGACTCCCGCCTCATTCCACTCTTTCTGGATCTCTGCCAGATTCTTGAATCTTCTCTGTTTGATAATCCGCTGAAGCCCACGGTCATCTCTTTTGCTGGTGCATCTTCTCCTGCCACATTTTGCCCTTCCACTAGACTTTCCGTTGATATGCTTGGACACAGCACTCTGTGAACAGCCAGCCTCCTTAGCTATGAACTTTTGTGGTTTACCCATCCTATGGAGGGTATCAATGATGGTCTTCTGGCCAGTTGTCAAGTCTGCAGTCTTCCCCATATTGAACCGAACTGAGACAATTGAACCAAACTGAAGCAATTTAATGACACCTGGGGAAACCTGTGCAGGTGCTTTGAGTTTAGTAGATGATTAGTGTGTGACACTCAGTTTAAAACATTCATGCCCTGCAAAATTTGGGCTGATTTCTTCACAGTATTCTAATTTTTTGAATTCCTGTTTTCGTGGGTTTTATGAGCTGGAAGCCCAAATTATGTAAAAATAAACAAATAAATACTTGAAATCGTTTAAATTGTGGGCCCTGAATCTATAATCTATTAAAGTTTAACTTTTTGAATGGAATTATGGAAATGAAACAACTTTTCCATGATATTCTAATTTTTTGGAAAGGGTCTGTATATCTCCTTCCAACCTCTTCAGATAACGAGTATCATTAGACATGCCCCAGGCACAACATTTAGCTCAAAAGTCCCAAAACCAGCCTGAAAATTGCGATGCTACACAAAAATTGGCCAGTCTGCGTTCTAGGGGCAGGACTTGGTAAAGGGTCAGTTACATTAAAGCAGCTGTGCGGAACTTTATGTTTTTGTTGTTTATAGCGCCCCCTTTGGTCGAAGCGGTATGACACTCACAACCTGGTGTCGTAAAATTCCGACTGCAGCCGGCATTCGGCTTCATTCATAAAATCTCGACTTTACTGCATGCATTTGTTTTGGAGAGCGAGAGGATCAACGTTACTAACGTCAGGTCAGTCCAAGTAATTAGTGGAAACAGCAAAATTAATCAGTAAATTCTTCTGTCGTGTTTCTGTTCTGATCTAATCCTAACACAGCAAAGCTGTTACCTGCAGCCTTCGCTTGCAAAGCTAACGTTACTAATGTTAGGTCAGTCCAAGTAATTAGTGGAAACATGCTAACATGCTAACGTTACACACAAGTTAGTAGTAAAGTAAGACCTGTTCATAAATGTTCTGGTGGAGCTCTGAATTTCTTATAAACTGAGGACAACTGCTGCTGTATATTTGTGTTCATGGCCACAGTCACGGATAATTTTGTGGTGTTTGTTGTAACATTACTAGACAAAAGCCTTTCAAATCTCTCAGCTTTCTCCACTTGGTGAATGCCCGACCGAGGTTTACATGCGTTTGGACTTGAGCCCTATCACTGTCCCATTTAGCCTTCTTCTGTTCTTCTGTTCTTTTTCTTTTAGATGGTGCTCCTTCTTTATCCGCCATGACATTGAAAGTACAACCATCTGGTAAAACTGTTATGTGTTCAGCAATGCCCATTGTGTACCGCTTACTCGAAGAACACCCTCTGTAAACATGGCTCCTTCTTCTTCTGTGGTTTAATGGCTGCGGGCCGCTGTGGGCGTGCAGACCTACTTCCGCCTCTGGGTGCCGTATTCTGGTTTGCTGACTTCCACTGTGTCCGACCCTACGCTAAATAGCCATATAGAGAAAGGCTTTTTTGTCGCTGTTGGGTTCAAATAAATATGCAGATCTTCAAAGGGGGGGGGGGGGGGGAACGAACTAGAGACAGTTTTATAAATGGTAAAAAGTTCCGCACAGCTGCTTTAAACAAATAAAACAATGTCAAGCCTGTGTCTCCACTCAGCTTCACCTGTGATGGCTTCCCCATGAATAGTGCTGAAAAAAAGCTCAAAGAACCTTTGCTGTATTTTTCTTTCCCTTATCTCCTGTCAATTTTTTTTTCTACTGTCTTTAACAAAGACAATAAAATGTCCAAAAAACAGCAACAAACCTACACTCACAAAAAGGCTTATAAACTTTAAAGTTTACCATTTAGAACAGCATCAGAAAGAAGGGAAGAGGAATTTGCATATATAAACTATAAATAGAAAGAGAGAACTCACATTCAAAATTGTCATATTCTGACATAATGTCATGTTTTGCAAGACACAGCAGTACACTGTGACACTTAGTTAAGGCAAGTCTTATTGAGGAGACAAAATTCACACATCCAAATGGAGACATACAGGTGTGTGTCAGAGAAAATTAGCTACTATTTTGAGGTAAACTCTTTTACTAGGTATCCCTGCGTCATAATAAGGTGTTACATGTCAGTTTCCTAAGAGATCACAGGCTGGAAAGGAGATAAGCAGCAATTGCTTGTGCAGTAAATAAATAGAGAAGTAGATGAATTAAATATCATTTGTCTTTTCCTTTCAAAAAACTCATCAAGGTTTTGCTCTTCACAATCACTCAGTGCAGCATTTTTAAGTGAAACAGCTGCTTTTCGAACCCTGAAATCTTATGAGATAAACAAACTACTTGTGCTGGGATTTACATGAAAACCTTTTTTTACCCAAACCAGCGAGTTCAGCCTTTTCTTGTAGAATGCTTATCGGGCCCCGTCCTATCATCCCATCATCTTCAAACTCTCCAATCAGTGCAATCAGTCAAGACCAGTGCAATCACCGTGCCCAACAAATAGAGCTAAAATGATTGGTTTAGATTGTCAGTGTCCTACAGAGATGCTATATCTCCAAAAAAAGAAGAAGAAGAAAAAAAAAACTGTTTCTCAGCCACTGCTTGATTTTTATCCCCCTGACAGTGACAGAGCCAAGTTTCTCAGGGAAAAGAATGATATGCCTAAAATACATTCTGCTTTCTGTTTCAAAGATATTAAGTTTGGGTTCTTTTTGGGGTTCCGGTTGTTTATACTTGTCCATTTACATTAAAACTTCCCAATCAGTGCAGTCAAGCCAGGCTGGGATCACAGTTTTTTACGGTGGCTGAGTGGACAGACTACATTCACACTGTGACCAATTAGTCTCCCAGGCCTTGTTAAATAAGCACATATGTCAAGACCGAACCATGAATAAAATGGTAATAACTTAAAATTAGATGCAACTTTTTCCACACTAACTAGACCTAAACTTTGTTGCTGAGTCCAGCGGGGCTTCAGAGACCTCAGCTGTGAAGTTGTTCCAGATGAACAGCTATTGGTGACAATGAATAGGCCACAGTGTATGGCATCCAAGACACCAGGCTGAAGGAAACTACTTGCTCTGTATGAACAGAGTGTTTGACGAAATATCTTCTGAATCAAACAGTGAAGACAAAACAATCACATTATATGATCAAACTTGTGTGTCTCCAATTTTATTTGTTACATCAGACAAATCTCTTTGTAGCTTCTATGATGACTATAATTAAAAAAAAAAAAAATCAAGTCCAAGACCAGGTCCAGTCAAGTTTGAGTCAAGACCAAGTCCAAAGGCAGCTAAGACCAAGTCAAGACTGAGTCCTGAGCAAACTCCCATTCGAGACCATAATAGACAAAAGTGTCTTTCCATTGTTAATACATTGACGCATAGTGCGTCCAAATTCACACCTGTTCTTCTCTATTGATTTTCTCCGCGACCATGCATCATAGTGAGAATATCACATGAAACAGCGGAATTGTGGCTTTCCGACAAGACCAAGCACTTGTCAGTAGTCCAATGTTTTCACAACGAAAAAGAATGATAAAGTTACAGTAAAATGATGTATAACAGAGCTTTCATACAGCTTTGCACACACATTACTCTTGGATGGATTACTCGTGAATGCAGGGTTGCACAGAAATGCCACACATATCACATGAAAGCGCAGGAGCAGAGCTTTCCAATGATACCACACATATCACTGTCCTGTCATCCCATCATGCTATAAATACAGATTAATTGTCTACGAAATAAAAACCTGACAAATTTCTTTACAACCCATTATACAGATCTTGTTATCAGTCACTTCATATAGTGAGGAATATCTTATCTTACCACATCTTAGGCTTGCGTGTGTTTCTCCCTGTCTATCCACATTTGTAGTCCAGCTTTCAAGATGCAAATATAGTCACCGTATACATTGAGGGGGACACGTGCCTCCCCCAATGCCCAAAATGCCCCCCCAATATGTAACTGAAACTGAAAAACAACAAACTTTGTTTACTGCAAACAAAATGGCAAATATTATCTTGGAGGACATCATTGCACTTGGTTGACTATTTTTCTATTATCTTGGATGTAAATATTGCATGTTTCTTTCAGATGAAACACATTTTTGACTTGTGAATGAGTCAGTGGAATTTATTGCAATAATGAAAAAATACTGGCAATCATGTCCGCCTGGCACAAACCACATGTTTTGGACAGCTGTGAAGTGACAGAATGTCCCACCATCATGGTTCATATATTGCCAGATTCCAGAGAGTCTCCCCTCTTCATATATGGCAGAATATGTCACTTTCCAACTTGCTATGGTGAGATACATGTAAAAATGTAAGAATTTAGTAACACGGATTTGTTTTTTGTTTTTTTTCATTGATATAAAAAATAATATAAAATACAGGCACATAGAAGGACATGGAATGATGGCAAATCTGGATATCCCACATTGTCCTGAAAAAAACAAGATATAGCATGTGTATGTAGCCTTTATAATGACTGTGATATGAGCTTTAAAGTAAAGGCAGTAAAAATACCCCCAAAATGCCTAGGGCCCATAGGGTTAAGAAGCTAGAATGGACAGAAATAATCTATATACACTATATATCCTCAGAAATATATCACTGGAAACAAATCTAAAGTGTCAATAAAATAAACAATACTCCTTGACTCACAATACTGATTGAAGTTTAGAAAGAATGGAGAACACAGACATGAGACATCAGTCACTATCAGTCATTCGTCCTGCCTTATACGTCTTCCTCTGCTGATGTGAATCACAGTGTTTGACCAAATTCAAATATTGCAGCCCTGCTCAACATAGAGCCAAAGTGAAACAGGAATTAGTAAGACAACCTCACTTAAACCAAACAAATATTTACAATAATAATGACTTGAAATCCTACAATTACACAACTACAACAACTAAAACTACAAAATGACCTTGCTCAACAGTATGTCATGAAGGTCAGTCTGTTTTTTAAAAACTGTAATATCATTGTTTAGTGTTTGCTGTCTGTAAAATGAGAACTATGTGCTCTACTCTCTGAGACTTCACTCTGCTCTGCCTGTCTGTCTTCCTGCGAACACAGTGTGCTGCGTGAAGACAGATACAAGCTTGTTAACTTCGTAGATGAAATGGAGGTCAATTGTAAAGCAACATGAACTGAGATGCAAGAGAACATTTAACTGCATCTGAAATTAAATCATGAACCAAAGTATTGGATAAATTAAAATGTTGGTGCTGGAGGAAATGTTAGGGGGGGTCACCAATATCAACAATAAATGTATGGCAACAATAAATGTCGGTAGAACGTTTTGTGCCAATCTGTCATGTAGATGTTGAGATACGTTTCTGGATAAGTAGCAACCTTGGCCTGCTGGTGGTGCAGGATGAAAAGTAAAGGATAATTTAAGACATCCTCTTGGGACCATAAACATCTGTACCAAATTTCATGGCAATCAATCCAGTAGTTAGGATATATTCAAGTCTAGACCAAGGTGGTCGACCAACAGACCGACATGGCAGAAATGAAACATTGTAATTTTTTAAATGCTATAACTATATCAAACAGTGGGCAGATGCAGTGACGTCCAGAAGTCCTGTCATAACTGTGAGGTTGCTAGGGAACCAGTGGATACTATAGTGAGTGCTTTAGGAGATTTATCTTAAAACAGACAATCCCCAGGAACACGTTTCATTTTTTTTTTTTTTGAAAAACTGAAATAAACCCTCAGTAAGAGATTGCACTGAGTTACAGGAGCTAGTGGAACAGTGGCTACCCCATAAATGATGTTGACTCTCTGTACCCCTTCAATTGGCCTCCGCAACTTTTCGTCCATGTGGATCACTAATGACTCAGTTTGTCCCTCTTCCTGCTTTTTCCATAAAGAGTTTTACCTAGCAGCACTAATGCTGAAGGTCCCATTGTTCTGGAGGTGTAAAGGACACCCTGTCCTACACTATATAGTATACCACACTCTTTCTCCCCTCTGTCTCCCCTTCTCACTCTCTCTCCCCCACAAAACAACCCCACCTCCCTCCCAGTGGGGGACCGGTGCCATGTGGTGATGAATAGTCAGATCTGAGGCAGGAGGACGCACAATGTAGGTCGAGCTCCAGGGGTTGTCGTCTACTGGTGTTTGTATATGTGTGTGTGAGTGTGTGCATGCCGAGGCACATGGGGGTGGGGGGTGGGGGGACTGCTGGGTACATGCTGCTCTCCAGTGAGTGGTGGTGTTGTGGGGGGCGAGGAGGTGGTGATGGGGAGTGCGTATACCTGCTACAGTATGATATATGGAGTGTCCGTACCCCCTTATACACCTGTTCCCATTGCCTATTCTGTCTCTGCCATACACACAATAAAGCACACACACTCATACACACACACACACACACACACACACACACACACACACACCCCTCCACCCCCACCCAGAGACAAGGTGTGGATAATCAGCTCATTTGTTATGGTGCAGTTAGATTAGCGTATGAACATATGCATGATGATGAACTGCACTGCACCAGAGCGACAACCTTGTTCTGCAGGACCACAAAGTCGCACATGGAGAGAAGGATGGGCTAATAAACGACAGTGAACTCAACTTCAATGACTTTGGGGGTCAGAGGAAGCTGGGGTGTAGTGGTGAATGGCAGGCCAGGATAAGGTAAGGTCATGCAGGCTCTCTTTTTTTTCACTCTAAGGCTTAGGGACTGTAGGTGGCATCCCTCCTGATGCATTTATTTTAAGTAGTCTATATTTTGGAAAAAGAGAGTACTGGTACAGAATGGGTACTCTGTAGGGTTGGGCAATATGATAAAAATTTCCAACCGGCCACCGTCAGCCCATCAGCCGGCGGTTGCCGATATATTCGGCAGCTGTGTGTGTGGCGGAGAAAAAAAAAAGAGGGGGGGATGTTGCATTCGTGTGATGTCAGAAAGAATCGAAAAATGACTTTCAGAATGGGATAATTCACATGAACGCCACCTCAACTCGGATCTCCCGACACCACATGAATGCAGCAAAAAAATGCAGCGTGCTTTGCGAGCCCACTCATGTCCAACATGGCACGGAAATATCTGTGCATACCGGCAACAAGCACGCCATCAGAGACGGTGTTTAGCATGGCTGGTAACATTGTTAAGCATATGCGCACTTTGCTTAAGCCAGATAAAGTTAACATGCTCGTTTTCCTCTCCAAAAACATGTAAAACACTGTGTTTTTGAGTTAAAGACAGCGTAAAGGGACTTTATTATAGTATGTGATTTTTGCACTTTATTTTTCCATTGTTCTTCGTTTAGCCTATATTTATTATTATTTGTAGGCTATTTATTTATTCAAGCAATAAGCCTACGAGAGGCTTTTAGAACAGCTATAATAGCTTAAGATTTTTTGCCACGTCCACAACAGCATTATTATAAAGACAGCGCAAAGGGAGTGGACATCATTATTTTATGTGACTGTGTGATTTCTGCACATTTTTCCAGTGTCCTTCATTTATATTTACTTATTTGTTATCATAGGCTACTGTTACTGTGTAACTTTTGTGGACCGACCAACTGTTTATTCTGTTTGAATAAATTTACCTGCCCCTTATCCTCTGACTGTGGTCTTTAATGTCAAAATTACTGAATTGAAATTTTACTGAAACATACAGCCTATAGGCTATACTCTTATTCATTAAAAAAAATCACCTTGAGATCTTTGCTGAGTAATAAGCTGTAAAGACGGCTGCAGAAGGAAGCATTCACTCACAGCCTCTAAATGAGCAAACAGGTGGGAGATAGGGATAACATACCTGTCCTACTATAACAATTAGGGTGCACAACACATCTTTTTTGATGCGTCACGTCAAGCGTCTTGTTTACTGTTCGCTGAGCCATGATAGTTAAAGCATTTTCCACCTAAGTTATTACATACATTTGAGTTATCTACAAGTTTACTGTACTGTTTGTCATCTAGCTTTCAAATGTCCGCCACGGACAATTACACAGTGTCACAGATAAACATGGGTAAACACATGAAAAAAAACCCTATCACATATCACCTCTGATAATGGTTTATTCATTTAAAAACACATTGTGCTCGTTTAGCACACTATTTCATATAGTTTTTATCTGCTGGAGGGTCACGTAGGGCAGCGTAGCACGACAAAAATAGAAGAGCATCCTAAAATAGAGAGTTGTCGCGCCGCTCCCGTTGCCGGTGCACCCCGGCCGTAACTTTCAGCTCCGCCATCACTGACGTGTTTTGTGAAAGACTCGCTAGAAATCAGTGTGAAGCTGCCAGTTCCAATACGCACACACTTTGAATTGTGCTCTACATAGTAGGCCTAATTATGGACTATATGTACCAAGTTGAATTCTGTGGAGACAGACCATTAATTTAGCAAAATAAAATCACAAAAATCGCCCAAAAAAAAAACGCCAAAAATGAAACCAACCGTGATGGACTCAGCCGATGGGCGATTGGTGATATATTCGTCCAATCGCCCAAGCCTAGTACTCTGTGGGCAGATACCTTGAGTTGGGCACAATTACCAGTATCAGGACAGAAAACATCAAACCGGCACGTCCCACCTTGGAACTGGAACGTGGTAGACAATGTTATCACAACACTGTTAACCTATCATTGGCATTTCTGTCCTGCAATTTCTTGTTACTTACCAGCCTACTTATACCAATAGCAATATAGTTTAAATCTAATGCGTAATGTCAGCAAATTACATTAGCCCCACAGATTTTTTTTCACTACACTCACTCCATGCCAAATGATCAGCAAAAAGTTAAAATGGTACATGAATAAGTAACTCATACCAATCTAAATGCTCTGATAGCACTTACAGATACAGATACTGAGATACAGAGTCTTTAGATTTCTCTGGTCCATCTGCCCACGCTGGCTATAAATTAAGTCTTCCACAAAATCACAGGTAGCATACATTATTAGGTCACTAAATTATTAATCACGATTATGTTTACTTGCATATGAAATGCAGTATAATTCCTTTAAACCATGATGATGTTATCAATTTGAATTGTGTTTTTATGCTTTGTTTGTTGTTTGATTTCCCCGTTTTACACTGCTGGTATATAACAGCTGATAAAACTCTGGATTTGTCTATTGCTATTAATCATAGATAATGTTCAATAAAAAAAAATTAACTGATTTCAAAGTCTCATTTATTATGGGTCAGTGCCTGTGTACTTACATACAGTTCTTGAGAATGACATAGTATACATTATAAATAGTATAAATGTGCTGCATCAACTTTAATGTCTGGGTAAAGCAAAAACAAATATGACTAATGAGTTTATCACACCACAAAAAAATGAGTTTATAAGAACCTAGTCGCACTTGAATGGTTATAAAGTCGGCAAGTATATAAAAGTTTTGCAATCATGAAAAAAATAGGCAGTATTCTTTGCTCTAAGACGCTGGAGGTGTGTCCGCCGAATGTGCGTAGGCATACAAACAAAACTTCACTGCTAGTTCTTATATAGTGTAGGTAGGGCTGTTTGATTAATCAAATTGTAACCTAGAGTACGATTTGGGCTTTCAACAATTATGAAAACAAAATAATTAACATAAAACGATTATGCGCTTCTTGTCAGTTTACTCTTGTTGTCTTGTGTTGCAAATCAAACGCACCCGGAAGCCGCGCATGCGCAATACTGCCCCCTCCCCTCCTCTCCTCTATTCACTCCACGAGCCAGTCAAGTAGGTGAACTACGAATAATGCGAGGGGCAGGTGATCGTGGAAGATTTCAAAAACAGCGTGCGGAAAATGGCAGAGGGAGAGCAAGAAAGGCTGGTCTGTGTGTGTGTGTGTGTGTGTGTGTGTGTGTGTGTGTGTGCGCTCGTGTCTGTGTGTGTGTGCGCTCGTGTCTGTGTGTGTGTGCATGTGTGTTTTTGTGCACATCGGGGCTGAACTCAGCCGTGCCTGATACAGAGAGCAGAGGAGAATTGTAAACGTGTGACCATGTAGAGACAGAAATGACATGCCATTGTGTAAAGTGTAAAGTCATCATGTGCACCGCATAATCGCTTGCATAATCGTGATTATGATTTTTTCCATAAACGAGCAGCCCTAAGTGTATGTGCAGGGCTTATGCTGACGGTTAATCCATTGCATCATTGAGCATACATTTAGCCCCGCCTAAAGAATCCTGGACATAGAAATGGTGAAAAACAGTCGAACTGTCTAACTCCACAGTTAAGCGCTATATAGTTCCCAGTCTTTTCGCATGTTTTCAACAAGTGTTTTCTAATATGTGTAATGCATTTAGATGTAAATCTCAGGTTTTACTTTACCCCAACTTAATAGTGTCAAAGTGATTAGTAATATTTGGCCAGTGTTCCTCACTTGCCTTAATTGAGACAACGGTGTTGCTTTTTACTGTGATATTCTTTTAATATTCTTCAAAGGCGAGTAGTAGGAGGCACACAATTGATCATTTTCAATAGTCAAATAACATGCTGAACATTTTATGTGAACATGCACAGAGCCTCAAGAAGAACAGAGTAGGTTGATAACCATCTTTGTGGTACCTGTTATCGGTGACTGAGGCTTTAAGATTTGTCGAGCCAGCTGAGGCAAAGAGAACCTGGCGCTACTGAACTTGTTTTGTGGTACAGCCCTGTGGTGTGTGGACACCACAATTTGTCTACATGTGAAACAAGTTGCTCAGTAACAATAATCAAGCTCTCTTACAAGTGCAGGCCTCAAAATTATCAGCAAATTTAGGGGAATTAAAAGTTGATGAGTGTGGTGGCACCCCAGTTGCTCACCTGGTAGAGCTTGAGCCCCATGTATGAAGGCTGTGTTCTTACTTTAGCAGCTCAAGTTCAATTCAGACACGGGGCCCTTTGCTGCATGTCGTCGCCCCTCTCTCTTCCCCCTCCCTTGTCACTCTTTACCTATACTATCAAATTAAGGCAAAAGGCCCAAAAATAATCTTAAAAAAAGTTTACAGACGTTTTTAAGTGCTACAGTTGTTGTCTTCCAATCCCATTTCTATTTTTATTACGACCAAGTGCACAATGTGAAAATCAAAGGTCATTTAAAAACTCTACACATTTTTTTAATCAAAGTTTACTTTACTATCACACAAAAACAAGAAAACAATCTTTTTAGACTGAAAATATGACAATAAAATGCTGAATATGAATGTTAACCAGATGTTTCCTTGCTGACTAAAACCCCAGTTCACACAAATATCTTGTTGTGGCCAAACTTGATTGACAACTTTTACATCCAACAGGACTTATTCTGAGCTTTACAACTATAAAAGGCATGTCCAAATCCAAACTTGTATTATACACAGAGCATCTAACTATAAAGTAAACTATAAAACCTCTATCTGTCTTATATTGACAACTGTTCATCCAAACTACTTCACACTGGGCAGGTGTATTTCTGGGACCCAAGGACGTGCAGTGTCGAATTGCAGCACATTCAGTATTATTAAACTTTGAATCACTAATCGAACGATGCTTTGTGCAGTAGCAGGGGCGGGGCTTCAGGCTGATTTCAGTTGTGTTTCTGACAGCGAGGAGCCGCAATTTTGAGTGTGCTGTTCTTGGCCATACTTACCAACGTTATTAATATCACCATTAGCAAAATACATCCTAAATATAAATCCTTTTTTTTTGTTTTTTTTTTCCAGGGGTGGATTCCATAAAGAGGGCCCCAGGCAAATGCCATCTTGCTTTACTTTTTGTACTCTTTCTCTAACTGAGAGTGTTGGCAGGCTATTTGCAATGGTAGAGGAAATACTCAAAAATCCTTTTATATCCTTTTTAGGTAAAACTGTTAACCACTAATAATAAAACTATTAATACTGCAGAATTTAAATCCAGCATTTGAATTAAAATGAGGAGTGAAAGTAAGGCATTATCAACACAATGTAATTTAGTCTACTTAACGTCTATTCAAGGTGGAACGTTCAATGTAATATACTACTGGATAGCTTTATGAATAATAATGCATCATATTTTAATTGTTAATCAATTGTTTAATTGAGTAGAATGTGAATCTGCAATGTAACCACTAACTCATTATATTCAGGTTAATGTATATGTTTTCCTTTGAAGTAAAAGTACACGGCAAGTAAATAGTATAAAGAGTTGTGTATTTTTCCAGTGCTTTGGGGGCCTATAACTATATCTTAGTGGGGCCCAGGTGTACTGCTCAAGAGCCAGAAAAGTGCAGTGTTGAGAGTAAAGTGGTTTGGATGAGCAGTTCTTGAGAAAGCTGCATGCAGCAATACCACAGGCCAAGAAATAGGCCTGTTCCGTGTTTTAATCAGGCACTGCACTAGTTTCTGGGCAAGAGCAGGGACAAAGCAGTGAGAGTTACTGGCCATTTTGAACACGTTTTTTCTTAAATTTCCTTAATTTTCTTCACCAAAAAGATAAAAATAAAGTTTGTCTCGGGTAGAGGGGAATTTTCAGAGTGAAACTGAGGGAGACAGTGATGGGAGGCTACAATGCTGAAAGAATTTACTTTTTTGACGAGGATGCATTTGTGGAAGGAAAATATCACACAGCATCAGAGTAATCATGTTTGTAATTGTGACCCGTTAACAAACCTTCTGTTGTGTGTTTTCAGTTGTAAGGAGGTATAATGTGCAGTATTACGCTTGTCTTATTCCTCATGTAGTAAAGCGGAGCTTGTGTTCTGGCTGTAATCTAGCTGCTGGTGTTGTAAGCACTGTGTGCACTGTGCAGTGACATGCTGAGGCATAGTTATTTATATAAAACACAATCTATACAGTAAGGTAGTCTTGGTGCAAACATAGAGGTGTTTTTATTTAGAAGGACACATTTCATAATACTAACATTATCCAGCGTGATTTCTTGTGTTGGTTACAGTGTCACTCAATGTGCCGTGTCATTGAATGCAACAGGTGAAGGCTGCTAAGCTTGGTGAATGGATGTTTCTTGCTGAAATGCACCTTGTAAGTCAAAGTTAACCTCTCCCCCTAAGTTTTGATGTACACAGACTTATACCATCAATTTCTTATCAAAGAACCAGATATTTTCTGATGCAGTCGTCCCTCTTTTGTATTGATGATTCAACAGGAAAGCTCCCTGCTGATCTAAGCTGTTGAAGTGCTCTAAATGTGAGTCACATAACATGGAAAAAAAATAATTTTACAATGCTAGCTTCGTTAGCAAGCTATCTTTCTGCATATTAATTCCCAACCTTATAGTCCAGTTTCCGCTACATTCATTTAGCAAATTTAGCAAATTTGCACAATTCCTATCTAAAAAGGGCTAATAGGATGCTTCTTCTGCAGCTACAATAGTGAGTGTACTGCGTCCTTTCATCCTGATGGCGTCCCGGGGAAGATCTGTGTTCATCCCAAACACATTTTCTATCGTCCCCGGGGCGACAGCATGCCGGCAGCTACTAGCCATCTCGTCACACAACAGTGAGATCACAGAGCCCATTTGCCAAACAGTCACTGTTCTTCTTGTACACACTCATTCATTTAAAGTTTGTGGCCGTTAGTTTTGAGCCCTGCTTTTTCACCTGCACAAAACTGATGTGACACAGCAAAAAAAAAAAAAAAAAACATCAGCCACTGCCATCAGTGAACGCCATTCTACTTGCCGCTAGGCCAATGGCAGTCAGCAAAGTCAATATCTGTCAATATTGATGTTCAGCTGATAAATCATGGCATCCCTAAATGAAGCCTGTTAAGTATGTATGATTGCTGAAATGAAAATGTACACTGTACATTTAACACGGACAGAGAACTGGCTAATAAGTTTCTAAAAATATCAGGAAAACTCAGCTCCAACTCCAGGAATTTTAACAGGAAATAATCTGTTCAAAATTCATCCAAACTGCTTGTTTTACAAAAACTCCCTGCAGTTATTGTGTTCACTATTATTGGTCACTATGGGTTCATTGCACAGTTTATCAATTGTTCCGTACTGTTACAGTTATCTATTGAATATAGTATGAAATATCCACATATTACATATGCCATAAAGTCAGGGGGTCATCAGTTCACTCAGTGACAGAAAAGACCTCCCTTAAGGAAAAAGTTTAGGAACTACAGCTTCAGTGTGAAGCAGCAGCCACAGGCACATGTCAGTTGTTGAAGTGTTCCTGCAGAGCACAGCGTCACTCTGAAGAACTATGTATAGAAAGTCAGGTTGCTGGGACACGAGCACGTTCTATTGTTTCTCCCCTTATTTCACTCAGACCAATAAACCACCTCCAACACATTCACTTTTCATGTTTCATCTCTGTCTTCAAACCACCATATTTTGGTCAGAAACATTTTACAGCAGTTTGTCTTACTTTTAAGAACCCCCCACTCCTCTCTTCACCTCCCCTTCTATCTCCTCTCTCCTCTTCCTATCTCCTTCTTCTTAGTGCAACACTGTATTGAAACAGCAGGGAGGCACACCCCCCAAAGCCTTTTCATCTTCTCTGTTTCTCTCTCTCATCTGCCTCTCTTGTGTAACGACCTCAATCTGTCTGTCTCTGTTAGCTATCGTCTGCGACAATAATTCTGTAATACACTCAAGTGGGAAAACCTTGAAGTGGCGTCTTTCCTCTGCTCTCTCAGTCATTTCACTGACTTTATTGGCCGGACTGTTTATCAGAAACAATATTGCCAAAGCACAATTCTAAATAAGCAACGGGAGCAAGTGCGTAACACAGTACAGACACTTCGCATGCTGTATATTTTAGCATCGATACACGTGAGCTAATGTGTGTGTGTGCCCATATGCTGCGTCTGCACAAGCACTCTGGCGACTCTCAGCAACTCTATGTGTGTGTGTGTGTGTGTGTGTGTGTGTGTGTGTGTGTTCACCACAGTATCTGTGCCTGTGCCGGCCTCGTGGCAGAACAAAACAAAACAAAACAGAGCAGAGCAGATCTGCGCTATCATCCCCAGGCAGGCCGCTGCTCTCTGTCTCTGTGCTCCGTTACCTGTTGGTCCTCATATAATTACAGCAGCCACACTCATCCATCACAGTATTGTTGTGGTGTACGCCGGGCCCATTCTTTCTCTGGCTCAGCAGCGTTACATAAAGAAACAATAACAAAGTCGAAACAAGCTCCATCCACCAGAGGAGGGGAGGGGGCAACGGAGAGAAGGACATAGTGCAAGAGAACACACACACACACACACACACACACACACACACACACACATGCAAGAGATTATTACAGTATAGTGCAGGCTGTTTCTTTTTTTTTTTTGCCCTGGTTGGAACTTCGTAATGACAACTGATAGGCAGCGAGCTGGAGAATGAAATATTAGAAACACCTGGTCTTTCTCAGTGATAGAGGGAGCAGGGTGAGGTCTGATCATGACAGAATTCACTTTGAATCAGTTTTATCGGTGATGAGCAGATATGCTGTGGCTGAAAGAAAGGCAGGAGGCTAAAGAGGGAATTTTATTCCTGCAGACAGACGACGTAAGATCAGTGCAACACGGTGGCTCGGTGGCCTACGTGGTATACAGGAAATCTGCGATGTGCAGTAACATTGTTCAGTATAACCATGACGATATGACTTGTAATAAATAAACAAATATTAAAGTAAGCATTTTAACTATATTACTCCTATGCTTTAATGTGCACATGCTAACATAGAATACTAACACTGAAAAGAAGCCCATATTCACTTAGGGTTGGGCCATATTGTTTTAAAAAATATAGCTATATTGCAGTACACAATACAAGGCCTTTATCTCCATATTTTTAAATCTCCTCTAAACTACTGTAGTGTACTAAAATACAAAATTATTAAATGAAGATATGGAAAAAGATTGTGACAATAAAATTAAATAGAGTAGCTGTCATTATAAAGTTAAATAATAAATTTAAAGACAAAAATAGAAGAGCCGCCTAAAATAGAGAGTTTACAAAGTGCACTTAATTTTACTGGCAAAAATGCATGCATATTGGGTCTGACTTTGGCACTTAATTGTTCCAAAAAAAATGCTGCAGTAAAACAAAAGAAGAATGATCAATGGTGCTTGGACACCTGATGTACAAAAATAATGCAGAGTTTACTGAAAACAATTTCGTTTTGTGCCTATAAACTGAATGAAATATTGTTATAATTTCAACATGTTATTATTAAAAATACTGAAGTGAAAGAAGAAAGTAACAACAGGTGTAGGCCTGTGTATTTCAACAAAGGAAAATAAGAAGGAAAAAAAAAAAGAAACTTTGCCATTTTAAACAATCTTCGTGGCCATTCCACCGCAGATTACTGAGTTTACAAAGTGCACCTGAATGTACCATGAAGTCTCTGCTGGGGCCAGGTGGCGACCTCAGGGGCTGGAAAATGAAGCCAGTCACCACAGGTCCTCTGATTAAAATGCCCAACTTTACAGCACAAATAAACATGTTTATAGCCTGGTACAAAAAACTGTTTTGGCCTCTCTAGCTATCATCTCCCTTCATGACAACTTTTAACTCACATGTTAACATGTTATTAAGGCTTTAAGTTACACATCATTAAGGGCGTGGCCACCTTGAGTGACAGACTGTCTGCTCATAGTGTCCTCAGCTTCTCAGTCAGATCCACTCCTCGCTCCCCCACATCACCAGCCTCTCACCCAAATATAGTCCCCTCTGTCCACAAAACCAATGTGGCAACAGCCAAACTGCTGAACTCCAGGCGTCAAAACCAGAGTCCACAGACAAGTGGGTGATGTCACAGGAGCTATGTCTATTAAGCAAGAGCCCATTCACTTCACCTTACAAAGCAATGTAGATTTCAGAGTTTGAGGTGTACCTGAATGCACCACGAGGTCCCTGTTCTCTTGCAGCTGTAAGTAACACTTAAGCACATTAGAGACTCTCAGCATAGTTTTTTATTACATGACTTTTCAGTCAATTATCAGTCTATTGCACAGCCTTCAGCCAAACAGAAAATCTTTTGCATTTGGAGCTTGGTGGGTGCTAGTTTCAGACCCTGTTGATATTACAATGTTTTGTGATGTGTTGATCACGCATGCCCATTTCATGATGATGATGATGATGATAGTACAATTTATTGGTCAGCACTAGTTGTTCAGTAGCCCGTGGTTACTAATAGATAGAACAACTAACAGAGCCAAAAAAATAACATTTTAATTTCTTTCAAGCTTGGGGTCAA
The DNA here is from genome assembly GCF_011397635.1 of Epinephelus fuscoguttatus. Taxonomy (NCBI): domain Eukaryota; kingdom Metazoa; phylum Chordata; class Actinopteri; order Perciformes; family Serranidae; genus Epinephelus; species Epinephelus fuscoguttatus. Next base: position 11,987,282 of record NC_064758.1, on the reverse strand, counting down.
CTTTTAACAAAGTCTTTTTCCTGCAAAAGGCAGCAATAATTGAAAAGTCATATTTCAGGTCTTCATGTGCAAGACCAAAAGCAAAAATAACAAAAGACCTGCACCACTTGCAAGGCTGTCATATTCTAAAATGTGGGTCACCCCATATAGTTATGCATGGTCAATGCCAGATGCTTCACCTAAACAGAGCACAGTTGAATTGAGTAATCCGCTTCAGCACAGATAGATCAGAAAATTCGTCTGCTCCTGCTGTTTGCATTTCTTGTCATTCGCCTGATATCTGCAGGCAGCTGGCTAGCTAGCATTAGCTACCAGGCTACGTTGGCAGGGACAGACACAATCTGCAGACCAGTGCAGTCGGAGTCAGAGTAAGTAAGCAGAGAAGATACCTCGTCAACAAACACGAACCCAGAGTTAAGATCAGTGTGTTTTATGTTATTAATTTGGTATATGCTGGGCACTGGGAGAAAGTAAGAAATGGGAACAGCTTTTTCTTATGGATCTATAATTTAAATAGGAAAAAAGAAAGACACACATCTAAATCTATACCCTGTAAGATAATCTACAAAAGTGTCATTGTATTTGAATTGCTAATAGTAGTTCTTGTTTCATGTAACAGAGTATTGGTGTAAGCATTTTCAGCTTGGCAACTATACACTTCTTTCATCAATGCAAAGACAAAGACAGCCTACGTATTTCCTGCAGCTTACTTACTATTTAAATATGTATTATCAGGACTATTATTATACAATAAATTAACATCACAGCACAAAACAAAACCACAAAAAAAATCCCACTTTCATTTGGACAAGGCTAAACTGGCGAACACTTACCTTCCCCTCTATGGATGACATCTTTAATAAATTTAAAACATTATCCAGCAACATGTGGCAAACTTTAAGTGTAAATCATCTCTAAAACTAAAAGAAATTCATCACATTTTTCCACACTGTACTCACTCTCTATCTCTGTGTTCCTCACACTCACTCACTCTCATACACACACACACACACACACACACACACACACACACACACACACACACACAGGTAACATAAAGCATACAACAGTCATACTGTATAAACAGGAGCTCTGGGGAGTCTCTAATTCATACATCTGTACATTATTGTGTCACTTCACTATCTCAGACTGACTTATTGCCGAGCTTCTACTGTACATTAATTAAAAAAACACACATGAGAAATGTTTGTACCCTGGGATCTACCCCACTTTAGACTAGACATTAATAACATCCTCTTTTTTTCCTTCTGTCAACACAGATGCTGTAATTAAAAGCAGCCGACGTAGTCTGACTGAGGTGAGGATGGCCATAACAATGCAGATGAAAAATGGGACAGGCAAGTGGGAGGAAGAGGGAGGGAGACAAAGAGAGAAAGGGATAACTCAACAAAACGCCTCCTTAGGACCTGCCATACAAATACTTTGTTTTAATAATTAAATGCTTTCTTTGTTATTCCTGAGTATCTTAATCCTACTTTAACCTAATCTGCTTTTTAAATTACTGCATTCTGTTAATGCTATTTGGGGTGTGATATGCATGAGTCAGTGAAAGAGGATGCATGCTTTAGTTGGGTTTTCCAAGTCCAGGGTAGAAATATAAGCCACCCACAGCGGGACTCTACAGTGTCAACCAGTATCATGCCTTCATAGGACCCCCGGAGGGCTTTAAGCCTGCAAAACTTTCGATTCAAAGTTTCTCCCCCTCTCTCGACTAAATTGCCCACCACATGAAAAGCCAGGACTGACTCAATCTGGCCCAAATACTTTAGAAAAGTCATTATCATGACGGGGAAAATTCTAGCTGTGTTTTTTTTTTTTTTTTTTCAGACAGTTATTCTACAATAAAACAAAAGCATTCAGAACCTCTGAACTCACCCTGCTCAGGCCATCTTATCTTACACAGTGAATGGTGGCGTGTGCCCACTTGGGTGTGCATGTATTTAAAATGTCAGTAGAACATATGCCTCACACTTTAATATCTTCACTGAGCTGCTGCCTGTGAGTTTGAGGGTCTTGGAGTGAATAACAATATATACAAAGAAGGAGATGGATACAGAGACGCCAGTGTCAGTATACTGCTTAATAGGGCTGGGCAATATGGCCTAATTTTTTTTTTTTTTTTTTCACAAAAAATCCAATTCACGATTTAAATCGACTTTTTTCCCCTCCTAGTTTAAAAAAATAAATAAATAAATATTTGCGGCCTGGTAGCACATACCTGGGGTCCAAAACTTTCAGCATGTGAATAAACCCCAGCTTTTCCACGGTAGCCTATATATGGGCACCATATCTCTTGCAATATACATGGCGACTACATCTGTGATCACTTTCCACCAGACCCCTTTCTTATCATACGGCAGTGTTTCCCCTACCATCATACTGGATCACAACAGAAGTCATTCAAGGTTACCTTTCCTATAGAACAGGTCTATACCTTGTCCTTTTATTAACAAACTAAATAGCCTTATGTTACAAGCTGAGCCTGATGTGTGTGGATTGTGTGTGTGGGGAGCTGTGTATGTGTGTAGTTGATGTAGGAGGTATGAAACGTTATGGCGTCGGGTGTGGTGTGTGACGTCAGACGGGTCTGCCAGCTTGGCGTTATTCATCTTATTTACACAACAGCATGTCATTTATGTCCCTACACAGTGCGCGTCTAAAATCCTCCTCTGCTCTCGGTGGAGTTCGGCCCTGATGCGCGCGCACACGCGCGCGCACACACACACACACACACAGGTGAGCACACAGACACAGACACAGGTATGCACACAAAAGCGCTGAAGAACTCGTTCCCTTTCTTGAGAAGGAGTTCTTCCCTGCTCGTTGCCATGTTGTTTGTGTATCAAGCGTGCGGGGGGGACGGGTGAGCCCACTCTGAACTACCGGAGCCCAGTGTGGAGCAGTGGTGGCGGATTTTAAATAGAAACTCGATTTTCATTAAAACAAATCGGCCTAAACTGCAAATTCGAATTAATCAATAAAATCGATTTATCGCCCAGCCCTACTGCTTAATATGAAAAGTTTTAAGTAAATTTCACAGCAGCAGAAAGACAAACTAGTTCACACCTAAAAATTTTAAACCAAGTCTGCAAATCAGGTGAAAAATGTTAATTATCACTCCTACTCGTGGTATTTTCTCAGATTGAACAGAGTGTGTTTTACAGGTGTTAAGTACAACTGAGATATTTTAAACTTTCACACTTTTTGATAAAAGAAAATGGAATAGGTTTCCTAATTTTTCCACCCTTCTTACTGAAATTACCTCACTCCAGTTGCAGTAATGAGACTCCAGATGACACCTGAGATTACATAATATTTTAAAGTTTTGAATAAATTTTAACTATTTCTGTTGCTGCTACCTCAGCAGTGTCGGCTTACAGTAAGCTCACAGAGAACCTCCATTCATTCATTCATCTTCTAACCGCTTCATCCTCTTGAGGGTCGCGGGGGGGCTGGAGCCTATCCCAGCTGACATCGGGCGAGAGGCAGGGTACACCCTGGACACGTCGCCAGACTATCACAGGGCTGACACATAGAGACAAACAACCATTCACACTCACATTCACACCTACGGACAATTTAGAGTTATCAATTAACCTAGTCCCCAATCTGCATGTCTTTGGACTGTGGGAGGAAGCCGGAGTGCCTGGAGAGAACCCACGCTGACACGGGGAGAACATGCAAACTCCGCACAGAAGGGCTCCCACGCCCGGGATCGAACCGGCAACCCTCTTGCTGTGAGGTGAGAGTGTTAACCACCACACCACCGTGCCGCCCGAGAACCTCCATAGCCCAGAGATTAGTTGCTGCTGGGTCAACTCACTCAGAAGCATGGAATGAAAGAATTAGGAGTCCATGGCATGTACGCTGTTTTTGCTACCAATCCCACGATGTAAAAACTACAGTAGTGTGACCTATCAGTGACACAAAATAATGATTCAGAAGTTTCTGAAATCCCATTTACTCTGCATCATAGTGTAAAAAACTGTCTACTAAAGTAGGAGTAGAGAAGGAGTGAACATGAGTGATTTGGAGGCACCCTGCCTCATCTGAAATTAAGACTGCCACTGCAAACAGAAGAAATTCACACTGTTATAAACAAATATAAGGCTACTGAGGCTTCAGGAAAAACAAGCAGAGGTGCTACATCACACAGGAAAGGCCGTGCACTGAATAAGTGAGGTGATTGTTTGAACTGTCGTCAAGTAACTACATTGAGTACGGAACAAGACGCCTCAGGATCTGTCTGATTAAGCTCAGCGGGTGATTGATTGATCGATTACATCGTACGTTCACTTCACAGTAATTAATCAAAGCAGCAGGTCGCAATGTCAGTATACAAAAAGGAGTTTTTACAAGTTCTGAAAAGTAAAGACAATCAGCCACATCACTCACAATGAGGTGCTCATATGTGCGAGAAACAAGACAGAGCCATGATGCAGTCACATCAAATCAATCAATAGGGGTTTGTGATACTGGGCTATATAAACAAAACTGATTTGCTTTGACGTGGCCCTGGAGGAAAAGTCAGGATTGCCAAAGTAGTTGAGATTCACTAAGGACCCTACTGGACCAGATTTTATGGCAGTTAGGGTTGGGTACTCAGTTTTGAGCTAATAACGTTACAGATTTCAGTACCGGTACCCAAAAGTGCGTTAGGTTACTTTTTCTGTAAGAGAAGAGGAGCAGAAGTGGGTTTTAGTCTTAATCTTCTGCCTCTGTTGTTCTGCTTGTGTGTGTGCATGTGTGTCCACTCATCCGGCAGTGATACGAGGCAATTAAGAAAAGAAGAAAAGAGACTAGACGTCGAAACTATCTGCTCACTGGGAAGCCGATGTAGCGACCAAGCACAGAGTGAGCATGATGCCAGCAAGGAGCGAGCACAGAGTGAGCGTGGAGCTCAATGGCTGGCTTCCACGCTTTGGGGTGCTTCTGCCTCCTGTCATAACTCTGTGTACCTCCATTGCCAGCCTGGAGGTCCATGGAGGCTTTGGGGCACTTCCACCTCCTGTCTACAGCTTATCCCTGCAGCTCCACAGAGCTCTGTTAATGGCCTTGAGGATCCATGGCTGGCTTCCAGGGCTCACAACGCCTTGTGGCAGTTTCACCACTTGTCTCAACCCAGCATTCTCATCCAGTTGCGCTCTCAGGTACAAACATTTTGCACCAATGGATTAAACGTGAACCTATTATCGTAATTTGGTCAGTATCCTTAAAATAACCAAATTCGGTACCAATCCCCAATGACAATCGATCCAAATGTTGCAATGCTTCACTACAAACCAATGTCAACCAAATGGTACCATAATGGTAGATTTGGTGTTAAAATGATCTCTTGCATGCTTTTATCAACCATCCTTCACACTACTTCCACATTTGCTCCAGCTACACTGCAAGTCATATAGTCATTATTCACACAGCAAAAGGAGGATTATGTTAGGAATTCATAAACAGCCGTAGTTTTAAGAATTACCACAGGTGACCAATGTGGAAAATCTCCAACATAGAGAAACGTGCACACTCAGAACAATGAAACAATCACAGAGGCAAAACAACCATTTGAAATTTTCTATTCAATCATACACATGTGAAAGTGCTGATTTTCTAGACATAATTAACCTTTCTGTGGCAGCCATTTTATGTGTATAAGGAGTCTGCCGTCACGCATGAGGCTTTACGCTTTCTATCCAATTAACTTTATGACCTATTTACCATGCTGTGTACATGAACCTCTATAATACACACTACCACTGCAATCTAAGAAGGAGCTAATCAGCAGCTCATTGGACATGGAGAGTTCACGCTAAATTGCTGTGGTCTGTTTCAGCCACTATATTCCTTTTGAAAACCCATCATTCACTGCCTGGAGGGGGACGGATATATGCTGTTTACTGATGGTATTCTGGTATGCTTAGGCTTAACCTTAAGTGCATCCTGAACATCAAATGCAATAACAAAAGTGTCCAAGCAAGTGCACATCGTAAGACAGGAATGGGAGTGCTGACAGCTTGATTGCAGAAGTTTCTCTAGCCTTAGCCTTTACAATAGCCACACACCATCATTTCAATCTGCCTGGAATGAAAGCTGCTCTGAAGGGGCTGAATACAGATCGGCCTTGACTTGATGTGATTATGGAAGTGCCAAACAGAGCAGAATTATTTTTTTTTTTACAGTGATAAACGATAAGTGATAAACATCTTTGTAATTGCTCACCGCCTTGTGTCGGGGAGTGAAAATAGGTACTTGGCAATGTCCTAGATGTCTTCACAAGGCATCTAATTTCTCCCTTTTATGTGCTACAAGGGAAATAAAAAGTGTGTCATTATAGCTGCAAGAATGTATTTGCTTAATTTACAATTTGACCTATACAAGTTCCACATTACCTGGAGCTGTGTAACAGCCACTGTTGAATCTTTAACAGGACACGGTCATAATTTTATAAGCCACATTAGAATGTATTCATTTCCAGACAAATCTCTTTGATGTTGAGATCAGGCTGCTAAAGTACAGTGCACTCTCATCTATTTGCACCCTAATATCACTGCGTGCTGAATTTCTAAACTTGTGATGTTCGTGATATCATCCTTCATCTTCCTTTCTCAGTTCTCTTTAGTCAAATAATGTTTCATAATGGAGCTCACGCAGATTTATCTTCTTGTTTGTTATATTAGTCAGCGAATCTTTATGTTTTTTATCCGATCTGTTTTAACAGAAATACCAGTGATAAGAAGCTGATTATAGTTATTTAAAGACTGGTAGCTGCAATGTGTTATTCTGTTGAAAGCATATGTATCAATTTGTCTGTTGGATTGAACTGCTTAACTTGTTGGTCCTGTGGGTTGTGCATGAACAATTACAGGAAAATGATGAAATAAGGAACACAATTAACCATCATAATGAAAAAAAAAAAAATAGTTAAGGCATATAAATGTTTTGTTTTGGGTATTGGCAGGTTGGGTATTCCTGGTCATGCCAACAACCTATCTTTTCTTTGAATTAAAAAAAACTTGAATAAAGAATTGGGTCAGGTAAAATCTATCAAATTAAAGCTAAAGACAAACCACCGCTTCACATTAATGGCGTCAGTTGCTGCTCCTAGCACCAATAGGACAGGATGCATTGCAGCGTGTCAACAGGGGACCACACCCACTTATTACTAGTTTTACTAAAAGATCTGTACTTCTTCCACCTATGCATCAGCTTAAAATTATGTGTGACCCACTATTGAAACTTTCTTTCTCACCTAAAGAGAAAAACAATCTCCTGAGCTATGACTCACCAGGCAATGTTCGGTATGGTGGGGCGTATAGCTTTGGATATTTCATGACCTCAACAAGTCTGTCCTCATCAGACAGCAACAGAGCCCTCTTTATACATCCATGGTGAGGTAAGGAGTCGAGCTGGCATGGGAGCAGAGAAAAAGAGCTGCCAAGGAAGCCAGCATTTATAAGCAGAGAGCAAAGTGGGGAAAAAATTAGGGCTGTACCCAAACATTCGGATATTCGAATATTCGTTTCTATGGGTAGTTATTTGTTTTGTTTTGTTTTGTTTTTTTTTACATATTTTTTGGGTGCTAAATGTAGGTTATCAATAAAAATCAAAACTTTTAAATTGTATTGTTAAAAATGTGAAAATATAGTATAACTGAGCTTGTGCGCACGGCACACTTGAGCGTATCCCTCTGAGGCTGTGGATCAATGCCAAGTTTTACCACTTTATTACTATTCCCTCTAACTCGTAGCTGTTTTTTCGTTATCTTTTGAATTTAATATGAATTATGGAACCGTTTTTGTCAATGTTTGTTTCCCCCGTTTTGTACAATAAATTATTTGTTTAAAGTTTCAACAAGTTTCTTTTGGAGTGCATGACACAAGTGTGTTTCGTCACCTGCTCAACGCATCAGTACCTTCGGATGCTATGACAGTAATAGCCAATAATGTCAAAATATCATTTACAGACCAATTTAACAGACGATCACTGCTGCCTGACCCGCAGGTCCATTTGCGGGTCCCGCGGGTTACGGGTCAACCTGTGCATCACTACTCAGCTCAGCCTATAAAGGCTGTATACACAACAGTAGGCTATAGGCATTATATTCTATTCAGGCCGGCAGAACCAGCAGCGCATCGGCTCTACAGTGCACGGCACTGCTGATTAACGATTTTATTGCAGCACAGCGTGTCTGCCAGCAACCAATTACTTGCAGAGGCTTCCTACAACTTGTTTCAACGGTTTCGATTTAATCAGAAGACAAATTGAATTTGAGAGCAAAGATCTGGTCGCCGCTGTGCAAAACTCCGCAATACAATTAGGTCCGAAAAAACCCCTGAGTCCTCCCCCCCACCGTGAACGAATATTTGAACATTCGTTATAAATTCTGCCGAAGGTCCGAATGTTAAAAAATGGTATTCGGGACAGCCCTAGAAAAAATGTGTTTATTTTAGGGGCGACAGGGCTGGAAACAGGCCACTGTGCGGCGTGTCTAGGAGTGCCAACATTCATCTAGCCCATGCCAGCGTGGGGTCATACATTGAAAATAATAAGGTCGGCTGTTCGGCGCCAAAGTATTTTGGCCTTCAGGCCTGTGGGCAGTGTTTGGTACTGCATATGACCGTTTCCAACATAGTGGCTGGGTAACAATCTCTCATTTTACAGCTACAGTACACTAAACGAAATAGAAGAAATAGACAATGCAGTAACAGAATTTTGATTCATATTTTATCAGTGCTGCCTAGTATGACAGTTTGTACGTACTTCAAGAGTAGTGACTGACCTGACGGACAGCTGCATCAGACACTCCTTTGGTCGGAGGAAGTTTTTGGTGCTCCGTGGTAGATTTGAACAAATGCAATCAAGGGCAATAGGATGAGGAGGAGCTACATGTGTTTTTTTCTTGTTTTTTTTTTTTTTTTTTTTTTTTAAACAGAAATTGTCTTATATGTTACTCTGTGGATGTAGTGACAGTTTCAGCAAATATGACAAAAACATATTTTCATAAGAGTTACCAACTTGAAGACACTGCTGTCTTTCAAACTGTTTGGGGAGGCCCTTTACGCCCCCTCGCACAAAGAAATGTCCTTACAGAAATGGTTCTCCATCCAAAACCTTTCAGGTGAATTGGAAAGACCAAATCAATTAGCATTTATTCATTTGGAATTTCATTAGTTATTAGTTGATATACACTTGTACAGTTTAAAACACTCATGTTTTCCATGTCTCTACCTATCGACATTTGGAACAGCAAGCATACTGACATATCTGTAATAATTAACTTTCATAATGTCAGCATTCCTTGTTGGTGTTATGGTATTAGGTCCCTTCTATCACACATGCTGACTCACTGACATGGATTACTGACACACTCCAATGGAGGGGAGCCATCGTTAATGCTGTGAGCTGCAAGATTATTAAAAAGATTATTTACCTTACCTTAGGAGAAAAAGAGGTAGGAGATATTATGTCAGCCTTGAGATTTATCTACTTAATAATTCACAATTAAGTGGGTTAAAGAAAAGTAACAGCTGGTCTGGTCTAGGGTTGGGATCCGGATCTGGTTATTTTTTGGAACCTGTTCCATCACATTTGGAGTAACAGCATTTCCATTACACCAGGGCCACACTGCCTGCGAAGCGCAGCGCACCGAAATTCTCGCACGAGCCGGAGCACCTCCGTTCACATCAGAGGCGCATTTCTCCGCGTTGGTCGACGAGCGATTCTCCCAGCTGTTGTTTTTCCATCAAGGGTAACTGCCCAGCTTGACACATTCACTCGCACAGAAAATAGACCAGACACCGAAATGATTGCTGCAGGGCCGGCGGCAGAGCTGCGCGGCGCGGCCGGTGTGGATGACACAATCGGTTAACATGGGTGCCGAAAGGAAACTGGCTTCACTTCTCAGCGCTTCGAGGCTATTCGCGGCACTTCCGCGGGCGGTGTGGCCCTGGCGTTAGAGTGCAGCACGGGCCGCATATTTCTGTCCGAACCCGACATTATTTAATTACTAAAGCACTGAGTTTGTGTCACACAGTTGTTATGGTTACAGGCTTTAACAGGCCGGACGTGCGCCATGGGTGCTCCACAGAGAGGAAGACCTCCGTGTTTGAGACGGGAGCGGGCGGCCCGCTTCCAGTGAGGGGAGAGGGAGAAATATAACAAAATAAGATAAAATAGGAGAACACATGAACAGAACACACACACACAGCCAATGTGTGTGTGTGTTCTGTTCATGTGTTGTCACGTAAATAACAGTGGCCAAGCATGAATGCATATAAGTATTTTTTATTACATTGCTGTGATTAATTTGAGGTGATAGTGTTACTGTAGAAATCAGAGAATCACTTTTTCAGGGAGATGATACAAGCTCTAAATCTGAAATACACACCACACACAAATATGTATTTTCATCTAATTGTACTGTGCAACAGTTAGAATAAAGTTTTTGTATTTGTATGATTGCATTTGTGTTTATTATATACTTGTTTAAGTATAGCAAGTATAATGAATATAATGTAGGAATCGGTAAAAGGAATCGGTAAGGAATCGGACCGTTAAGAAGGAATCGGTAAGGACTCGGAATCGTTAAAATCCTAACGAGTCCCAACCGTCGTCTGTTATAATTTCAGCACCTCAGCTGGTGATGTTTGGTGTCAACAGTCCAACAAACTTTGGTTGAGAATAAAGCCAGCAACTTTAGTTTTATAGGCATATGCAAAAAAATAAAAAATAAAAATGAAATAAAAATCTGACAGATTTGGACATGACTACAATGTCAAGCATGTTCTGGTTATTATTACGTTTGATTTTTACGATTTCCCCCCTGTAAAACCAATCCCAAACCACTTTTTTCTTTCTCTCTTTTTTTTCTCGGTGCAGTGAAAACCTATCTAGAGACTAATTACTGTGAGGAGCTGTTGAGTATCGATGATGACATACTGATCTAAAAAGTGTTTGTTTTTTTTGTTTGTGTGTGTGTGTGTGTGTGTGTGTGTGTGTGTGTGTGCGCGCCCATGGTTTGGGAGTAGCGCTTAATAACCAATGCTCTGCTCTCAGACAAAAACACAGCACACATCCTGGATGATGCACTAGGAGCATAGGGCATACAGTGCGTCCACACACACACACACACACACACACACACACACGGTGCATGTCTACTGTACCACATCCACAATAGCAGCCAGCTTTGTTTCATAATACATGGATAGTCTTTCATATTCTCCTGCACATGCACTATACATTACAGCAGAGGATAGCTGATGAGGGAATAGTTACAGGCTCATTCCAAGGTTGCAGTTTCACATTGGTTGTCTCTGTCTCGCTTGTACTGATCTACACAGCAGGGGGCCCCTCTGTAACCACATTGCTGTACAGTCTGCACAGTGCGGAGTGGCTGCAGACACACACTGAATGAAGAAAGAATAAAGTTGAAAAGGGAACAGGGGGAGAACATGATAACAGGCTGATGCCGGTGGTCAGTACCACAGGCTTAATTATAACAGATGGACAAAATATCTGCGGAATTGAATTCCATAAATCATGTAAGAAGTGCTTATACTCTCATTAATTTAAAGTGATACAGGTAAATATCCTTTTGCATCTGAAACAAGGCCCTCTGTATCGATTCTCTGTCATTCTGCAGCCTATGGCTAATGCCGTGCCATCATTTATAGACCAGGTGCTCAGCTTATCACGCCCTGAAGCCACTATTACATTCAAGATTGGACTATGAATGATTAAAATGAACCAAGGTTAGGCTATTGATTGAAATCAGGAAACTCAAAACACTCGTGTTCGCTTCAGATGCGTTTATAGATTTAGCTTTGTTTTGCCCTATAGGCTACATACTCTTGAGCAGGCTTGCCCAAAACCCACTTCAGATGAAAGACAGCACATCTTTCAAGGCGTGATAAAAACAGAACAGAATGCAGAACATGATAAAATGGCAGCAGCGCTAGTTAAACGGCCCCAAAAAACACAGCGGCTGTGCTGAAAATTGCTATCGGGAGCAGCGGTTGATAAAAGATTATTATAATTAAGCCGGTGCAAACCAGCCATGAAGACGACAAAATCATTTAAAGAAGACATAGTGTGATGTGGAGACATTACATCACATTAAATGTACCCAGAAAGGCATGTCACAGGGAGATGAGATTTGATAGAACAGTCGTTCAAATTGCCAATCAAGGGGTGCAGTTCAGTTGGGTGTCATTCAAGTGGAAATTGTTGCATGTGTTGATGTGTCGGCAAACAAGCGTGAGATCTACATAATGTAAATCCTTACAACAGCCAAAAAATAAAGGAATGCATTCAGTTTCTCTGCCTGACAGACGGTGATATGGATGAGGATATGAGCTCATTTGCTCCGGTCTGTAACTCAACTAAGTAAGACTATTACAACTTTAGTTTTCCTCCGACAGGTCAGCCAGTTCAGGGCCGAGAGGGAAAGTAAGAGCGATGGATGGTGGAGAGGAGCGTCAGGGAAGGCGAGAAAAACATCAGTTCACACAAACTCACATGCACAGACATACACAGCCACCCAGAACACACAGTAGCCACACACAGGGGAGTATTGAGCTGTGTATAATAAGTTTAGCTGCCAGCGACCCTGGTTGGCTCAGTGGAGGTCCAGCTGAGAGGGTCAGGCTGGAGGAGAACCAGGAACAAGGGAGGAGTGAGAGCAATAAAGAACAATGGTTTAAGACATAAAATCTTGTCAAACTTCCTGTGCATCAGAGGAATTTTCCTAGAAAAGATTTACCAGACACAAATGCTGCAACTAACAATTATTTTCATTATTGATTCATCTACATTCATTTTTTTAATTAATCATTTAGTTCATGAAATGTCAGAAAATAGTGAACAATATCCACTACATTTTCCAAAAGGAAAATATCTTCAAATGTCTTGCTTTGTCTAACTAAGAGTTAAAAACCTATTTAGTCCACTGTCACAGAAGACGAAGGCTATGCTGACAGGACACATTAAATGTCAAGCCTGTACGCTCCAAGATTGAATCTTGCTAGCATTGGGATCAGATCAGCCAGACCAAGTGAAGAAGTGAACTGGCTCACACTGAGTTTGGATCTCAGTGAGGTGTGGACAGCATGTGGGCCAAATCCAGACAATCTATCAAACACAGGTCTTGCATCATCTTCCCACCACACAGGAGACAATAAAGGTATGACCAGGGCTGGAACACAGCTGACACCCACTGTCTCATAGGGTTTTTCCATGCACATGTGCTGGCTTGGCTTGACTCAGTTTGACTCCAGGCAGTAGCCCAGCGCATCAGGGATTTGCATCTCAATTACAACAGGGCTACCTACTTGAAGTTGAGTCTTAAACTTATGAAGGCTTGTCTTTAGTGTTGACATAAAAGCAGCAGGCTGACCCACAGAAAAAAGTCCTGTTATTTTGCTGCAAGTGTTTTTTTTTCCTCACACCTAATGGCAGGTAAAAGAAGTTCTGCTGGAGGTGAGCTGTTTGCAGATGTCCAGCAAGAGCCTGTTGTCTGCAGCTCTAATGTAACCCCCTAAAAGGTGGATAAGTACTTGCTATCCTCCTATGTTTTTACTTTTTTAACAGAAAACGTGTGTTTTATATGCGCTGTTTGCGGGTAATATATCTGTGTGGAAATATAACTGATTACTATCCAATCTGACAGGTCACATTGGCATGTCGAGTGCAGACACACATATGCGGACACAGCTCAGGCCCAATCTGCTGCGTCCAATCGCTGATGTTGCATGAAAAGACAAGTGCAACCACGGCCTAAGTGAACTAAGGCTATAATGTTTATATATTGTCTTCTTTTTTCTTTTACTCATTTCACAGTGATGGCATCAGTTTGAGTCCAACTGATTTCAAAGAAGACTTGTGTGCTTCTTTTTAAGTATGCCTGTGTGCCTGTGTATGTGTGTGTGTAATCTTAGTACACCTGTGCGCTAGTAGTGTGTGTGTGTGTGTGTGTGTGTGTGCTGGAGGAGAGTGGCGATGAGAGGACCACCGCAAGCGAGTGTCTGACTTAACAGAGATAAGAGGTAGGGTCAGCCAGAACACCCGCGCTCCGGTAGGGAGGGGAAATGGCTGCTGGGCAGTCCCTGACCCTGGATCAGAGTCGGGGAGCCGGGAAGAAATGAGACGTGACTAATGGAGACACTGCAGGCTGACCCCTGATCAGTGGAGAGCAGGGAGAAAAGAGGGGCCAGGAAGGACGGAGGGGAGAGGGGGCGGAGGAAGGGACGTGCGCTGAATGAGGTGAAGCAGATTGAGGCTTAGAAGTGGAGTGATGGTGTCTCTGTGTGTGTCTGTGTATGTGGAACATGTTGAATGTGACTATTAGGGATGCAACCGGAGATCAAGAAACAGTTGTTTGTTCCTAAGTGTGTTTTAAAAGAGCTGAGTGCAGGTTCCCCAGGTGTGTCAGCGCCCCTGCAGTGACAAATGCAGTTTATATTCAGCAACACAGAGTAAAACACAACACAAAATGAGAGAACAGCAGCACAGAGTAAAGAGGAGTTGAATGGGAGTAACATGTCTGCAAGGTTCAGACTTGTGCTTTTAAATAGTCACCCCACATATCACACTTCCATCATTCAGGCCTGCAAGGATCCGTGGTTAAAAAAAAAACAACTTTGTAGGTGACTGGATCGGCATTTAATGAGTCATATCTGCACACTGCACTTTGATTTTCAAAATAAAGTTATGAACTGGAGCACTTTCCAAAGTTTGCTGATTAGACTAGCTTCCAGCTGCTCAGCTGATACACGGATGTTTTCCAACAGTTGCTTCATCCTCTCCTCTCCTCTTTCATCTAATGATTCTGCCGATTAACTCTTTTTATTTTGTCTCCTGGGGCTGAACACAGGTTCCTCAAATTAACTTTTTGGTTAATATTTGCCCATATCTGGTAAACTGAAAACATTTAGTTTACCAGACTTAATAACTTTCAACTGGCCATGAAACTGCATGAGATAAAACAAACACAAAGAAACGAGTTGATCCTGTATGCAGTGGTGTAATGTAACTAAGTCCATTTTCTCAAGTACTCTATTTCAGTACAAAGTAAAAGTACTTATACTTTGAGTCTAAGCAACTTAATACATCTCAGAGGTAAATATTGTACTTTCTACTCAACTTACATTGTCTGACAGCTTCAGTTACTTTACAAATTACAGTTTTTCATATCCTCCCTGTCCAGTAAAAAAATCCATGTAACTCCAGGTGTGTTGATTTTGATTTTTTTTTCTTATAAACCAAAGGATTAAGTGTTTTTTTGTTGTTGTTTTTTTTGTTTTGTTTTTTTTTTTATGTGGTGAGAACATTTCCCTACTTCTAAAGCTAAATAAACCCTTTAAAAACTCTTGGGTGAGCTGGAAAATGTGTTGTTACAAAGCTGAAAACAGTGCTGTTTTTCTGACACCATTAAGAGTGGACTTTTAAGTAATATGTGGTTCTTACAGGACAATCCCGCTAAAAACATGATTATGTAAAGTGAAAACATTAATCCATATAGGCATCTTTAGGATACACTTTTGTTTCGAAAGTCTGTTACTGTCAAACAGTGACAGGCAGATGGCAAGCAGCCAAGAGAAAGACAAAGAGGATAATGTTTTTTATTCAGGAATAAATCAACAACGTGGAAATATTTGGGATTCTGGAGAAAATAGGGGTTCGAGCACGTGGTGTATGTAAACAATGCTGTAACAACATAAAACATGACGTACGTTACCTGCCTGGACGGGTATCTCATTCTGCTAGCTTCTCACTACAGCAACACTAGCTGCTGCGTTTCAACAATGTTTGGCTGAATAAACGTGCAGGCTGAAATTCAACAGAGCTGTTCTGTCGGGAGATGCAGTGACTTAAACCAACAGTAAGTAAGAAAAATGATAACATTACAAATAATTTGTTAAGCTATGAGTAGAGGGAAAAAGTCTGGAAACATTCTTACGTAAATTCTGTGTGACTAGCAAAAAAACAATAGTTTAGTCTTTGAACCTTGACAGTTATTACTGAGCTGAATGTGATACTTTTGTTAAATGATGTTGTTAATCCATGTTTAATGGCTGTTGAGAGAAGTCTGCTTTCAGGGCTTTGAGCTACATAGTCCTGAAGTTTTATGAAAAAGATCATGGTTTGGGTTAAAATGAAAAGATTTCTTCTGGAGATGTTTCTCAGGCAGAAAGCCCTGAAGGTTCACTTATCCCATGCTCTCTTTTAATGTGTGTTAGTGGAGTTAGTTTAAAGTGAACTTTACTGCACTTAAGCGGTTACAATTATTTACATTATGTATGTGTTGTTATTATGTTTTATGTCCAAAAGCATAAAGGAAAGGGATGGCAGCTGTAACAGACTGTGTTATCTGGGCATATAAAATCATTTCATATCGACTGCAGGCCCCTGAATCGCATCAAATCGAAATCATATCATGACAGACTTTGTAATATCAGCAAATACCGTACTGTTGAAAAATAAACACATTTTCCTCATACTTTCTATTTGAGTATACCTGTATTCACCCTCTGAAATGCTCTGTTTTGTAGTATAGTTGTGACATCACAGCTTCACATAAGTCCTGACTAGGGCTGTCAAAATTGCTCAAAAATGACATTTGACTATTCGTTCTAAAAATAACTCATAGGTTCGAACCATTCAACTTTTTTTCCCGCATTATGTCCACAAGAGGGCAAACTAATACAAGGAAACATATTTGTATATGTATTAATACAAGGAAACATAACTACTTGTAGGTATTTTTATTTCAACATAAACATCTTTGAAAACATTTAGGCTACATACCTACACATTAAAACACATAAAACAATTATCTTTAACATTACGTTATAAATGATCGCGGGCCTCTCGCTTGCCCCCCCTCTCTGATCCATCATGCAGTGTGTTCAGTGCAGCGGCCCAGGCCAACACCCACTCGCAAAGAGGACAGCTGCGGTGGTGTTTTTTTTTTTTTTTTCTCCACAATCGAATATCAATTTTCACATTCGAAGGTCCCTTTTTTTTTTTTTTTTTCAAATTCAAATTTAAATTCGAATTTAGAATATTTGTTGACAGCCCTAGTCCTGACGCTGTTACTGAATATAGACTGTGTGCATTTCTCTGTGGCACAGTGTGCAGAGTTAATGCAAAACAAAACTTGGCCATCTTATGTGTTGTAGTGAATTGACAGGGTTCAATAATAAGGACTGCCCAAGGCAAGTGAAATACCACGTCGGGCTACTAAATCAAGCAACTCATTTGTCCAACCAGGCAAGTGGTAAAAAAAATAAATAAATAAATAAACACACTGTTTTTTTCCAGAGCTGATGATGAAATAAGCTAAGCAGTGAGCCATCTTACTTCCTTTGCACACTTGCACTACAGTCCAGCGCACCTGAGGAACAGTCGCTGTACACTGATTCCTACCACAGCCTACATGTCAAAGCTCAGCCTTTAAAAGCCTTCGATTACAATCTCTGATAGGAGAACATCAGATTTGCTCACCGTCAAAGAAAGAAAAAGTCCTGGTCTTAGCTCTGTAACAAACTTCTAACACACTATGGAGTGCCTCAGCTGTGGCAGTAACACACGATGCAGGGCTCGACAGTGTGAGCGTTTTACTCGCATTTGCGACTAAAAATAGGTGTGTGCGAACTGTAAAAAATATTTAGGGGCGCATGTGCACATAAAAAAAAAAATCAGCCGAAGCAGCCTATATTTTTGTCAATAAAAAAATATGATAATCTAACCGCAAATATTGGAAGAACTCCGGCCGCCTTCCCTCTTCCCTCTTCCCTGTGTGACACGGTTATGGGCGGTTTTCCAAGCCACTGTTGGCACAATGAATATAAGTCCCACTGTCGGCAGGGTGGAAATAAGTCAAAGTGTGGCAGAGGCAGGGACGGTTTTTGCTATGGGCAATGTGGGCGACCGCCCAGGGCACAATCTATGTGAGGGCACACAGGCGCCCTCCAAAACAAAACAAAACAAAACAAAACAAAACAAACAAAAAAAAACTCGCCAGTTTTCTAGACTACCGCTCATTTCCACGTCAAGTTAGTGGAGTGGGCGTTGGGGCACCCCTATTATCACGGCGGCTGTGGGTTGAACGGGGGTCACAGACAGGAATACGGCGGAGGATCATAGTGCGCAAGATAACGGCTTTCTGGCGACAGAGAAGTCCAACTCCAGGTCCAGTAATTTCCTCTTTCGTTGGTGTCATGACTGCCCAGTAGTACCTGGACAACCGAGCCGTGGCAGCACACAGGTATGTGGCGTGTCAGAGGAGAAACGAGCCGTTCACATTTCTCTCTTTGGGAAGGAGGGTGGCTGGTTGATTTTTATTTTATTTTGATCCCCCCTCTATTAATCATTTATTGATGCAGTTAGGGACCGTTTGCCACGGTACCGCTGCTGGGCGGGGTGGAAATAAGTCCTGCAGAGTTTCAGAGGACCTGGAGAATGTTTTAGGATGGTAATAACGTTATATAAGATAATCACATTTCAAAGATAATATATATAAGATAATAACATTAACGCCAAAATTAAATTGCAATACTTTTTCAAAACTTGATGATTTTACCTTTCTGTACATTTTGTATACAAATTCATTAAATAATTTTGCGTGTAAATGTCTATTTGCATCACGTTTATTACGGAAAACACATTATTTGATCAATTTACATTGTGCCCCTAAAGTTCTTTGTGCGTTCCTTACTTCTTCAACCTCAACATGTGCTCCTTGGGAAAAAAGTTGCGATGACAATAGAGATGCTCCTGGCTACTAATAGTAGCCCATCACCTGACCTCATTAGCACATTAGTCCTTGTGCACAGCACTGTTATTTGGTATTTGAGCTTTCCAGCCCCTGGTCAGTTCTGCTTTCCATTGTCCTGATGACCTCCTGCCCACTATTTGAAGCCTGCTTGCCTGCCTTTGTACATTAAATTAGTTTACTGAACTGGACTGCCTTTCATGTTGTCTCATGTAAACCTGCCTTCTGACCAACTAAAGATTGTTTTATCCTTAATTTTCTGTCTGCTGGGTCTGCTTTTGGCTTTCAAATCCTGTGCTGAATTGTTAGAGAGACATACAAATCAGAAAAGTATAGGTGCACCACAATATAATGTCAAATATTTGGCCAATATGGAACAATCACATCAAAACAACACATTATATTGCTATGGAAAAAAAATTGTATTAAGACATATTTAAAAAAAACAAAAGCATACTCTAAGATAACTATATATTTATTATTTAAAGCTACACAATCAGGATAACAGTGTTTTACCACAAAAAGTAATCAAGAAATATATTTTCAGGAAAATTACTAAAAAAAAAAAATAAATAAATAAATAGTAAAACATATAGAAAGAGCAGTAAGAGACAATAAAAGAGGTGTAAAATAAATGAATTCACAATATTCACAAGAGTTTTCACTTTGGTAACAAAAGTAAGAATTCATTTGTAAGGGACTTGAAAGTTTGTTTACTTTTGTGTCAGATTATTTTGGTATTTTTTGTTCATGACCAGCTCACACAACTGTCAGCTACCAGCTGACACCTTCAACAATGACCACCTGAAAAGTATAAAAGTAACCAAAAGATGATTTCCCTGAACTCTGAGTTGACAGATACAGGGCTGGAACATACTGTCCATACACTGTGTGACACACAGCTTCACTGAAGCTTTACACTTTTCCAACTTCAATCCTTCAATCCACTTTCCACAGATTCGACTTGGAGGAAAATCTCAACCTGCCTGCCAGAGCCTGACTGTTGTTACTGACGGACTGAACATCAGACCCATGATTGAATTATATAAAAGTTTAGATGGCAGCAGGGGTGCAACGGTACACAAAAGTCACCTTTTGGTTCATATCCTGGTTTAGGAGTCATGATTTGATGAAAGTTTCGGTACAGCGAAAACAAAAACCCAAATGCATAAGGATGTGTTTATTTTCATTTGTTTTGAACAGATAGAAACGTTAGTCCAAGTGTCAAAGTGTAGATGCTCTGGTTCAAAGTGAGACCAGACTTTTCTATGGATGTCAATTTTTTGAGCCACAACAAAGGCCAAAATGTGGCCTGCAACAGACAGTAAGGCTTCTTGTTTTTGGCATAGACTGTAGACTGTGGGAGACATGACAGGTAACCCTACAGTCTAACAAAACCCACCACATTCAGAAAACTAGGCTAATTCTAAATATCTATATTCTTTAGTTTCAGCTCAACTACCTGATCCTTGTAAGCCTCACAAGACTTGCAAGAATGAAACCGTGTGGAGACCCAGACACTGAGAGAGCACAGTCAGAAAATATTTTGATTTCAGTGTTTTGGACAATTCAGTTTCTGCAACAGCTTTGATCTACATATTGAAGTTCAAGTTTGCTGTTTTGGTGTTAAATTTTCTATAACTGTTGTCAATTGTCAAATATAATTCAACATAAATTATCCTGACCTTTTGACCACACCCTGACAGCACCACGAATAGTTCCGTCAGCATGAAACTACTGAATGCAAGGAATACACTGCATAAAATACCACCCAGACTCAAAAACCATAAATGTGTGTGTGTGTGTGTGTGTGTGTGTGTGTGTGAGTGAGTGACAGAGAAAGATATCGAGAGAGAGAAAAAGAGAGTGCTCCGTTTCCTTATTCCATTTATTGCCAAAAACATATTATTATCCCCAATTCATTTTAACAACACATTCTCACTCTGACCTCGTCACGTGTCAATGTCTAATCATGGACTTTCCACGTCCACATATGATGTGAAAGTTACCCTGGGTGCCTTGGTTGTTGAAGTTTTGGGACGCCGTGTCAAGGTACGCCTGTTCCAATGAATTGTCTTCTTTCAAAACACACTTCACTTTCAAAATAAATGCACTACATCAATACAACAACACAAACTGACGTTTTGTTCCTTCAACAGTAAACACGTGTGGTTGTTTTAGGCAAACACAAAAACACATGGTTGAGTTTAGGAAAAAAAAGCAGGGTTGGGCTTTGTAATCTTACGCGATGCGAACACCTCTCGCTCAGGTGAAAGTTGGTGTTTGTTGGACCCATCCACCGCCCATCCCACCCACAGTGCACGGACTTTAGCCACCTTAACGTTCGTCCTTGTCCCATTACGTGTCCCCTGACACTGCCGAGGACCATTAAACTATAACAGTGACCAGCTGTGTATCATGCCAACGTTAAAGAACAGCTTTTTTCATCAGTGTCTGACGCTGCAAATAACTGCCCAAGCATCGGATTTCGACGACTTTGGAGTTAGACTCTGGAGTGAGGCTCTTTTTAACATGTACTTAATGTTCTACAATAAATAAATTGTTTAAAGTTAATTATTTTGTTGTTTGTTTGTCGCAGTTTATTGCTGAACTTAGAATGTTTTTTTAAATGTGCCTCTTTTTCAATCTGTAATGATATAAAGCAATTGCAAAATTATTGAACCCCCCAGAACTGAACTTTAGAAAAGTTGTTTTATCAAGTCTTATTCATTACTCATAAGATGAAAATGAGCAACTTACCTACTTACAGAAAAGACATATTTGTGCTTATTGATGCTGTTGCAGCAGAGGGAAAAATTGATGCTCATTGCAGGAGTGGGAGCTCAGTTGTAGTGAGGTAGCATTATTAGCAAAGCAGCTTTTCCTGCTTCAGCTTCCAGACCATGGTCAAAAAGCAGGGAGAGTCACTTTTTTTCTCCAACACCGGTGTCAGTGCTTACTCTGGAGCTAACCCCCGTCACTCCAGGCAGCACACAGGAAATAGGACATGGGAAACTTCTGCTGGTCTTGAGAAGCTGCAGCATATATTAGCACACAAACTGTACATTCACTTGATTTCTTAATCACTAAGCTTAAACTCTCCTCTGCTCCAAACACTCACCACATTCGCCATCACTCTCTCTCTCTTTTGCTCAAATACATACTCCTTACGCGCGAGCACACACACACACACACACACACACACACACACACACACACACACACTAACGCTGCTATTTTCCAAATGATCTCACAATCCCATCCATATTTTTACTGAACATCTGGTGATAGCGATCGGCAGCCAATCGACCGGAGTTTCCCTAACATAAAGGAAACGGTCTCCCTGAGCTTTTTTAAATGAATTTTTTATAAACAAGTGTTTTCTTGGTGAGCATGGCATACCTTGGGCAGCACAGTAGGAGCTCCTGAGTTTGCCAAATATCAGTGTGTCTCAGACTTTTCATTGGCAATAAAAGAAAGCTATAATAACATCAGAGACATTAACCTTGATATCCCCACAGATACTTGCAGCTCTGTTAAAGACTGAGTGGAGCTGCTGCTCACTTTGCAGCACAACCCAAGTTCAGTTTGATGGTGTGTGGGACACATCTTGCTTCAAGGCATTTTATCTTGTTCTGTGGTTTGTAAGCACTGATGTCTTTCATACTGCCAATTTCTCAGCTGTAATAGCACTGCAATGCTTGTGGATGCTGTAAGATATTGAGGACTTTGATCTTTAAAGGTTCTGTACGCCACATGAACATTAATATAGCTTCATACCCCTATTTATTATGTAAAGGTGTAGGGAGGTAATGGTGTCCTAAGCAAAAAATAAAGTTATGCCTTCCTCTGTGTGTTTTGTTATCTGAGTTTCTCTGTGGTTTGTTGTGGTAAACCGGCCCAGTTGTGCATACACGGTCCATGTATGTATCCTACTGGTTAGCTCATTGCCACTGCTTTGCACTGCGTTCATATGGCAGTTAACACTGATATTTGGACACTCACTGCGGAAGTGTAGCACTTTCCTTCAGTTAACACCGTCAGCTCTGTCAGCACTGTAGTCATTGCTCATTGCTGTTTATGGACTTAGCACCGTTACCTGCTAGCCTCTTGGCCACCTCCACGTTTAGAACCTTGTCCAGACAACTCCAACACTCACATACACACTGTATTTTGCACATAGCCCCTTTTGTTAATTACAAACAAAACGTTGAACAATCCTATTACATTTGAAAAATATAATATACATCTTAAATTGTAAGCTTATTTTAACGTTTTCAGTGCCACTGCACTCAACACTACCAAACAGGCAACATGCTGTCTGCTCCTCCCATCTGCAAACCGAAATATTCTATTCCCGTGAGACACACTGAAAGGCAGCTTCGCTAAGCCGATGTGTTTAGAAAGAAATCACTTATTTTTCTTCACGCAGACTTTAACAAGCCCAATTCAACCAGACTATTTCAGCTAGTCTGCAACTAGACTATTCCTGCTTTGTACAAACATAAAAGCCCAAATTATGTTGTGTTGGTGTTAGTTGCTTAGTGTTGGAGATATCAGATGTAGAGATGTCTGCCTTCTCTTGAATATAATGGAACTAGGTAGCACCTGGCTTGTGTCCTCAAAATGCTAAAATAATACATTTGAAAAACTCAACAGCAATGTCCCTTTCCAGAAGTCAGACCTGGATACTCAAGATAATCCACAGACCTTGGTACATGCAGTTTCATGTAGGAACAATTTATTTTTACCAAACTACAAGCGCTAACTGTATCACTGCGCAGAAGGAAATGCATGTACTGCTAGCTCACCCAGCACCACTGAGCTACCTGAAGTTACAGCTAAGCCATTAATATTTACATTGCCACTGTTACGAGCATGAGGCTCTCATCCATAAGCAGAAGCATGTTACCATCTGTACAGTGACACACAGCAAATGCTAAGCAGTGTGTATCTAGGTTGAAAACTGCCCAGCTGTTTCCTTACCCTCTTGAAAAGACAACAATTATTAAGCCCCTCAATGCATTTATAATCATTAAGAAAATAAGTTTCATGAATGTAAACCATTAACTTCCTACTACCCATATGTTGCTCCTGGATCTTTGCATGATTTTTCCTGGACATAGTCCCAAGTGGAGTACTGTGCAAGTGTGACTCGTGTTGTACACTTACTATACAAGAGCTTCAACTAATAGAGGCAGTGTAAGAGAAAGGAGCAAACGTCCACATAGCATCATTTTAATTCAGCCCTGAATTGCAGTCACAGTCACAAGGAAAAGGACCACGAGCCAGCAGGGACAAACTTAAATCTGTAATCACACTTCAGTGTCACTGAAGCTGTATGTATGAGGGTGACAAGTCATCTGTATCATCATCCCTCCATTAGCCTTACACAAGTATCGTTAAGAGGGTCAGGGAGCCAATCCCAGCTGACATTGGGCGAGAGGCGGGGCACACCCTGGACAGGTCGCCAGTCAATCACAAGGTTGACACAAAGTCAGACAAGTATTCATGCTCACATTCACACTTACGAGAAAATTACATTAATAAGGCTTGGCTGTTCTATCAAAGACACCCATTCTGAAATCCATGGTCTCTTACTGACTTCAATCTGAACATTGTCTTTACAGCTGTTACTTTGATACAGTGGTTTCGAGTGTGGGCAGAATAAATATGGGTGCTGTGTTTGGTGCTACACTGTTAGCAAAGCATGGAAAGGCAAGTTTGTTAAGCAGACAATGAAGCTACCCTAACAGCTCCAAACATCACAAGGACAAAAACAAGACAGTCTGGTTGAGAAAAGTCTGTTTGGCACGTTTTGCATTTTTCCCCTGGCATTGAGATGTGTTTCTTTGATTAATTACTGCAAAGCTAACATGGTGTGATCAATTAATCAATCACTGCGACCACATAGCGGGGTGTTGACAAGAGGTGGGTGATATGGCCTTAGAGCAACATCACAATATTGCAAGATTTTTTTGTATTTATTTATTTATTTTTAAATAACATTTTTAATGATATAGTCAACACAACTACAATACACACTCACCACCCGCTTTATTGGGTACACCTTGCTAGGACCAAGTTGGACCTCCTTTTGCCCACAAATTCACTGTAATTCTCCACGGCATAGAGTCAACAAGGTGCTGGAAACATTCCTCAGAGATTTTGGTCCATATGTTCAAGAAGCCAGTTTGAGATGATTTGAGCTTTGTGACATGGTGTGTTATCCTGCTGGAAGTAGCCATCAGAAGATGGGTACACTGTGGTCATAAAGGGATGGACACAGTCAGCAACAATACTCAGGTGGGCTGTGGTGTTTAAATGATGCTCAATTGGTGCTAAGGGGCCCAAAGTGTGCCAAGAAAATGTCCCCCACATCATTACATTAGCAGCAGCAGCCTGAAATGTTGATACAAGGCAGGATGGATCCATGCTTTCATGTTGTTTATGCCAAATTCTGACCCTACCATCTGAATGTCACAGGAGAAATCAAGACTCATCAGACCAGCGGCGTTTTTCCAATCTTCTATTGTCCAATTTTGGTGATCGTGCAAATTGTAGCCTCAATTTTCTGTTTTTAAGATAAGATAAGATAAGATAAGATAAGATAAGATACACCTTTATTGATCCCACAATTGAGAAATTCCAGTGTTACAGCAGTCAGGGGGAAAGAGTCAGATTAAAGATTTCAAAATTTAAAAACGTGAAACAAACTACGCATGCAAAAAGAGTACAAAAAAATACAAGAAACAGCAATAAATAATAATAATAATAATAATAATAATAATAATAATAATAATAATAATAATAATGAGCAGTGAATAAAAAGTGAGCAATGGATTCAAGTGAACATATTTAGTGCAAAGTGAATATTGTATGTGCAAATAAACAACAACAACATGGCACATGACAGTTATGCTTATTATGGTGTCCATAAAGTGTCCATAGTGTCCCTAAAGTGTCCATGGTGCAGTTCACTGTGAGCAGTGTTGGTTATGTAGCCTGACAGCAGCAGACAGGAAGGACCTGCGATAGCGTTCCTTCACACACTTTGGGTGAATTAGTCTATCGCTGAAGGAGCTCTCCAGAGCTTTTATCTCCTCCTGCAGAGGATGGGAGTCATTAGTCCTCAGAGATGACAGCTTGGCTGTCGTCCTCCTTTCTCCCACCACCTGCACAGAGTCCAGAGAGCATCCCAGGACAGAGCTGGCCTTCTTGATCAGCTTGTCCAGTCTCTTCCTATCTGCAGCCAAGATGCTGCTGCCCCAGCAGACCACTCCGTAAAAGATGGCTGATGCCACCACAGTGTCAAAGAAGGTCTTCAGGAGCGCCCCCTGCACTCCAAAAGACCTGAGCCGCCTCAGCAGGTAGAGTCTGCTTTGGCCTTTCCTGTACAGTGCTGTTATGTGATCAGTCCAGTCCAGTTTATTGTTAAGATGAACACCCAGGTACTTATAAGATGTCACCATCTCAATGTCCTTTCCCTGGATGTCCACTGGTGTTGGGAGGAGAAGTCTGCGCCTGCAGAAATCCACCACCAGCTCTTTGATTTTCTCCGCATTGATCTGAAGGTGGTTCCTCAGGCACCAGTCAACAAAGTCCTGGTTCAGTTCTCTGTACTCCCTGTTGTCCCCATCTGTGATGAGGCCGACTATGGCAGAGTCATCAGAGAACTTCTGCAGATGACAGGTGGGGGTGTGGTATGAAAAGTCTGCAGTGTAGAGGGTGAAGAAGAACGGTGCCAGCACCGTCCCCTGCGGGGCCCCAGTACTGCAGACAACCAAGTCCGATACACAGTCCTGGGTCCTAACATACTGCGGCCGGTCCGTAAGGTAGTCCAGGATCCAGGATGTGAGGTGATTAGCCACCCCTATGTGCTCCAGTTTGTCCCTCAGAAGTGCAGGCTATATGGTGTTGAAAGTGCTGGAGAAATCAAAGAACATGATTCTCACAGAGCTTCCAGGCTTCTCCAGGTGAGAAAGAGCTCTATGCAGGAAGAAGATGATGGCATCGTCCACCCCAATGCCAGGCT